>NW_023425540.1:64318959-64918959 GCF_014108245.1 Pipistrellus kuhlii | reverse complement strand
TACTAGATTATTTGCCAAAATGATGCAACGAAAGAGTAAGGAAGAAACACTGAATTAAACTCAAAAGGTCCCCCACCCCCTTTTGGTTTAATACTTTGCAATGCCTTGAGTAACCTTAGTTTTCCCAAAACAGTCCATTTATTTTTTTTCATTTTTATTTTTTCAAATCATTCCATTTAAAGAACCATGCAGGTGGGTGTTTCAAGTAGCAAATTGAAGAAGGAGGAAACAAAGGAAGAAGAGGAAGAGGAGGAGGTGGGGCGGGTGGGGGGGGAAAGAGAGAAAAGACTGACCACATCCTATTTCTCATGATTAGACATCAGTAAGCTGTGACACAGACAGCACATCCATCCGCTTGGCTTAAGGGTAGGACCGAGTCCATGGACCGTGGCCTGTTCTGCAGGTAGCCACCCTCAACAGCATCCTTCCTCAATCCTGGTGGATGAAGAAACTTCAGGTGAAAACCCAACAACACTTTCCCCTATGACTGGGAACCCCTGGGTCATGCTTACTTTTAACAATTGCCCATGTGGAGAGTCAGAGCATGGAGTCCAACCCAGATACAAGGTACAGAGCAGCAGCGGGAATCTGCACTTCCCAGAACCAGGAACACATGCCTCCCTTCTTGGGTGTCTACACTGGGTTAATCTCCCACATACTACCATCATGTCAGCGTTAATAGAAAACATGCCGCACTCGGAGAGCACGTCTATTCCTGCAAGTGCGCCAGTGTTTAATTATTGCTGGGGTCATTTGGGGTTTTTGACACAGATTCTATTTTAGTAAGATAAACTCGGCAGAACTCGGCGTTGCCAGAAACGAATTCCTAAGGTAGATGACTAAAATAAACTGGTAATAAATATTGGCTTTTGGAACGGGGATTATAGCTCTGTAATGTAGACATAGCATTAATGACTCATTTTCAAATAACAGTCTCTCCCAAGGATTATTGGTAAGGAGGGGTCAGGGAAGAAAGAAGTCCTCTCTCTCCCTCTCCCTCTCTCCCTCTCCCCCTCCTTCTCACTCTCACTCTCTCAACAAAATGGAAGAGAACTGTGAATCCACCAGGCAAGGATGTTCTTGTATCTACGTTGCCATCAGAGATACAGCCCCTGGAGTGGGACAGGGGTCAAATTGGACAGGCTGCAATGAATCAGAAATAGGCATGGAAAGAAACCACTCTAGGGGCTGAGGCAGGTGATTCGGGGTCTGTTTTCTCTCCCTCCCCTGGAGGCAGCATGCACCCCGGAATCCACCCAGGGCATCTCAAGTGGCCTGCGTTACCTTTTCAGTCTCAGTGGGTGCTGCCACGTGCCTTTGCTGCTTGGAATTAGCGGGCTCTTTCAGGCCGCCTTTGCTTCCTAAAGTCAAATTCTGAGCGCGTGGCCCACTGGATTGAGGCTTACAGCTTCTCAGATGCACCGGAAGGCGCTGGGGAGCAAAGGTCCGGCCGCAGTGCGGGCAGGGCTCAAGCTGAGCTTGACTTGGCCCCTCGCCAGGCACCAAGGGCTGAGGCTTCTGTGGGGATGGCCGGCGGAGCTCCCTGGGGAGCTGGCTATTTTCTATTTTCCACTTTTCCAGGCATTTGGGCTCATGAATAGGAAGGGAGAGGGAGCCAAATTCCCTGCCACAAATGTAGCAGACGAGAGTCCTTGGTCGAGGTGGGACGCCACCAGCAGCTTTCTTAAGACCAGGAAGGTCACTGGAGTTGTTGCTCTTCGGCTCTCTGGGCCCACCACCCTTGGGCTTGCAGCTTCTCTGGTGGACAATAAGGCGGTCCGGCAAGAATGTGCGGCCACAGATTTCGCAGGGCAGCAGCTGGGCCTGCGAGCTCTGGAACGCTGCCTCGTTCAGCGCCTCGAGCGTGTAGGACCCATTGCCGCCGGCCAGGGGCTGTGGCTTGGAGGGTTCTGGCCTCCGCTGGTGCTTGGGCAGCTTGCTGTTTTCAATCCGCCACTTCTCCAGGCACTGGGGCTCATGAATGGCGAGGGACTGGGACCCAAATTCTCGGCCGCAGATGTAGCATATCCGGAATCCGGGCCTGCGGGACGGGATCACGGGTCGGGTAGGCTGGCTTTCTGACATGCTTCTCTTACCAGGGCGTTTTGAGAGGATCACAGTCCCAGGCCTAGTTCTCTGAGGGTTTGTCTTTATTTCTTCCCCAGGATGGACTTGCCCTGTTTCTGGCAAAAGGCTAGAAGAGGAGTCCCTAGACGGAACAGCTTGGTTGATAAGGAAGGTAGGTTCTTTAGAGCGGTGGAAAGTTTGTTGCAGGTTTTTGGAAACCCTTTTCTCCTTTCCTCTTTCCATGAACACACACACACACACAAAAAAATCTTTCTCTAGTCCTTGCTCTGATTTCAGCCCAGTTTCATGTGGGACTTCTTCTCAGAGCAAAGGTGAGTCAGGTCGGTTGTCCTGGGGTTCCACATTGTAGCCAGCACCTTAGCCCCTCAGGCCAGGACTCAGAGCTTCATTGAGGAGCAGCAATCCGGAGCACTGCAACCTCCCCATTGAACTCCCCGGGCCTCAGAGACCTGTGAGAGAAACAAATCCAGAATTACTACACACACACACACACACACACACACAC
Source organism: Pipistrellus kuhlii (assembly GCF_014108245.1). Taxonomy (NCBI): domain Eukaryota; kingdom Metazoa; phylum Chordata; class Mammalia; order Chiroptera; family Vespertilionidae; genus Pipistrellus; species Pipistrellus kuhlii. The sequence goes on along the minus strand of NW_023425540.1, from coordinate 64,916,366 downwards.
ACACACACACCCTCATAAAGAGCAGAATGTTTTTGTTTTACTTAGTATCTCTGGCTAGTACAGTAACTAGCACATAGGATTTTTTCAGTGTACAAGAAAATGTCCATTCTGAATTGCACTGTCACTGTATTGAAACTAGTATTCTGCCCACAGAAAAATCGACATTTACTGCACATCATAGACACACCTGACACAAACCATCAGAGGCACCGCGGTGAGGTTGTGAGAGTGCACACAAGAACTGTGAACATTAGATAATGAAACCGCAGGTCACGTGAGAGGACCTCCCCCCACTGCCCGAGGGAGTCCGGACGTTGCCGTGCCAGGATGCCTTTGACAGGCCTTTGAAGTCTACAGACCTCTTTTTAGAATAATGATTTTAAAAACGAAAATTAATATTCTTACGATGACAAGTAAAACTAATTTATGGAAATCATTTATCAAATATTTTTACTTGCTAGATATATTTTATTTGAGATAGAGTAGAGTGCCAGACTTCTGGAGTGTCTGAGGGTCTGAGGTTAAAAACTCCTACAGAAAAAGTAATGCAACAGTGAATGCCATGAGAATATTATGAAATATTATGAAAACTTTCAGAGGGAGTGTAAATGTCTTATAATCTACCAGGTATCCACCTTTTTTTGTTATGGGAATGGAGTATTAATAAATTGTGGCCATGACTGTCAAACCAAGAACGCAAACTCAGGCCTGTCCTCTTCCTGGTGGGATATGGACAGACTTCCCTGGGGTGAAGAAGCTCAGGCTGTGTGATTGCCTTTTTATAGCCATTATGCTCACTACCCTATTTTATATCTATCTATCTATTTATCTATCTATCTATCATCTATCTTCTGAATATTTTTTTATAAAAACATGGCTAAGGGTTTTCCCCCAGCAAAGCAGAAGACAGGGCTGATAAGATCTCATTATGGGCAGAGCCCAGGAGTTGTTACCTTGGGGAAAAGCATGAGACAATATTACCCAGGATCTACAATCTAGCCCCAAGAAATACTATTCTCCAGAAGTCTAAGGACCATCTTCACTTCCTGAAGGATGATGTGGACCTGAATTAAAGCTTTGTAGCATCCGTTCCCAATCACAAACACTGACCACGGCAGACATGAGTTCAGGCAGAGCGAGGACGGCAGTGCTAGCAATGTCAGAATTCTGTTTGGGCTTTGTGCTCGAGAAAGGACCAAAAGAGCTGTGAGATCTGTGCCCAGTTCCTGTGTTTTGGTGCCAAGAAAGGTCTGAATCTTTGCAGTTAAGACTATCAAATTAGGTCTGGCACAGAAAAGGCAGCTATTTTTCATTTTGACAGATCGTAAGACAGTGATATTAACACATGTGACAAAAGAATGTGTTGGCCCCAGAGTGGTCAGCACAGAAAGTGAAGCTTAGAGAAACAAAATGTATCACTGGATCAGCACCATCCAAAGGAGAACGTGAATCTGGAGAACACAAGGAATCTGGTAAAAATTGTTTTATCGGCAAATGGGTGAAATAATACCCCAAACCACTCTGCTTTATTGCTTTTTGATTTCTTGTTCACCGAGGATCTCCTCTTTTAGTTTCCCATTTTCCTTGATACCAGAAATTTTCAGACACCAAATGTAATTAAGAAGGCGCTGGCTGGTAGCTGGGTTGGTTAAATCATTGTCCCGATAAGGCAAGGTTGCAGGTTCAATCCCTCCTAGTCAGGGTACATACAAGAATCAACCAAGGAATGCATAAATAAGTGCAATAATAAATTGATGCCTCTCTCTCTCTCTCTCTCTCTCTCTCTCTCTCTCTCTCTCACACACACACACACACACACACACACACACACACACACATACACGCATGAGTTCCCAGTAGATTAGAACACTGAATAAGCCCCATGACTTGCCCCAACAACTCTTCCATTCCCCTTAGGATAAATAAGAGAACTAATATTTATTGAATGGCAACTACGCATCAAATATTGTGCTAATTTTTACATACAAAATTTAATTCTCAAATGATTATGAGGCAGGTATTATTATTTCAATTTTATAAACAAAGAAACGGTGACTCAGAAAAGATGAATAACTTGCCCAAGACAGTCAGTTTCTAAATGACAGAACGGGGAATCCATTCCAGCTCTCTTTGGCTCCGATACTCAGCTTTCCATTATTCATCCTGCCTAACATTCTGCCGGCAGAGCTTCTTCCCTTTCATTTTTGTCCCCATTTTAATGGATGATTCATATGCCCCATGGAAAGGTAACTAAGCCCCCACACCAGCCTTTAGGAGAAGGAAGAGGCAAAAGGGAGGAGGGGAATAAGGCATAGAAGAAGAGAAACCTCTTGATGGAAAAAGCATGAGACCGATTGGGGCTACTGAAGACAGGATTTTCCCTTAAGGGACAGGGATCATTTCTTTTGCTGTAAGTTATTTATCTAGATGAAGCTTTCCCCTGCAAGGTGGGCAATGCACATCCTTTTCCTGATCTCATCAACATCCTTCAGAGGAATTTCTTACTAACCAGGGCTGGGATGGATTACAGGGAACTGGGTGCTATAATGGGTGAAAGTGAAGGCTGCCTGAAGGGGCCAGATGGTGTTCGGTTTGCAACCACTTTGATGAGGAATGGATCTTTATTTTTGCAGGTGTGTGTGTGCACTGCAAATAATTTCTCTGAAGCAAGCATAAGCATCATAAAATTCCCAACCAAATCTTCATCTTTTCTTTCTGTATCATCTCCTTCTTCCTCCAATGTCCTCCTAAAAGTTGCTTTATTTGTGGTTAAAGGCAACAAATTATTAAAGATGAGGGAGCTGGAAGCGAGTGAAATTCTTAGAAACTGAAAACTTTATGAAGTTGTTGCCAGTGATTCTGACAAGGCACGGCCTGGTCAGCTGCTCTCCTCTATAAGTTTGATCCAAAAGCAAAAACACTGGAAAGTACCAAATGCATATACTTACATTACTTAAGAAATTGGCCTGTCACCAGACATATTGTAAATAAATGCTGCTAGCTTATAGAGAGAACCACTTTGCAGAGCCAGCTAGTTTTATCCCAAGCGTCCAGGAGAAATGTTCACTCCAATTAGCCTGACCATATCTGCACATAGGAGATTTAAGGACTGTTTTGGAAGGCCATGTTTTATCAATATGATGCCATTTCCCCATGCCCTTTGGGGTTCATGGGAAGGAAGAGACGGACTCACAAGGATGAATACAACAACCTTGGAAAGGCAAAACCCATTTTGGCATTGGAAAGTGCTCCTCTATAAAAGAGGGAAGAGAACACAACCAAAGGGATTAAATCTCTCTCTTTTTTAAAAATGTAGCCCTTAGGAACAAAATACATATGTGACACATGAGCCCTTCCCTTATGAATTATATAGAATCCAAATTATTTAAATGGGCAAATAAATAAATAAGAAACATGGGGCTGGGGCTAATGCTTACTTTTAGCAAAATTGAAAATAGAGGTTTGTCCTTAATATCCTCCATCCACCCTGTTCCGCAGCCTCTGCTCTCCCCTCCCCAGTGCCCTCACATACTATCTGGTCTTCCTTACCTATGAAATCTCACTTTCAGAAAGGGGCTGACAGACTTGTTCACATCAACGTCTATGATTGATGAGGTACTATCCCTCCCAGAGCCTGGCAGAAACAGCTAGTTCCTTACCAGTGGGAATTCTGCCCAACTCACTCAGATTAAGAGGGCGCCAATTTTTAGCTGCGCACACCAATTCCCAGCCACAACTCCAGAGGCTCCGTTGTGGCTAGTGAAGTATTGTGTGTGACTTGTAAGAGCTCCTCTTAGACTGCGGGGCTCTAACTTGTTTCTCTTCCCTATGTTCATACTGATGCTTAGAACAGGGATGTGATGGCAGGAGCTCTAGCAGCCATATATGACCAGATTGTATTCACGTGACCTCGACAAGGCAGAGCAGAGCCCTGGATCGACTTGAATACCTGATAATGTTTGAGCCACCATACAAGTAACTCCCTGGGGCTTTATGTGCATAAAGAAATAAATGTTTATTATATTTTAGCCACTTTTTAAGAGTCTCTTACGTGAAAACCTAACTCAGTTGAGATACAGTTGTATTTTAAATAGTTGTCATTTGTTTCACATAAAGTGAATTCTAAGAGTGATATTTAAATTTTAGGATATTTTTGATGAAATAAAAAGTTTTTGAGAAAGTGTATATTTGGGGGCAAAATTGACTTATTAAGTATACTTTTTTTTTTCCTGAAAATCAGAAATATAAAACTTGAAACTGGAAATACTGAACCAATGGCTCTTTAAAAATTGATTCGCAAGCCATCCTTTCCTAGATTTTTTTGTTGGAACAAATTTGAATGGCATATTTTACTTCTGGAAAATGAAAATGTCGTTTTTTCCATGATGAGCTTTTGAAAGAGCAACAAGGCATCATTGTTGGGCCAGCTACTAACTCGCTGTCTCTGTACTCCAAGTGCTCTTCTCTGTGTTTGGCTCTATGATATGCCCCTGGGACCCTGAAGACCCCATTTCTGCCTTGAGTTATGTTCTGGCATTGAGTTATGTTCTGCCAACAGTGGGAATGAAGGGAGAATGCAGGGTTGGAGGACAGAGAGAGGACTGGCTCCTTTCTAAAGACTTCCTGTCCACTTGTGCTTCCTGTGACGTCAGCCTACCAACACTGCCTCCCAGCAGAAGCAGTCCTTCCTGGTAGTTTACAGTTTTTCAATCCTTGCAAACCAGACTCACTCCCCTCCCTGACCAGATAACATCACCAGTCAGTCTGTACCTCTCCTGGGATATGTGACTTACAGTTCCATAAGGTGCTTCTAAGTTTCTGTCATTCAAACCTTTTCCCTCTGGTACTTCACCCTAGAAATGGTGGTTGTCACCTTCTTTGTATAGTGATGTTCTCTTTTCTCCTGCTAGTTACTAAGTAACAACTTCATTCCTGGTTAACTAAATCCTTATGTCTTTGTTTAAATAAGTGTATGAATTTTGTCTCCTGGCTAATATAACTACCCTGAGACTATAAATAATAAAAATATGTGATATTCATGTTGTGCATTACCTTACTATTGTAATAAATATAAACTCAAATAAATGATTTCATAGCATCTTAGAAAATAATATGGGGCTTATCTTAACATTCAACCCTCATCTTATTCAGACATTGAAAGCATATTTTTTGTGATTTTTATACCATCATCATGCTTCAGAGCTAGAAAATGCTGCTCTCCCACTTGTGACTGAACTAAATCTTAAGAGGAAACCTGCCATTTGGGACGAATTCACATTTTCCTTAATTTCATATGACACTTCTGCTGCTGACTGCCCACTCATACGGACACCGCTGCCACGGGATGCCAAAATAAAGGGATCACATTCATAGGGTGAGTGACCAGAACGTGTTGAGGGGCGCTGGCTCAGCTCACTCTGGCTGGTTCTCTGCACTCCCTCTGGGAGCCACGTGGGCAATGGCATTGGCAGTCCTCAGTAATTCTGATGTGGATGGGCAAAAGGCCAGGTGAGAGCAACTGGGAATTGAAGATGATATGGCTTTGAAAAGACAGGAGCAGCATCTGAAAGGTACACAATGGAAACACTTTAGCCTGAGGCTTATGGCTTCCAGGGAATATGGCTGTCCATATTGGCATTTCTATGCTAACTGTGAACAATGATAGATTTCTCTTTTCTTGACTCTCTTTCATTGCAAAGAATTTTTAAATCAGCAAAGAAATTCCTTCACTTTCATTCAACCTAACTGTCAGATATAGACATAAGAGTCTATGGTGCTAGGAAAGCTATGGAAATGGAAAATAGGAGAAGAGCAAACTTTACCCTTCTAAGTAGAGCCTTCTGCGAGGACATTTAAGATGCCGAGGCTCAAAATACCACTCTGTGACAGCAATTGTTAGATTAAGCCTGTAATTTTAACTCTATATTGAGTATCCAAATCACAGACTACTCAAAAGTCATGAATGCCACACAGGTGTGACCATGTAATTGTAACACAGACATTTGGCGTGGTAGAGAACTGGTTACTGAAAGCATCTGAATCATCATGGTAGAGGCCTGTAATGTATAGAAATTCAAAGAATAGTCAGAGGGAGTCTGGCCATTGTACAATAAACAAGTCTACATATCATATTTTCTGATATTTTGAATAGTTCTGTTCCAATAACAGTGCTCTATTCCAAATAACTCTTTCTCAAGACTTTAAAGCAGTGGTTCATAGGCCAAATCTGGCCCATAGCCAAGTTCTTTTTGGCCTGCATGAAGCTTAAAATGTTTGGATTAACTTCCATTATATTAAAATTGGGAGATGTCATACAAAATCTAGATTTTTAGTTTCTTTTGAAAAAGTGGGAAGTCTGGCCAACCAAAGCCCACATTCCAATGTGGCAACATGCAACATAAGCTGATACTGAGTAAGGACTTGTGCCTATAGGTCAAGCAGCCAGACTTCACTCTTTCAAAGTTTTTCATCAGCCCCTTGATCCATTACTTTATGTTCATGCTTGATTCTCAAAGACATATGAGTTTGTAATCATTTGTAATATTTGCTTTAAAATGTCCCTTTCCCCAATTTTTCCCCTCAATTCAATATTAGAAAATAACTTTAAGGAGCACTTGTCCTCAATATAGTTGAAGTCTTTTCTATGGAGGATAGTTACTAAAAGAATGAACTATGTATTGGTAACAATTCAGAAAGGAAACTTCCTAATAAAGTATAATGAGGCTGAAGGGAGGGAGGTACTTAAGGGGAAAAGAAGGAACCAGTGTCCTGAGAAGGAATTTTCATACATTATTGGAGGGTCATAGAAAGTGATGCATCTAATTTCAGAGTAAAAAAAAAAAATAAGCAGCCAATGTTTAGATCAGCCACAGGAGAGACGGTGAGGAAAAAATAAAAATGAAAAGAAAAGAAAAACCAACAGGCAAGAAATGTGTTTTGGAGATTATCTGAACTTATTGGAGACATTCCCATAATTATTTAGCTATGCATTAATATAATAAGAACAACTCTTCTGGTTAAGACAATGGTCCTTGATTTACCATTAAGTGAGTCTCCAGATGAAGAATGTTGGATTTGTCTACAGAGAGGATCTGTCAATAAAAAGAACCATAACTAGGCTATTAACAATATATTGCTGACTTTCCAAGAATTGGGCTATAAATATTTCATAAGAGAATTATGCTTTCTTGTAGGAATTACAGAATTTGGTGCGTTTTTTTCTTTTTCCAAACTGACCATTGTTGGTACCACTGATAAATAAGTTCAAATTGCAAATGTGTTAAGAAGAGCACAATAGTTCCTTCTCAACCTAGAATAGGATATCTGCTATCTACCAACTGTCTAAAATTGAGGCATTATGATGAAGAAAAAAAAAATAATGGAGGAAAACTACAGATAACCTTGTTATAGTATTAAATTTTTTTAAAAAAAAACTGCAAATAGATGTGTGTTTACTAGCCCCCATCATGTGATACTGCTTGCTCCAAGCTCCCATGTCTTCACTCTTGTGATTTATTGTCTCGGAGTGCTAACTCAGTGCAGTGTCTTTGGCGTGGACTTCCAAGCCGCAGAGTGATAGTATCGTGAGTGGAATCATCGGGCGAGTGCATCCAGGTGGAAATAAACAATGAAGAATACAGCTGCCTGTGGAGGGAGCGTCTTGGCCAGGATACTTGGCACCCGGGAGATGGGGTTCGCTGTATCCTGGAGGAACCTTTTACTAACCACATCGCCCGCTCACGCACAACAGCCTCAAAATTGTACCTTAGCACTCTCCACCTCCAGGAGGCCCGTGCCTCCCAGAGCCTGGCTAGCACTTAAACGGATCGTCATTACAGTTCATTACAGACATCAACACCCTTTGTTAATAACGCTTTCTCCACCCGAAGCTGTTTCTGAGGCAAGTTCCCGGGAAGAGAGTCAAAAACAGGGCGAGCCCATGAGGCAGGCTGGCTTTCTGCTGTGTGTTATGAATGTGCCTCTGTTTTCTGATACGCTCAGCATGACTCCCCTGGTGCTGACTCTGGAGACGTGGAGGTTCGTGTACAAGCTGAAGGCTATTTCTAAACAGGGGCTTTTTATGGCTGTTCTCCCCGCCTCGCTCATCTCCCTATATATAAATGTCATCAAGCATCTATTGTCATTCCACTTGACGTGTCTAAATCTCATGCACAAGGCCCTCTTTCACAGACCAGATGGTTTAACCTCTCTGATGGCTCAGAATTCTCCATACTACCACCTTTCATTGCTCAGGAGTCTTCCATGGGAAAAAGCATCCATGCCGGAGAAAACCACTAAAAGGAGACTCCTGGTGGAGCCCATTAATTCTCCACGTCCCCACTGCCCAAGCCAAACATGAAGGGTGGGAATGGCTCCTTATTTGCAAACCTCATAGTCCTTTGTGGTTTAAAATTTTCTGAATGCCTCCTTCCGCCCTACACCAAATAGCTCTCAAATAGCAAGGGAGTCAGTGAGAGTATCAGTGGCTTCGTTCTGCTTTCCTTTAGTAAACAAAAAAGAAGATACCTGTGTTTTTTGAAGTTATACTAGGATCAGAAAGATTGGGATATTTGATTAGAAGAATTCAATTTAAAGTTAATTCTGTGGATGCTCATTTTTTCCCCTCTTTCTTGTGTTTTCAACTGGCTCTTATTCCCTCCAATTTGCTTCATTGGTTCCGTTATGTGGGTCTCCATTCCAAGGCCAGAAGGACAGGGTGCCATTGGGGAGGTGTGGCAGCCTGTGGCTGACTCTACTGCTTATTCGCTCTAGAGGGAGAAGGCATTGCCAACTAGCTTACCTCTAACAATGTGGGCTTATATTTTAACTCCATTGAATTCCGGAGAAAGCCAAATAATAAGTGATGGGCCCATCTTTATCTTGTAATTTTATATGTCGGAAGTCCACCATGGATTCCCCTGAGGCTAAAATCAAGGTATCGCCAGGCTATGGTATCTTGCTACAGCAGCGCTAGAAAGGGAATGCACACCAGCAGAAAGGGAACAGTGTTGTGAATACAGCCCTCTGCCAAAGTGTTGCTCGGCTAGTCTGCCATGCTGTGCCCAGAATCTTAATAGTCGGCTCACAGTCACCCGGCTCTAGATTCCATTGGGTTGCAAGGGAGGGGGCACTCCATCCCAGGGGCCTTGCTGAGATGCCCCCATCAGCCCTCTAGAACGAGAATTACAATTCCCTCTATAGTAGGGGTGTCGAACTCAATCAGAGAAGGGGCCAAAATCTAAAATCCAGCCTAAATCGCAGGCTGAATGGTTTACTGAACAGTCATAAACTGTCATTGTGATGGAAACGCAGCGGAGTGCAGTGATGACAGCGCGGTGCGGGCCACATTGCAAGGCCTGGCGGGACAGATTTGGCCCGCGGGCCTTGTGTTTGACACATGTGCTCTATAGCAACAAAAGCATGAATGTTCACCTAACATTATATAGTGGGGTCCAGTATCTCTAACTCTGCTGGGAACCCTCACTCAGTGTGACTAAGGAAATAATCCCCCCAGATTCTGCATTCTTTCCATGTAGTCTATGCATCTTTGCTGCCCACACTTCAGGTATGTTCTCCCTTTTCCTCTCTGACTGTGTTCTTTGCTGCTGCATTTGCGTATTTGCATCAGGTAGAGCCTTTATTGACCAGTTTCTTCAGAAACTTGACTTGAATATACCCCGTTCCTGGCTAAGAAACCACATTTCTTGTTAATGAGTGTGCTGTATGCACGGCAACATTTTCCTTCTCTCCTTTCAGCAGTTTCCTCAGGACTGCCCCCAGTCTTCTCTAATTGGAGGTGGACAGTTAAAGCCTTCCTAAGTGGAAAGGGTCACTTCCAGCTTGGATTCGGAGCTGAGAAGACATTTCCATTTCGTAAAGTCATTTCCTATTTGGAAGTGTAGGGTACCAGAACATGCCACTTTGGCATCAGGATTACTTTGAGCTGAAGGCAATTGAGAAAAAACAGACACAGGAAAGCTCTCTGCCCTCCCTCTATTTGCCTAACAGCAGGACAAACATTTGTAAAGGTGTCCCCCTTTCCAAAACCAGGAAAGGCAGAACTCACCAGGAGACAACTCTAGATTCTTTACAGTCCACAGACAGGCACTGAGAAGAACCTGTGTAACAGCAATACTCAATAGCCTTTATCTTCTCTAAGTTTTGCCTTAGAATACTCACCTTCCCAGTTTGCTGCCCTTAAAAGCCTAAATGCCTTTTTCTTTGTCTTGTCTCTTCTCCACAAATTTATGGTTCTTTGTTGAGGTGCTACTTAGACCCCAAATTCTTACCACCCTTTGTGTTGCTCATTACTGAGTCCTCCCGTATGTATGCACAATACCCTTGTTAATAAGACTAGTTTGCTTTTCTCTTGTTAATCTATCTTTCCTCAGTTGATTTCACAAGTCCAGTCGCTGAGCCAAAAAGGGTAGATAATTTTTTCCCTCCCTTACAGAGTTTTAGAATAAAAAGGATCCCCAACAAGCCACACCAAGTCACTTTCTGTAAAACCCCACTAAATGGCATCAATAGTTTATGGTCATTACTGGTTAGTCATCTCATATGCACTAAATAAGCAAAGAAAAATGAAATTTGGAATATACTATACAAATAGCATAATATTAGTGATGTTGACTAGAAAGAAGAAATAGGCTTCATTTAATACAGGGGAGAGACTGAATATTTTGTCCATAATTGAGTCATATTTAGAATTCTCTAGGTAGAAGGGAGTCAAAGGAAAAATTATTGCATTAACATAATGTAGTCACCCCTTGCTGTTTTCCTGCCTGTGTGCTACCTGTCAAAGAAAGACCTATTCAGTAGCCTGGTTGGCATGGCTCAGTGTTTTGAGCATTGATCTATGAACCAGGAAGTCTTGGTTTGAACCTTGGTTTGGGGTATGCAGTGTAGGAGAGAGCCAATCAATGATTCTCTCTTATCATTAACTAGAGGCTTGGTACATGAAATTCGTGTACTTGCGGGGAGGTCCCTCAGCCCAGCCTCACTCCTTACTGCCTGCCTGCTTGCTGCTCCTTACTGCTTGGCTTGCTGCTCCTTAGTGCTGCTGCTGCTGCTGCTGCTGCTTTTTAGTACTACTGCCACAACTCTCGCCAGCTGTGAGCCAGGCTTCTGGCTGAGCAGAGCTCCCCCTGTCAGAGTGTACTGACCACCAGGGGGCAGCTCCTGCATTAGGTGTCTACCCTCTGGTGGTCAGTGCACATCATAGCAACCAGTCATTCTGGTCATTCTACCTTAACAATCGCTTAGGCTTTTATTGTATAAAAGTGGCCTTGTGCACGAAATTCGTGCACGAGAGTGGGGAAGAGGTTCCCTCAGCCCAGCCTGCACCCTCTCCAATCCGGGACCCCTGGAGGGATGTCCAACTGCCAGACATTCCCCTTGCAATCTGTGACTGCTGGCTACTAACTGCTCACCTGCCTGCCTGCCTCATCACCCCTAACTGCCTCTGCTTGCCTGCTTGATTACCCCCAACTGCCCTCCCCTGATGTCCTGATCTCACCCCCAATTGCCCTCCCCTGCAGGCCTGATCTCACCACCAATGGCCCTCCCCTGCAAGCCTGATTTTGCCCCCAACTTCCTTATAACCCCTCTTCAGCATCGACCTTAGGGCCTGCCTTCGCAGTTCACCCAGATTAGGTTCTGATTAGTTGGTTTTTATGCCAGTCAGCATCTCCGGGCCTATCTCTAATCCTGATCACTAGCCCCTGTGTAGACCTGGAGAGAAAAAGAGGATTGTTGCTGGCCAGGCCTGGAGAAAAAGAGAGTCAAGGGCTGATCAACAGCTGCCACAGAGGCTATGGATCAGACCCTGCTACTCTTTCCAAGCCTCTCTCCAGGTCTGATCTGCAGCCCCCTCAGCAGTCAGTGCTGGGTCACTGCACCTGCAGCAGCAGCAGTCAGAGCTGGGCCACCACGGCAATCCAGCACTGACTGCAGGACTGACTTCCAGTGTTTGGTTGAACCTTTGGTCATTACAGTCACTACCTTTATATATATATATATATTTCTATCTCTCCCTCTGTGAAATCAATTATATATATATATACCTGTATATATAATAAATTATATATATATATATATATATATATATATATATATATATATACCTACTCAGTAATTGAGTCTCTGAGTGTGTTGCTTAAAACTTTGGTGAATGGTTTTTCTGCCTATCACTATGTCTCCAGATCTCAGTGGAGGTCATACAGTCTGTTGCTGAGCCAGTCTCCCTTAATCTGCACTGGTGCAACTGACTATTTGGATCTAATTGTAGATGTTTACATTTTCAGAGGTGCATTTTTCCCCTTTTGGTTTTGTCACAGCATGATCCTTTAAAATAGATCTTGATACCCAGATATTAATAATTAATCTTAATTTTTAGGTCTGATGATGACATTATAATTGTATTTTAATTGCAATTTTTATTGAAATAATTATAGATTCACATGCAGTTCAAAAAAATAATAGAGATCCCTTGTACACTTGCCAAGTTTTCCCCAAAAGTAACATTTTGAAAATTATAGTATAATATCTCAACCAGAATATTGATATTGATACAACCCACTTTTACCTATACTCGTGAGTGTATATATATATATAAGCTCTACACATTCTGTCACTTGTGGACATGCCCACCACTATAGTCAAGATAATGAACAGTTCCAACATCGCAAGCATCTCCTGTTTTGTCATTTTATACCCACCTCCTGGGGTGAAGGCCTGGGGTAGGGGTGGGCTAGAAGGGGTCAATGGGGGGAAAAGGGACATATTTAATACTTTTAACAATAAAGATTTTTAAAAATGTTATGTAAATGGAATGATATAGTATGTAAGCTTTTGGGACTGGCTTTTTCCTCTTAGCATAATTTCTTGGAGAGTTATCCAAGTTGTTGCATGCATTAATTACTTGCTTTTGTAGTAAACTCTTTGACACAGCTCTTAGCAATATCTTTTTTTGATATAGCTCCTTGAGCAAGGGAAACAAAAGAAAAAAAATAAACAAACGGGACTATGTCAAACTACAAAGCTTTAGACAGCAAAGGAAACCATCAAAAAAATGAAAGTACAACCTACTGAATGGGAGAAGATGTATGCCAAAGATACATCCAATAAATGGTTAACACCCAAAACATATAAAGAATTCATACAATTAAAGGAATCAAGTTAAAACATCAGCAAAAGACCTAAATAGGCATTTCTCCCAAGGGGACATACAGATGATCAACAGATATATGAAAAGATGCTTAACATCACTAATCATCAGGGAAATGCAAATTAAAACCACAAGATTATCACCTCAGACCTATCAGAATGGCTATCATCAGTAAATCAACAAACAATAAGTATTGTCAAGAATGTGGAGAAAATGGAACCTTCTGCACTGTTGGTGAGTTTGTAAATGGAAAACAGTGTATATGGATAAAACACAGAAGATAGTAAGAGTATATGGGTATGTGAATGTGTAGGTGTGACTGTATAAATGAGTTTGTAGATAGATTTGAGTGGTGTATGCATACTTGAGTGTGTGTGTGGTTAGTTGGATGTGGTTGAATGAGAGAGAAGAAATGGTGAATAATTGAAATAAGTAACTGGGAAGGTAAATTGGAAACAAATTACTAGTATGAAGAGCATTATAGCTAATCTCAGGAATTTTGATTACCCTACAGGAAATGAGGAATCCTTATGGATTTTCTTATAACATACATATAATTGAAAAAAGATCTTAAGTAACGAAATCTGGAGAATATCAACATTTAACATTTAATGACTATACAAAAGAAGTGCTCTAGTTCCCTAAGTTCCCTAAAAAGGATCCATTGTAGAATTTCCTCTAAAAGCAAACTTTTAGTAGAAAACCAGATCACTCTGATTCACAAAATGAAATTTGTACCTAACTTCATGAGACTATGTGTATTATACAGAGCCAGACTTGTATGTTTCTTCCAATTCTGAAATTCTGTTTAATGTTGGTACAAACAGTTGCCTCCATGTCCCATCTTACATTACTAGTAGCTGACATATGTCTAAATATTTTAATTAAAAATCTTGACAAATACTTCTGGACCAGAAAGTGAATTTCTGCTGTAGAAATTTGCTTCATTTGGATAAAGCATAAAGAATGAAAAAATGTATTTCCAATAGCATCTTCTCTTTGTATACTAAACCAATTCCCATTCCCCTTTCTGTGTAGCATGGATCAGGTTGTTCAGATCTTAGTTTTGATACTACCACATCTGGGGGGAAAGTACAAGTTCAAGCAAACTATGATAAGGTCTTATTTGCTAAGAAAAGCAGAAAAAGTGGCTTATAGTGAGGAATTAAGCATACCCCTCCTGTAAACTCAGACCAAGTTCAAACCCTAACTTCAAAGTCCCTCTTGGTTGTGAAATCTTGTGACATAGCATAACTTTCCTGTGCCTTGGTTTCATTTTATGTTTATGGGATGATAATACTTGTCTTACAGGTTTATTTTAAGGATTAAAAGAAAGAAAACATGCTTTAGCACACTCTGTGGTAGGTAATATGTATGATGTAATAATTGTTATACATGGCTTTACACTCCCATAGTTTCATAAACAACTGAAAATGATGTTAGGAGACTAGAATTTTGAAATAATTCTCATTTGCTAAATATTCTCAGGAATCCCAAAGTTTTCATTCAACTAACTCAAGTCACATTTTATTTAAAACAACAACAACATTCTAACATGCAATCCTAAAAAAAAAAAAAAAGAAAAGAAAAAAATACTTAAAAGTTATGAGAAATATGAGAAAAAAATCTAAAAATGATCAAATCTAATCACATAAAACATGTTACTTAATTCCCCATCCCTAATCTGAGCTGATTGGAACAGAGCTGGGCATTGGATGGACAAAAGGCTGCCAACCCATAGACTCCCCAGCAGTCTCTGATATGTCCTGACATGAAAGGATGAACTGGCCCAATCAGATTCCTCTCTTGGGAAGGATAATTATTAGCAGTGGCTGCTAAAAGGAGAGGACACTGAGAAAGGGTTGTGAAGTTGAGCAGCAGCATGAAATATTGTGGCAAGCTGGGACCGGTTTGGTTCAGTGGATAGAGCGTCGGCCTGCGGACTGAAAGGCCCCGGGTTTGATTCTGGGCAAGGGCATGTACCTTGGTTGTGGGCATATCCCCAGTGGGGGGTGTACAAAAGGCAGCTGGTCGATTATTCTCTCTCATCAATGTTTCTAACTCTCTATCCCTCTCTCTTCCTCTCTGTGAAAAAATCAATAAAAAAATATATTTAAAAAAAAATAAAAAAATAAAAAATAAAATAAAAAAATAAAGTATCCTGTATCCATCTCTGTTAAAAAAAAAAAAGAAAAGAAAAAGAAAAAAGAAATATCGTGGGAAATAAATTATGCATAAGCAGAAGACAGACTAGAGAGAGAGGAAGTGACTGTAGGTGAAACAGAGTAGAGCCTGGCAACCCGCTAGTGGGACACTCAGGTGAAAGTCCATGAGGCTGCCACTGTAGTTGGGTACAAAAGACATGTGATGTTCTTTAGTCTTCATAACTTTCCTTATGTCTAGAGAATATCTGTGCTCCTGGTTCATTCTGATATTACTGTTAAAAAAGAGAAGAAGTCTTTGTCACAATGTCCCAAATAAGAAATGAAAAATTATATTCAGGCATTATCACTGTCAATCATATCAGGTATAAAAGAGGAAGCAGGTCACCTCGCAGGTGGAAAAACAGTGACCAGGTCAGGTTTGTGGAGCTTGGCTGTGGACAGGCCTCTTTCTCCACTTCTCCTAAAAGGGAAGCAGGGCTACTAGGTCTCTAGTTCTGCAAGAAAGAGACCTGCTGAGCCTAGGGCTGAAAAGCTAATGGGGTTGAGACCTGATTAACACTCTATTCAGCAGAAATAAAAAGAATATCATTGAGAAGCTGCTTTGACTTTTCTCTAGAATTCTGAAAATTCTAGAGAAAAATTAGCTATTAATTATGTTGGTGTCTGAAACAGAAAACAGAGTCTACTCAAGTCTTTGGCTAGAAACTCCCCTGGAACATGTAATTCTTGTGTGCCCTGAGGCCTCGTTGTGAGATTCCCTTGAGTTTCCATGCACATGTATCCTTATAATAAATGTCCCACTGTCGAATAACATTGCATCCAGTTAAGAAGGCCTGCCCAGAACTAGATTTATTTATTAATCCATTAGGTCCAGAATACTGCCTCTGGCAGTGAAGCCCAAAACAGATACTTTGTGACACAATTTTTGCATTCCCATCACCACCACCACATTATTCATTGTAAGTATTTCCAAATAACCTAATTCTCCTACCCATGAGTGAACAGGCTAATTATTACAATATGTTTACTTCAATTATGCATCTGTTAGAATTCTGTTACTGCAAATAAAGATAATCCTACTCCAGTCACTTAAAGAAATAGAGACCTATTTTTATTTTATTTTTAATCAAAGTAAGAAGTCATTTTTTGAAAAAAATCAATCAGAGCCTCAACAGTATCAATGCTTCAGTGATGTTCTTGGCGTTTCCCTCATAGATGCAATTACTACACTGCTACTATGGCATTATTTAAATGATGGCATTATCCCATCTTTGTACAGAATGAGGGGACCAATCCTAGGGTCCCCAATCCTAGGGTCTAGTAGAGCTCTTTTCTTGTGTGGGTTTTGAGTGATGGTTTATGGGTAGCTCAGCTCTGAGGGTTCCATCAGCCTCAGGGCATGGGGTACCAGCAGGAGTCATCATGAGCCTCCCCTCTTCCTCTCATTCTCCTCCTTCACCTTCCCTGCCCTCTCAAGCCCAGAAGTGCCATCTACAAAAGCTACTCCGCTAAAAGACAAGTATGGCAAAGAACTCCCAAGCTGACTGTAAATGTTCTTCCTTCTTCTCTGTCTTGAGAACTATTTTCATTATCATGAATGCCAGAGTGGGAAGGTGTGGATAAAATGTGCTTCATGAGTCCTCATTTGCTTTCAGCGGACTTTGGACATTCTTCAAGCGCTTTGCTTTTTTTAATTTGCCATTCTTTCTTCACAGTTGTCTTCTCAGGCTTCCACTGACGTATTGTGATCTGGTTTTCATTTATTTATTCATAGTTTTTCTAATTTTCTCATTTTTCAAATACCAGAATATTATAATACCACTAGAGGCCCGATGCATGAAGATTCATGGAAGAATGGGCCTTCCTTCCCCTGCCTGCCCGCACTGCCTTTTCTCTGGACCAGAGCCATCTTTCTGCCTTCCCACGCTGCCCAAAGTCCTTCCTGCATGCCACCTCCAGCAGCTCACCCCGTTCCCTGCCACTTGGTGCCTGTGTTGGTTAATTTGTTGGGTTAATTTGCATACTCACTCTGAGTGGCTGGTGGGCGTCACAAAGGTGGGCATCACTTTTATTAATGTAGATGATTACATGAAAACATATACAGAATGGGCCTGAAATATCTCAAGACATTAAGTAATCTATTTCAAAATGGGTCTGTCCTATAAATATCATAGGGAAGAATGGCACAATTTTAGGTGACAAATCTTGATCCTTTTTGATTAACTGCTACATTCCAGTAACAACAATAACACTGAAAAAGATTCAGTTACATTTAAAGATTATTAAGTTGTTGGTGAATCACAACAGGACTTGTTTTATTTAGGAAAGCAATGGATTGTGTTTTTTTGAACAGTATTCCTGTGCTACTTAGTAATGAACATTTCCTGAGAGCTTCTGTTGAAAACTTTATTTGGAAACATTTTATCACCCATAAATAACCCAATAGTTAAAGTAATTAAACTTCACTGGATGCACTTAACATAGGAAATAGGCTAACTGAAAAGGAAAGTGTGGTTTTAATTTTTATGGATTGACTTGTCATGTGTTTCATATATAAAGACAATTCACTTGGAACTGAGCAGGTAAAGCAATCCAAGATCTATCTATTTTAATGTTGCATGATCATTTGGTATTTTTGAGAGGAAACTGATTCAAGTAAATAATGTAAGTGCTAATTTCTTATTACACATTCCTGATTTTAGAATGAGCTATAACAACATAGTTTTTCACAAATTAAAGGTAAGTGTTTCCATCCTCTCAATGAATATGTACAGTTGCTTAGCAAGAGGCTGGAATTTTATTAGTTATATTTATTATTACTTCTTTTAACACTCTGCTTCCAATCACTCACACACAAATACATACACATATGCATGTGCACACACACACTTGTCCCTCTATACATCGCTCTCTGTATTCCTTCTAGGTCAAGAGAACATGTTGAGAGTCATTGTCACAATCTTCACTTAGCAATGAATTCATGCCAGTATGCTGGTCCATCGAACACTCACTTGGCAATGACATGCTGGATTATAACCAGCTCAGATGGTACTAATAAGGACAACTGCTGGCTATAAATCTCACTGAAAATTGAATTCTGAGTCTTCCTCCAATTGCTTGTTTCTTTTATCTCCAATCCTCACTACTTCTCATTTTGTTCTTTGTTCATTTCACAGTAATTTTAATTAAAAATAAACTCTGACCATATCTTTGACTGGGAGAAGTCATCCTGGAGGTGAGCCAGGCTGAGATGATCATGAGGATGTTTTCCTTTTCCCAGCTCTCCAACTAGGTTCTTGATCTCATTATGGGCTTGCAAGGAGAGGGAGAGTTGGGAGGCGGGGAGGGGAGGAGGAAGAGAGCAGGAGAAAAGGTAAAAGGGATTGGTAGACACGCTAAGAAGGACTAAGCATCTTTCCCCCCTATATGTTTGCTTATAATTATTTGGCAGAAAAATAAATATCCTGGTTTTAGTCATTTCTTATACTTTCTGCTCACTTTCTCATATTTTCTTTCTGCCTTTTGCATCTTAATGCATCTCCTTTCCCATATTCTTGCACTCCTCTTTTCATTCTACTCCTTTGATACTATATAATCTCTGTGATACTATACCAGTTCACACTTAGACATGTCACTGACATGGCCAGTGACCCCTTCCAGATATTTTGCCTGCACTCCTAGGTTTACTGAAAGGCAGGTGAATGGCCTTGCCTTGCCATTCTTATGCTATTTTAGTCACAGTGATGACCAACCACTCCCATCTCTACCACCTCTAATCCATCTTTTTTCAGAGCAGTCATACTCAACTACTTAAATTACAAAACAAATCCTAAACCTGCCCTGACTAAGTATTCCATGGTTGTCCCAGTACTCTCAAAACAAATCCAAACTCCTGGCCATGATGGCCCTCTGTGACCTGGGGCCTCCTTAAGCTTTGGTCTCCCCTTGACTCCCTCTGTTTGCTTCCTGCTTTCTCAGGTTCACATTTCAGTTCCTCAAAGAAGCCAAGTTCACACTCACTCTGGGGTGGGTCAGGGGAGGGAATGGAAAGGGGCTCCAAACATGCTCTTACCACTGCCTACACTCTTACTCTCGTTCTTTGCATAGCATTCTCATTTCGTCCTCCAGGCTTCTATTTAAATATCATCAACTCAAAGAGGCCCTTCCTAGCTATTCTTTCTCAAATAATTTCTCTCTCTCTCTTTCTTAAATACACACATGCATGCACATGCACAAACACATGTTCATTGACACGCATGCACACATGAAAACACGCAAGCATATATGATAATTGCACAAGTAGATAAACATCATGCACACAGACACATATTTACATATATACACACATACATGCACACATGTACCACTGCTACCACCAATCATCACAGTTAGGTTCAGTGACTGTGTTCTTTTTCTTTCTGTTTTTATTGATTTCTGAAAGAGAGGAAGGGAGAGGGATAAAGAGATAAGAATATTGATGATAGAGACATATCATTGACCAGCTGCCTCCTAAATACACATCACCTACTGGGGATCCGAGCCCACAACCCCGGCATGTGTCCTGACCTGGAACTGAACCAGTGACCTCTTGGTTCATGGGTCAATGCTCAGCCCCTGAGCCATACTGGCTGGGTGTGACTGTTCATTTTCTTCACAGCACCTACTGAATGTTTTTGTCTTATTTGTTTACACATGTAGTATTGGTCTCCTCCGTTTGAATGTAAACTCCAAGACACTGAGGCATGTTTACTGTCTCCATAGTTATCTATGCAGCACCTAGCCCAGTGCTAAGCACATTCTAGGTGATAAAAAATGTACTGAGCCTCAAATGAGCTGAGATTAGCTTGATTTTATATTAAACTGTTTAAAAAAATCAAGCGTATTATTTAAATAGAGGGAAAGAACATATAAGGTCTTTTGAAAAGGGAGTGTTAACAGCTAATTTTGTGATATTTGTTCTAGTTCTTGTTCAACCCTTACAATACTAATTCAAGGGATTACTATTCTAGCTTTGGAAGCGTAACTACAGAACCCAAGATAAATGAGAATCCAGTTAAGGACTATGGTTCAAGCCCCGTCCCGCGCGGCAAAGATTGCTTATCAAGCCCCGAGCAACCAGCATTGGTGTCACAGAGCTCCCCTCCAGGACTCAGCGCCCCACCCCCTGGGAACGGGCACACCAGAGATGGCTGTATGAGTGGGTAGACCCATGCTCTGGGTGATGTGTGGCTAGGTAGAAAGCTACAGCAGAAGCAGAGACCTTGGTTTTCTGGAGCGGAGGTTATTCATACTGTATATTGCCTCTCTTGACCATGTGCAGATGACTTGCAAAGCTTAATTCTCTTTGGAAGTACCAGACGCTCAAAGGAAGTCTCGAGGCCACATGCCTTCAACTGTTAATGTATGGTTTTGGAAAATATTTCATCAGAACTCCTTGAAGATTAGAATGAGGATCAACAAACTACAGCTTGCTGGCTAAATGTGGCCAGCTGTCTCTTTTTGTAAATAAGAGTCCCCAAATCCCTCAAAGCACAAGAGTTGTAAATTGCTTTGTTCAGGGGATTAAATATTCCAAATATCTTCAGGCTTGCATTCTGACCTCAGAATTATTTCTGGCCAATCATTTCTGTCCTCAGGTGTGATTGATAGCAACCACCTTTGTTAGTCCCCTTTACTGAGCATGTGTCTGTCTTCCCTTTTTTGAACCCCTAGGGAATGTAAACTTATAGCTTCCTGGTGAATGACATAACTATAAGACCTTATAGTTTTCTCCTTTCCTGTGGAGCACATGTGTCAAACACAAGGCCCGCGGGCCAAATCCGTCCCGCCAGGCCTTGCAATGTGGCCCGCACCGCGCTGTCATCACTGCACTCCGCTGCGTTTCCATCACAGTGACAGTTTATGACTGTTCAGTAAACCATTCGGCCCGTGATTTAGGCTGGATTTTAGATTTTGGCCCCTTCTCTGATTGAGTTCGACACCCCTACTGTGGAGTCTTAAAAACAGAAGCATTTTTCCGTTTTCTCCTTTCCTGTTATTAATTACTAGTTAATTACAATGCTATCAGTTTCACTGTTAAAATAAAAGGGAGTCTCATTTATATGCTCAAATTCAGGAGTTGGGAAACTTTTCCTATAAATACTCAAATAGTAAATAATTTAGGCCTTTGAGGCCATATACTCTTCAGTTGCAGGGCAAAAGCAGTCAAAGACGAATACATAAATGAATGTGTTTCAATGAAACCTTATTTACAAACTTTTATTGCAGTATATTGTTATAATTGCTCTTGTTATTATTAGTTATTATTGTTACTCTCTTACTGTGATTAATATCTTATTATGACTAATCTATAAATTAAAGTTTATCATAGTTATGCATGTATAGGAAAAACCATAGTATATAGATATATGGTTTGGTACCATTCTTGATTTCAGGCATCCAATGGAGGCAGGGGATACTTTGAATGTATCCTCCGTGGAGGGGAGAAACTACTGCATGGCCTAGAGGAAAATATGGACAAAGTGCAAGAAAAAACTGCCCAACAGTTTGGCTTTGTGGATAGAGCATCAGCCCACAGACTAAAGGGTTGCAGGTTCGACTCTGGTCAAGAGCACGTACCTCGGTTGCAGCCTGGGTCCCCAGTCCCTGTAGGGGGGTAACCAATCAGTGTGTTTCTCTCACATTGATGTTTCTCTCTCCATGTATCACCCCCATCCTTCCACTCTCTCTAAAAATCAATGGAAAAAATATCCTTGGGTAAGGACTAACAAAGAAATAAACAGCAACAAAAGAACTTGCCCAACCTTATTCACACTCTTGTGCATGGTTCCACTGGGAAACAGTCATGGAAGCAGTCTATTTGTTTTTAATACTTGTTTCACTATTTATAAGCCAAGATAAGCTGGCTTTTAAAATTTTAATAATGCCAATAAAGATAGATAAAAAGATTCATGTAACAGAATAGAGTCCAGAAATATATGGTCAAGTCACATATGTGGTCAGTTTATTTTTGAAAAAGATGCCAAAATCAATTCAATGGAGAGAGGAAAATCTTTTTTAAAAATGATGGCAAAACAACTGGATACATGTAAGGAAAAATTAATATCAACCCTCTACTTTCACCACACACAAATATTGACTCAACATGGATCCTAGAACTAAACATAAAAGCTATATAAAAATATATAAATATAAAAACTACAAAGCTTTCAGAAGAAAGCATAGGAGAATATCTTTATGATCTTAATATTTGTAAAGTCTTCTTAGGTAAACTATGAAAATCATTAAACTTAAAAGAAAAAGAATTTTAAAATTTCCTACATATAAATTAGAAACTTATGCTCTTTAAAATGTATCACTAAGAATTAAAAGGCAGGATTTATATCATATATATTATATATATAGTCATATATCAAGCAACCTAGTTTATTTTTAAGGGGCAAAAGCTTTGAATAGGTTACTCACAATAGAAAGTGTATGAATAGTCAATAAACTCATGAATTAAAATTCAACATTATTTGTTAGTCATTAGAAAATGCAAATTCAAACCACAGATATCTATACACACTAGAATGGCTAAAATTAAAAAGATTGCTAATCCTAAGTATTAGTGAGGATATGAAAAAACTGGGACTCCCATACATGCCTGTTGGGGGTATGAATATTACAACTACTCTGGAGGAATGCTTGTCAGTTTCTCAAAAGTTAAATCTATACCTACCTGATAACATAGGTATTCTATCCATAAATAATTAAGTGAGAAAAGTGAAAATATAAGTTCACAAAAGACATATACAAATGTTTATATTAGCTTTTACTCTTAGTGAAAAACTGGAAACAACCTAAGTATACATCAACAGGTAAATGAATAAACAAGTGATGACATATTCATGCAATAGAATATTAATCCACAATAAAAATGAACAAAACAACTTATATACACAAGGACATGGACTCTTCTCAAAAATATTAGGCTGAATTAAAGAAATCAGATACAAAAGAGTATATATTGAATTATTTCACATATGAAACCAATAAAACATGCAGAGCTGAAAAGGTAGATAACAGAAAGATCCATGATTGCTTGGTGGGTAGATGTAAGGAATGGACTACACAGGTTATTGGACACGTTCTTGTACTGATATTGTTGGTGGTTACATAAATATAATCATTTGTCAAAACTCATCAAATTGTGTACTTAAAATAGGCGCATTTTATTGTATGTGAATTGTACATCAGTAAAGTTGACATAAAAAGAGAAAATATAAATAGTCAAAAATGTGAACAGAAACTTAATAAAAGAGACAGACAAATCTCCAGTGGCTCATGTGAAAATGCTCAACTTCATTAGTCACCAGGGAAATACAAACGAAACTATAGTAACATATAATTTCATACCCATTATAAAGTTAAACATACACCTGCCTTGTCATCCATCAATTTCAACCCAAGGTCTAAACCCAAGATAAATGAAAACATATGTCCACAAAAAGATTTGCACAAGGATATTTATAGCAGCTTTAGTTATAGGAGACCCAAACTGGAAACACACCAAATACCAATCAATAGAATATACAAACAAAGGTAGAAAAATGCTGTAATGCAATAACACTCATCTCTAAAAAGAACTGAACTATTGATGTACACAGTGACATGGAAGATTATAAACAAAGAGGGGCTGGTGAATATATACCATAGGCCCAGGCACAAAATTCATGCATTGGGGGGACTCCCTCAGCCCGGCCTGCACCCTCTCCAATCTGGGACATCTTGGACATCCCTCTCACAATCTGGGACCACTGGCTCTTAACCATTCACTTGCCTGCCTGCCTGGTCATCTCTAACCACTCTGCTTGCCTGCCTGATCACCCCTAACCACTCTGCCTGCCTGCCTGATTGCCCTGACCCCTCTGCTTGCCTGCCTGATCACCCCTAACTGCTCCCCTACTTGCCTGATGGCTCCTAACTGCTCCTCTTCTAACCTGTTCACCCCTAACTGCCTCTGCCTCAGCCTCTGCCACTGTGGCTTTGTCCAGAAGGACTCCGGAATGACATCTGGAAGGTCGTTCTTACTAATTAGCATATCATGCTTTTATTAGTTTAGATTATGCTATTTACATAAAGTTCATTAACAGCCAAATTATTCTCTAGTTATAGAAATAGGAACAATGGTTGTTACGGAAGGGATGATTGACTGGAAGGGATGTGAGGAAACTTTCTGGGTAATAGAAATGTCCTATATCTTTATTAAGGTGATAGGTTACATTGTCTATATATTGATCAAATGCATGGATTTTAGGAACTTGAATTTAAGTTCCTAAGATCAGATCAATTTCAAACCATGTAAATTTTATCTCAATTTAAAAGATCCACCATGTCAATTGAGTAACTATAGACTTTATCACTCTTTTCTTTCAACAATAATTTGGCTAATAAACATATAATCTTAGATTAATAGTCAATACATATTTTATCAACTTTAATTTGAAAAAATATTTTAAAAATCATCCCTTCAAAATAAATTTCATTCTTTTATCTAGTAGAACATTTAACTATATTGCCAGCATCATGCAATGAAATAAAATATTTGCTATTTTGTTTGAAATATTTCTTACTATATATTGGTGAGAAAGAAGTGGAAGAGATCAAGGTTTTCTAAAATAAGTATCCCTTATTAGAGCAAAGGTAAGATTTGAGAATAGCTAGACAATGGAGAAACAGCATACCTTCTGAGAACCTCGGCTTGTAACATTTGTTCTTTGTCTTTCTGTTTTGGTTTTATGGTGGGCTGCTGGTAGAAAGAGAAGCAGAATAGCTGGGAGCTCCCTGGTTCACATGCCCTCTTGCAGGAGTCCCTGTAGTATGTGCGGCTGCAGGAACAGGAACCCTAGCCTTTGTCGCCTGGATGTATCCTGGCAACCTGTCAACAAAAGGGACAGGACTGAGTTCTCTAGTAACAGATTGGAAAAATCCAAAACAAGGGGTGAAGAAACTCAGAAATAGAGAGCAAAATGGCCTCAGCTTTCTTTGAATGGACTCCACGAACTTCCCAGTGGACTAAGCATCAAACAAAGAGAGTCTGGTGAACTGAAGTCACAAGGATCGTCTTGGTGTGAAAACAACTTTTTCTTTTCTAAGGAAGAAAAAGAAGCAAACATTACTAAATGTCTTATTGATCTTTTCTAGAGTCTTCAAAAAAGTTCATCTATTTAGGAGAGCTGGGCCTCTTCTAAAAGAGGGAGATAGATATTCTCCATGACTCCCAGCGGATGCCTGTGCTTTGGTCTAAAATGCAAGAAAATGCAAGATGTAGAAGCTATAGTTAGTTTATTTTCTAATGTGCCCTAAGATAGCAAACATTTTTTTTAAATAGGTAACTTTTTAAAATGTATCTGAAGTAATTTTTGGAACTTCATATTTAAAAATACTCTGAGACATTACACTGATTGTGGTGAATGAAATACTCTCCAAGTATTAAAGCTCACAAAGAGAAAAAACAGTCCATTTCCATGGCAAAAAGTCCACAGTACTGTATATTTCTAAAAAGAGAAGTTACAAAACATAATAAACAGTATGATGTAATTAATTCTCTCTCTCTCTCTCTCTCTCTCTCTCTCTCTCTCTCTCTCTCTCTCTCTGTGTGTGTGTGTGTGTGTGTGTGTGTGTGTGTGATCTTAACTCAAAAGAACATTCACCAAAATGTTAACTGTAGTAATTTGCTGGATGATGAGATTAAAACATTTTATTGAATGTTTCTTAAGAGTTAGGAGTTGGGGAGGGAAAGAATCCTAACCTTGAAGATTCCAAAACTGTACATCTCCAGATAAATGAATTGGGATACAGGTGATTCATAGAACTGTAAGCAGTTGAAGTGATTTCAGACCACATTCTAAAGTCCCTGCTGGATAATGAAGTTCGACATCCTAATTCTCGGTAATGCTCAAACTATGGATAGACACATCCTCTACAGAGCTTTACAGATATCTCAATTATACTAGTTCCAGTTTGAATCCCTCTTTTGAAACATTTCATAATATGCCATATATAAATGCTGAGGCATGTCTACAATGACCTAAGAGCTGCTGTAAGAGTGGCTATCTATTGAGAAGGGGTAAGAAAACTTAGTTTTTATATTTGGCTTTTTACCAACTTGTAGGTCCCTGGCAATGTATTTCTTTAGTATGCTTTCTCAGCCTGATTGTGAGCTAAAAGAGATACTTCTCTAAACAAATTACCTAATAAATAAACACTATCCCAAATGCACACACATTATCCAGGCCAGCAGCTGGCTATTTGGGTCAGATGGCAGAACAGATAGGAACTGCTGGCCTAGAACAGGACAACCCCGGGAAAACACAGAGAGGGCAGGTATTTCCATGCTGAAATAGGTCAGAGAGTCCTTCTTCTGGACTGCTCTGGGATGCTGGACAACAGCCCCCGGAGTGGCGGGCACATGTGCTGGCTGGGTAGTAAAGGTGTCTTCGCAGGCTGGGGGGGGGGGGGGGGGGGGTTGCCAGGCCACCAGCTGCCTTCCTGCAGTCTCAGGGGCTGCTTCTGAAACTGGCTGCAGGGGAGCCTTTGTTTTCTCTGTAATTTTGGGCTCATTTGAAATTCATGGGTTTGTAGTTTCATCTTAAATGGAATTCCCTGGTGTTCAAATTTATTTCATCCTGACAAAACAGACCTTCCTGGGTGCCTGCCCCTCTCTAACTGGGCGCTCTCTCTCGCGCTCTCTCTCTCTCTCTCTCTGTCTGTCTCCCTCCCCCCCTACCTCCTTCCCTTTTTTCTCTGCCTTTTTCTCTGCCTTTTAATGGGGCCAACACTTTTAAGTGGCTTATTTAAAAAATAAATCAAATTCAAAAGCATCTTGGACATTAAATAGCTCTTACAACACAACCTTTTGATGATTTAAGTGTAAATGAAGCAGAAACATATGGATTTCATTTCCCATAAATCACACACAGTCCCTAAAAAAATTTTTTTTTTCTTAAAAATCAAGAGAGAATGTGCTCAGCACGATGTATTCTGTTTGGTTGAACCCAAAACGTCTGAAAAATACTTGGAGGCTGATGAATCCAAAATATTTACCCACCCCTATTTATAACATGGCGGGGGAAAGCCCTTGATTCTTGGTGACAGCCAAACTGCTCACATCTGCCCAGTGGTCAACCAGCAACCAGCGAGAGCTTCAAGATAACTGTGTTCCTTCTTCTGTTCCCACTCCAGACACTTCACTCAACCTCAGATCAAAGACGCTGAAGCCCTCACTTACACAAAGCTGGTCTGGGGTGGCATTGCTCGGGCTTCTCTCATCTAAAACAACTGCGAGTTGTTTCATGCTATTTGATGTCCGGTCATGTTTGTGTCACTGTGGGATGATGCCAGCCTCACCCGTAATCCAGATCTGACCCCTTGTGGCAACAGCCCCACCACAAGGAATTCTGGCTCATTTCCCCTTCGTAAAACCACAGCTGTTGTGCCTGCACATCCCCCTGACTTTTTCATTAAAGGAATAAATCATGGTTTTTATGTAGCAGAAAAGAATGCTGCTCCCTGCCAATAACACTGACGGTCCTGTTGTCTGTCTCTTCATTGATGCAAAGCCCAACTCTTACTCCGAAAACTACTGATAAGTTTATTTAAACTGGGCAGGGACTATGTGTGCAAGAATTTTTCTTTTTTCTTTTCTTTTTTTTTTAAACAGCAGCAGCAGGAACTCAAACAGGATGTTTGTGAAGTTTGGGAAAATAGGTCCACTGGGCTTCTTGTTCCCTTCTACCCAGTTGTTTACTTGGCCTTACCACTTAGCTCAGACACAGCGAGTGCCAGCCACCTGACACCCGTTATCTCAGGTCCTTGAGCAACCCTACAAGGAGAAGCCTCAGTACCCTTATTTTATGGATGAGAAAATTAGGAGGAGAGGTTTTCAATGAGTTGCCCCAATTGCAGAGTTAAATCTGGGTTTGAAATGTATGCCTTTCTGGTGCCCGGCGA
This sequence comes from Pipistrellus kuhlii, assembly GCF_014108245.1. NCBI lineage: Eukaryota > Metazoa > Chordata > Mammalia > Chiroptera > Vespertilionidae > Pipistrellus > Pipistrellus kuhlii. The sequence continues at coordinate 64,888,040 of NW_023425540.1, read as the reverse complement.
CTCCCCTTCCACGGCCTCCACTGACCCCTTGCTGTCAGATTGCCACACAGAACAGCCTGACCTCCGAGGAGACTTATTGTTAAGACATGCCTTTTGTCACAAGGAGAGTCCAGGCACAGATTGAGTTTAATATACTACATTGAACATTGCAAAATGTGTCCTGTGGAAGGTTAGAAACAAAAGGGGAAGATGCACTTTAAATACAGATTTTTAAAACAAAACTAAACAAAAAAGTACATTTGATGCATCAGAGTCCTGACCAAAACATTTTAAATCCCTGAGGACTCCCTTCAGGGGGGTGTTTCTCAACCTTTTTTTCATTATTGCTTCCCTTTCCAATTGTGTATAAATATACATTTTTTTTTCTAATACCCCCAACCATGAACTTTTAATAACACAGATATATCTTATATTAGCTTATGTATTATGTCCCTTTGGTGGGCCACAAACCAATGTATTATCTAAAATTATGTCACCTCCAAAGCCAGTTTTTACTGCCGCTGTGGGAATGTTGGCCTAACAGATATACAGCCAAAGAGCTGACAATGTTGGCCTTAAATAATCTGATGGTCAAACTGACATACAGAAAAAATGACCACGAGACCACAAAAACCATGGAAACCCTTCCCAAATTGTCAAAACAAAAAGACACAGCAAATCCTTCCTTAACTGTATTCAAGAAATAAATGCATTGGTTTGAGAGGAGCAATAAATGTAACTTATTTTCTATGAACTTGAGTGGTTTTTATCATAAAAATGGAACTTTTGGAGCTGAAGTATACTTTAAAATATCCTCTAGTCCAGCCAACTGTCTTCAGACAGAAAGACAATACTGGCCTAACTTTTTAAAATTGATGAGGCACCTAAGCAGAGGACATTGTTATTTATATATGTGCCACAGATTTAAACTCAAACTCCAAACATTTTTTTTTCAAAACACTCTCTTGCTTTATCTTTGGTATAAATGCAAACATTGCAAGGGCAAATAGAAGGATTTCTTTCTTTTGATCCCCCTTCCTATTCACAGGGGGTATTTCTTCAGTATTCTATATCACACTCTATGGATAACAAAATATTTTGTCTATACTGTGCTATAAAACCTCCTGTTTCAAGGGCCTGAGATTTTAAGTATCTGTTGAGTCTAGACAACGCATCACACGTTCTGGCTTGCCAAACTGTCCATGCATAGCTCTCCATCCTGCTGTCCCACTTCTTGTTCAACACCCACTAAACCAAAGCAAGCACAGTACTTGTACATAGTAGGTGCTCAGTAAATATTTGCCTACTAAGCTGGGTACACACTTTGTTAAAAGTGATATTAATACTGACCAGGCTGGTTGATGATAACTAAAACTTACAAGATGTGAAGGCCAGATTAATACTCAAAGTTTTCTACAAAATGTAATATAGACATTTGAAATAATTCTGCCTTTCCATTTAGAGATCTGGCAGAAGTCCAATTCCTTGTGGCATGTGAACAATAAATGTTTAATAAATACTTGGTCACTCGTTTATTGCCCATAGATTTTCAAAGCTGGTTTAAATTAAGTGGTTCATGGCCGATAATAGTCTAATACTGTATTTACCTTTTCATGTGCATTTTATGAAAAGCATTTCAACTCTTAATTGAAAACAGTAAGTTATAAGGAATTCCCTCTTAGCCTCATTTTTCCACAGATCTCACAGGGAGGGACATTTCTTCTCTGGTACTTTGCTCCCCAGTAAGTCCCTCCTCCCTGGCACCTTTAATTCTACTGGCTTCTTCCTCTCAATCTTCATTCAGTCTCAGGTGTTTTGCCTTAAAAACTTAATCTGCATTTGCTCTAGGCACCCGCCCTCTTCTTGATAAAGAGTGGTCTGTCACTGCCTCCATCCTCCTCACAGCTTCCCTCATTTGTTTAAGCCTCTCTAGCCTATCATCTGGATTCTATTCTTTTCTCTCACTTGAAGCATCTTCTAAGAACATCATTAGTGTCATTTCAATCAACTCGTACAAGTTTTTCCAGGTCCCATTACCCACAATAATTTTTATGGATTTTATACTGTCAATTTCACACCCATGAGAAATCCTCTCCCCTCTTAAATACCCATCGAATAAAAAGTACAAATTCTTCATACTGACTTCAAGACCTGCTGAATAGAAATATAATCTATCCAAGAACTAAAGCATTCAAACCCACAGTCCCAGCCTTCAAGTTCCTTGTGTAGAGGCTGTTGGTCACCACCCCGAGGGAGTGGGGAGAGAGACGGCCCTGGTTAGAAAGCAGCCCTGTATTCTGAGGCCTGGAAAGGAAGAAGAGAGATTACTCTAGTCCTGCCGGCAGTTTGCTATTGAGTTCTCTCTTTGTTATTGTAGGATGAAGTTTTCTTCTCTCCTCCCTCTCTGATTTTCTACGAGTTTTTGCTGAGACCCAACATGGCTAGAGAAATAACTTGTGAAAGCTTTACCAAGGCATTGGTCAATATCAGCAAGACCAAGTTCATTTGCCTTATAGAGGCCATCCCTGAACTCTGCAAGAAGCCTCAGGCTGACTCTTGTAGATGCTATTTCCCCATCGTCCCAGGGAGCTGTGGAATGAAGCTAGACGGAGTGCACACGGTAAGGGAAACCAGCAGAAGACAAGATTTTCCAGACACCCACCCTAGTCTGACTGTGTTTGAACCAAAATGAAACTTGATAGGGAAATCGCCCTCTGAATCAGTAGTTCTCAACCAGAGAACTACTGTCTAGAGTTATTTCTGATTGTCACATGTGAGGTGGAGGGAATGTTACTGTCATCTAGTGGGTGGGAATAGAGGCCTGGGGTGCTGCTGAACTTCCTACAATGCACAACTCAGCCCTGCACAGCAAAGAATTATCTTGCTGAAATGTCAATAATGCCAAGGCTGAGTCTGATGCTCTGGACTCCCCATGTGTTCAAATGAGAAGGCTTTCTTTCTAGAATAGGCTGTGTCCACTGGCTCTTTCCAGACTCACGATGCCTAACTAAGGGATTGCATTACAAATGAAGCATCCAGCCCAGAGTCTAAATAGCTTAGTCATCCTTCTATAGCCAATAAAGGAGGACACCTTTGAAATGTGAACGCAGGCCCTGCCTGCCTGACTTTAGAGCCTACGTTCTTTTCCACATCACCTTCCTTGAGCAGTGAGGCGGCAGACACTCAGTTGTGTGACTAAGGCTGAAGTCACTCTGGTAATGCAAAAGACAGATAGAGAAAGTGTAAGGACAGAGAATTAAACCATCTTCCCCTGTGAAGGCTGTAATGGAATTAGAGTGGGTGGGAATAAAGCTAAGAGCTGTCTGAAGTGAGGGCCAGTACATACTATGGGTGTGAGGACAGAGCCCAGTTACAGGAAAACACTAAGACAAGGTCAGCCACACCAAAGTTCGCTCCTAGATAAAGCACAGACAGGCAGAGACTCTTGTGAAGTGATAATCCCAGTCAGGCAAGCTCAGTCTGAACCAAGTTCTGCCCTTGAATGTGCCTGTTTGTTATAGTCCCTGGGCCTTTAGCCGCCCTGTTCTCCTGTCACCCATAGGAACTTCCACCCCAATGGGAACTTCTCACCTTATGTCCCCAATACACAGCCATTGAATTGAACTTTTTGACTAGGAAGATACTGGTTTTGGTTCCTATTGTTATTATTCACAATACATTATGTCTCCATCAGACTTAGAATGAAAAAAATGTTGTTTTTCTATAATTTTGAAGTACCTACTTTAAAAACTAATAGCTATGCCCTGGTTGGTGTGGCTCAATGATTAAAGCATCGGCCAGGGAGAGAGAGAAAGAAAACTATTTCTGAAGTCTATATTCTATTTTACTTCATTTTAGAAAAGAAGCATCTAACATCCAGAGGGAGTAAAATATCCATCCAGTTTGATGTAGAGCCAAGAAAATATGGTCCTTCTCACTCTCTTGATATTACACTTATTTTCTTGAATGTATGCCCTTATATATATCAGGGCATACATGCAAAAATAAAAATAAATTCTTTTCCCACCCCTGACTCACTAGGTTCCCACTTTAGGGCCTTCTCCCTCAGTAACCTCTGTTACCAGCCTCTTGTGTACCCTTCCCGGATATCCATGCATTTACAGATGTAAACTAAGTGTGAGCATCACCTCCTGACCTGCAGGCTGCTGCACTTCCCATTCCTCTCCGTGACAACTATTGCTCAGGATGAGCCATGACAAAACAGATGACACATTCATGCTGCTGAAGGGAAAGTCGGTGACTCAGACACAAATTGTTCCATACACCTTTCATCCTCATTACCAGGTAACTCTGCCAAGGTCAAGTGGTGACATTCTGATTTACCACTGAGCAGACTGGACACAATTCACATTTGACGAGAATCTGAAATTCAAATACCAAAAAGAGAAAAAAATATTTTCTTAAGGCCTCCGGTTTCGTAATTGAACTTACTTTTTTGCTTTGTTGAAAACATTATTTTCCTTTTAGTTCAATGAACACCATCTATCTGAAAGAATAAAAACAGGACTCTTCCCCAAACCCCTAATTAACCACCAAACCTTTAAATTCAAGATCCAGTTTTCCTCCATTCCTGAAATCTCCATTTAGCATCTCAGAGAACAAGGACCAAGGAGCCTCACTGATTTGAGTAGCCAGATTAGGTGAAGCGAAATGCAGGTTTCAGGTATGAAATGAAAATTTGGCTAACTGTGGCTCTGCCATTTACAAGAACCTGCATTCAGATAAATCAGAGATACGTTTCTCCTGGCTATAGAGAGCTTTTTACATAGTGACTTCAGCCCTCCTAAGGTTTTTGTCCGGGTTGCCTGAAAGTGGACAATTTTCACAAGTTTGCTTTGGCACCGGTGGCATGAATTTTTATTGAAAGTCACAGTTGTTTTAGTGGGCACCACCGTCTGCCAGCAGATCTCTGTAGGGGCCTCCCAGCCAATTTCATGAGAGCTATGTGCACCTAAAACATGCCAAACTCTGTAAGGCGTGACCTGTCCTCCAATTCTTTGCTCCCCTGCACACGGCCACTGACTCATTTGCACTTTTGATCAGAGAGCACACTATTGAGTGTTTCTGCAGAATTTCTGAAATCAAACAGCCATCTCCCTATAGAAGACTCCTCTATTTCTTTCCTGCAAAGATTCTTTTTTCTCTAAAGTTATATCAATTTATTCTATTAAATCAAATAGGCAAGGCAAAAACAAGAGAGATAGCTTCATTGGGAACATACATTTTCCATGGAATTAAACAAAATAAAGATTTGGTTGGGAAGAAATGGGAATGTAGCCTAAAACCCATTCTCAAAATGCCCTTTAAATAAACTGTGGGAAAGATGACTGATTTAGGAGGTTTTAAATAAATATGCAGGGGTATTTTGAGACCAGAAGTATTTTGTGTCCAGGTATTTGATGATGGGAGAAAAAAAGACATCTGTTATAATAATGAAGAAAATAAAATGCAGTAAGCATTACTAAGAGAGTCCCTTGAAACAGTGGGGAGGCCATTGAGGAAGTGGGACTTATGCACTTCTTGGAATTATTGTTAAGTTGCTAAATTCATCCCAAAGCAGAACAACAGCATTCTGGATCCATGATTGCTATGTGGACTTTATTTCCTGCTCATCATGATGACCAGACCATCTGCATACTTTACATTGAAAGGAACCAATTTTGGCAACTAGCATCCTCGTTTACATAACAGACCTAACCAATCCCAACTGATCTAGTCAGCTTCTTCCATTTACATTGACGTTGAAGGACATAAATGAGAATACCTCTTATGACTTTACCCTTTATTAACCCTGCCTTTCTTTGCAAATAAATTTAGGTTACTACTTGAATCTGTGCTCCACATTGTAATTCCTCCTTTGCTCAAAGAAACCTTTTTATTCTTTATAACAGCCTAAACTTTTTTTGTTGTTGTTAAGTTATTTTTATGTTTCCATACATAAATCATCACATAATCACCAGAAAGTCAAACCAAAATTGGTTTAAATTCAAGTTTACAAGGTCTTTGCTCCAAGAATGAGAATTCCCCCTTTTATCCTTTTTTTCTATATGCTATTTTATTATTGTGTTTTGTTACTTTGTATGATTGGCAAACTCATTAGAATTTTACTTCATGGAACACTTAAGAAGACGTAGCTTATTAATGGCTCAACCTTGTAACAACACAGTTCTCATTTAAAAATCAGGCTAAATGCTGTGCAACTCTTCTTCCACCCCATCCCCCTTTCCTCCTTCCCCACTCCAAGGCAGACTAGGGACCCTGATTCTCCACGTGAGAGGTAGCACTGAGCACCAGTGAGTTGACTCTCAGTGAGCACATGTTGGGACTCTGTTTATCATTGTGTGCATATGGGATCCCTGATTTTCAGTGCATGCACAATGAGCTCCTGTGACTCCAGTTCTCAGCTCATGCTCTCATGATTCAAGGTGTGAGGCCGCATCAAATGACAGAGACTACAATACTCGATTCTCAGTGCATGCACATAGGGTCTCTGACTTCCAAGCTAGGGAAGTCTGATTTTCAGGGACTTTTTTTTTCTTTCAGTGTGGCATATGCAGGGTCCCTGATTCTAGGTGCATGCACAAGGCCACACTGAGTGCTGGTGACACTGATTCTCTGAATGCATTGCTCCCACCGAACCATGGCAGCCACACATCTCAGTATCAGAGCTCTTCAGTAACACTTGGGTGATGCAATGCTCCCACTGCATATGTCTCAGGCCCCTTCAACTCAGTGTTTGAACCTTCTGGTGATAGTTAGAATGGGAAAACAAGAAAACAATTCCCTGAGGAGAGAAAAAGAGAAATTGTTAAGAAAGGAAATAAGTGGAACTAAGGTGTGCAATATGACAGAAAAAGAATTCAGAGTAATGGTTATACATTCTTAAACTGGATGGACCAGAAAAATCAACAACCTATACAAAATCCAGGAGGAAATCAAAAATGATATAACTAGAATCAAAAATGCTATGAAAGGCTTCAACAGTAGACTAGAAGAAGCAGAGGACCGAATTGGTGAGTTAGAAGATAAGGTAGAGAAACAAGACCAATTTGAACACCAACTGGAGAAAAAAAATTAAAAAGCAGGAGGAGAGCCTAAGGGAGCTCTGGGACAACACAAAATGAAGTAACATACATATAATAGGAATGCCAGAAGGATAAGAAGAGCACCAAGGATTAGAGAATCTATTTGAAGAAATAATGGCAGAAAACTTCCCTGATATGGGGAAGAAAAAAGTCACACAAGTATGGAGATTTCCAAGCAAGATGAATCCCAAAAGACCTACATCAAGACACGTTGTAATTATAATGGCAAATGTTAACGACAAAGAGAGAATCCTAAAGGCTGCAAGACAGAGACAGAGAGTTACCTACAAAGGAGTCCCATCAGATTATCAAATGATTTTCAACATAAATACATCAAGCTAGGGGGGAAAGAAATGAATTATACAAAGCAATGCAAAACAAAGGAATGCATCCAAGGATACTCTATCCAGCAAGGCTATCAATCAAAATTGAAAGAGAAATCAGGAGCTTCACAGATAAAAAAAAAAAAAAAAAATGCTAAGGGAATTTATCACTACCAAGCCAGTAATGCAAGAAATGCTAAAGGGAATGCTTAAAAAAAGAAAGAAAGAAAGAAAGAAAGAAAGAAAGAAAGAAAGAAAGAAAGAAGTAGAAAGGGAGGAAGAAACACAGGCATAAAGCACAAATAAGTACCTATCCTATCTAATAAAAAGGGAATATGCTAATTGCCCATCATGCCCTCACAAAGATAGTGGTGCCCACACCAATAAAGAGGGAATATGCTAATTGACTGCCACGCCCCCAAAGATGGCAGCTCCCACAGCCCCAAAATGATGGCGCCTAGTCCTCTCAGCCCCACTGCAGTGGCAGGCATGTGGCACAGTGGGGCCCACCCACAGGTGGGTCTGGCTGTGCTGCATGCCTGTCTTCAGAGTCCCCCAGTCCCTTCAGGCCCCAAGCTGCCCAGAATTGGCCCAAGGTGCAGGCAAGCCTCGGATGGCAGCTGCTTGGCTTCCCAGGGCTGCCCGAGGCACAGGCAAGTCTCAGGTGTCAGCTTCCAGCAACCCAGGGTCGCCCAAGGCTCAGGTAACCATGGCCGGCTGAGGCTTGTGCTGCCAGCAGTGGCAGCAGCAGTGGTGTGATGGGGGCATCGCCTTTCCCTGATTGCTGGGTCGCCTCCTGCCCCTGAGGGCTCCCAGACTGTGAGAGGTGGCAGGCCAGGCTGAGGGACCAGCCCCCTCCAGTGCATGAATTTTCATGCACCAGGCCTCTAATAAATAATAACATTAAACGTAAATGGACAAAATGCTCCAATAAAAGGACATCAAATGACTAAATGATAAGAAAACATGACCCATATATATTCTGTCTATAGGAAATCCACCTCAGAACAAGGGACTCACACAGACTGAAAGTGAAGGGATGGAAAAATATCTATCAGGAAAATGGAAATGATAAAAAAAAAAAAAAAAAAAAAAAACAACTGTGGTAGCAATACTTATATCTGACAAAAATAGACCTCAAAGTGAAGACCATAACAAGAGACAAGGAAGGCCACTTCATAATTTTAAAGGGATTGATATCACAAGAGGATATAACTCTGGTGAACATTATGCAGGAGCATCCAAATGCATTAAAAAAACTTCTGGAATATATCAGGGGAGAATTTGACAGCAATACAATCATAATAGGAGACTTTAATACCCCATTAACATCACTAGACAAATCCTCTAGCACGTTAAGCACTAAGCCTGTTTTGTTTTCCAGATGGAAAGTATAGTGTCAGTCACCAGTGACTGACATGGAGCTTAATGTACTAGCAAAAAATTAGCAAAGAAACAGCAATCCTAAATGACTCACTAGATCAGATGGACTTAATCGATATCTTTAGGATATTCCGCCCCAAAACTATAGAATATACATTCTTCTCAAGCGCACAAGGGACATTTTCAAATATAGAACACGTATTGGGACACAGGCAAAGTCTCTCCAAATTCACGAAGATTGAAATCATATCAAGCATCTTCTCAGATAACAATGGAATAAAATTAGAAATTAACTACAATAAAAACAGTCACAAAACTTCAAACACTTGGAGGCTGAATAGCATACTATTAAACAATGAGTAGGTTGCCAAAGAGATCAAAGAAGAAATAAAAAACATCCTGGAAACAACCAACAATGAAAACATGACAATCCAAAATCTTTGGGACACAGTGAAAGCAGTCCTGACAGGGAAGTTCATAGCATTACAGGACCACATGAAAAAAACAAGAAAAACTGGTAATAAACTATCTAAATCTGCAACTTGAAGAATTAGAAAGGAAACAACAAGAAAAACCCAGAGTGAGCAGAGGAAGGAAATAATAAAGATGAGAGCAGAAAAAAATGACATATAGACCAAAAATAAATAAATAAATAAATAAATAAATAAATAAAGATCAATGAAACTAAAAGCTGGTTCTTTGAAGGATAAACAAGATTGATGAACCTCTGGCCACGTTCATCAAGAAACAAAAAGAGAGGACCCAAATAAACAAAATCAGAAATGAAAGAGGTGAAGTAACAACAGACCCCACAAAAATAAGAAGAATCACACAAAAAAATACTATGAGCAACTCATTTCCAACAAACTGGTCAATTTAGAAGAAATGAACACATTCCTAGAAAAATATGACCTTCCAAAACTCAACCAGGAGAAATAAAGAAATCTGAATAGGCCGATATCTATGGAGGAAATTGAAGCAGTAATGAAAAAAACTTCATCAAACAAAAGCCGTGGACCAGACGGCTTCACAGGGTAGTTTTATCAAACATTCAAAGAGGAAATAAAACATATCTTCCTCAGACTAATCCAAAAATTTCAAGAGGAATGAATACTTCCAAGCTCTTTCTACAAAGCCAGCATTACTCTAATCCCAAAACCAGTAAAAGACACCACACACAAAAAAGAGAACTACAGGCCAATATCTCTCATGAACATAGATGTCAGAATTCTCAACAAAATTCTAGCAAATCAAATCCAGCATTACATTAGAAAGATCATACAGCATGACCAAATGGGATTTATTCCATCCGGGGATGCAAGGATGGTACAATATCTGCAAATCAATAAATGTGATACACCACATAAACAAACTGAACCATAAAAACTATATAATCATATCCATTGATGCAGAAAAAGCATTTGACAAAATCCAACACCCTTTCTTGAGAAAAACTCTCAACAAGGTGGGAATAGAAGGATCATACCTCAACATAATAAAAGCCATATATGACAAACCTACAGCTAACATCATACTCAATGGGCAAAAACTAAAACCATTTCCCCTAAGAATGGCAACTAGACAGGGATGACCACTCTCACCACACCTGTTTGACATAGTGCTCAGGATGCAAGAGAGAGAGAGAGAGGACATGAATAAATGGAAGAATATATCATGTTCATGGATTGGTAGAATCATCATCATTAAAATGTCTATAGTACCCAAAACAATCTATAAATTCAATGTACTCCCCATTAAAATACCAATGCCATACTTCAAAGACCTAGAATGAACTCTCAAAAAATTCATCTGAAATAAAAAATGAATCCAAATAGCTGCATCAATCTTGAGAAAGAACAATGTGAGAGGGATCACAGTACGATATATAAAGCTATAGTACAAAGCCACTGTCCTCAAAACTGCCTGGTATTGGCACAAGAACAAACATAACAATGGAACAGAACAGAGAACCCAGAAATCGACCCAAAACACAATGCTCAATTAATAGCTGACAAAGGAGGCAAGAGTATACAATGAGACAATAGTCTCTTCAATAAATGGTACTGAGAAAATTGGACAGATACATAAAAAAAAAAAAAAATGAAATGAGACCAACTTACACTATACATAAAAATAAACTCAAAATGGATAAAGAACTTAAACGTAAGATGGGAAGCCATAAAAATCTTAGAAGTCATAGGCAACAAAATACCGTGTTTCCCCGAAAATAAGACATCCTTCGAAAATAAGACCTAGCGCAACTTTGGGAGAAAAAATTAATATAAGACACGGTCTTATTTTTGGGCAAACAGGGTAGTAGATATCTGTTGTAGCAATATCTTTACCGATACAGCTTCTAGGGCAATGAAAACTGAGAAAATAAACAAATGGGATTACATCAAAATAAAAAGTTTCTGCACAGCAAAAGAAACCATCAGCAAAACAACAAGAAAGCCCACTGCACGGGAGAACATATTTGCCAATGTTATCTCTGAGAAGGGTTTAATCTACAACATTTACAGGGAACTCATACAACTCACAAAAGGAAGATAACAAACCAATCAAAAAATGGGTCAAAACCGGTTTGGCTCAGTGGATAGAGCATTGGTCAACAGACTGAAAAGTCTCAGGTTCGATTCTGGTCAAGGGCTTGTACATTGGTTGTGGGCATGTCTCCAGTAAGGGGTGTGCAGGAGGCAGCTGATCTATGTTTCTCTCTCATCGATGTTTCTAGCTCTCTATCCCTCTCCCTTCCTCTCTGTAAAAAATCAATAAAATATACTTTTTTTAAAAAATGGGCAAAGAACCTAAATAGACACTTTTTGAAAGAGCACATATAGAAAGCCAAGAGACATATGAAAACATGCTCAAAGTCACAAATCATCTGAGAGATGCTAATCAAAACAACAATGAGGTATCATCTCACACCTGTCAGAATGGCTATCATCAACAAATCAACAAATGACAAGTGCTGGCGAGGGTGTGGAGAAAAAGGAACCCTTCTGCACTGCTGGTGGGAATGCAGACTGGTGCAGCCACTGTGAAAAACAGTATGGAGTTTCCTCAAAAAATTAAAAATGAAACTGCCATTTGATCCAATAATACAACTTCTAGGAATATATCCCAAGAAAACAGAAAAACCAACCAGAAAAGATATATGCACCCCTATGTTCATAGCAGCACAATTTACAATACCTCAGGTTTGGAAACAGACCAAGTACCCATCAGCAGATCAGTGGATTAAAAAACTGTGGTACATCTATACAATGGAATACTATGCTGCTGTAAAAAAGAAGGAATTCTTACCATTTGCAGCAGCAGGGATGAAACTGGAGAACATTATGCTAAGTGAAATAAGCTAGTCAGTGAAAGAAAAATACCACATGATCTCACTCATTTGTGAAATATAAAGAACATTATGTACTGATGGAACAAAAATAAAGAGGCAAAGAAGAATTGAACAAACTGTCAAACTACAGCAGGAAGGCTGGGGAGATTTGGGGGGGGAGGGTATGGTAAGAGGTCAACCAAAGGACTTATATGAATACATATAAGCATAACCAATGGACACAGATGCGGGCGGGGGGGGAGGGGGGGGGCTGTTTCTCTGTTTTCCGTGTCCATCACAGAAAACAACAGGTTCCTGTGTGGAGGAGCTGGGTAGTAAGAAATGAAAAAAGAAAGAAAGAAAGAAGAAAGAAAGAAAGAAAGAAAGAAAGGAAGGAAGGAAGGAAGGAAGGAAGGAAGGAAGGAAGGAAGGAAGGAAGGGAAGGAAGGAAGGAAGGAAGGAAAGGAAAGGAAGGAAAGAAGGGAGGGAGGGAGGGAAGGAGGGAGGGAGGGAGGGAGGGAGGAAGAAAAAGAAAGAAAGAAAGAAGAAAGAAAGAAAGAAAAGAAAGAAGAAAGAAAGAAAGAAAGAAAGAAAGAAAGAAAGGAAGGAAGGAAGGAAGGAAGGAAGAAGGAAGGAAGGAAGGAAGGAAGGAAGGAAGAAAGAAAGAAGAAGGAAGAAAGAAAGAAGGGAGACCAGGAGGCAGAAATAGATTCATCAAGCTGGGCGCTAGCTGGGTGCCATCCTCTCTGATAGAGAGGTAGCAAGGTGACCCCCCAAGCCATGCAGTTTTATTTATAGGGTCAAAGGAGCTTATTTGCATTCTTAACTAGGCTCTAGCATTACTGGATTTACATATCTAGACCCGCCCCTGCTGACACCTGGACAAAGGTACTCTGCCAGTGCCTCAGGCTCAGCTGACAATTTAAAGTACCGTATTTTTTGGACCATAAGACGCACTTTTTTTCCCCCAGAAGTGGGGGGAAAAAGTCCCTGCGTCTTATGATCCAAATATAGCCTACACATATACTTTAAAAAAAAGTTTTTTTACTTGCCCGGCTCTGTGTGGTCTCTGTGTTCTTGCCCGGCTCTAAAATGGTTCTAAATGCTGCTGTTTACTTTACAGTGTTGATTACATGTGTTTATGACTGTGATGTTGGGTTTTAATGCACATAAAATATTTTAGGACACTATTTGTTTCAGAATCTTTTTTTCTTCATTTCCCTTCTCTAAAAACTGGTGCGTCTTATGGTCTGGAGCGTCTTATGGTCCGAAAAATACGGTATGTCCATGTGCCTTCTCAGGCGGCCCTCTATATGCAGACACTCGGTGGGGAGGGTGACGGCAAGTGCCAGGAGGTAGGGGAGGCTGGGGGAAGGTCAATGGGGGAAAAAAGGAGACATATATATACTACTATTTGTAATACTTTAAACAATAAAATAAAATTTAGAAACTTAAAATAAAAATAAAAATCAGGCTAAAATCTCACAATGCTAGTTATTTCATATTTATAAACAACTTTCTTAATAAACTTTCATCAAAGCCAAAAAATTAATGCATAGCAGAAAAAATATATATATACATAAAATAGATTTTATTGGTGCTTTAGTGAAAAATTTTTTCATAACAACTGAAAAGAAACCTGTTATTTTACAATTTTCACCTTCCCTTCAATTATACTAGCTTTAATGTTTTTCCTTTTACTTTCCAACGGCATACTTGGGTTAGACAGAGCTCTTAAACCTCAAGATTGTGAAAAACAAGAAAGCTTTCCAAAATCACGTGGGTAAAGTTTCAACCTGCTGTTAAAAATACCACTGGTGGGGCCAGTGCCTCATCCTCTGAGCAGGTTTCAAAGGGTCCATGAACTTGATGCCACCCTGGGCAGCACTGCACTGCAGGGAGCGTGGAGCTCTGCACACTCTGTCTCTGGAGAAATACTGAGGCAGATCCTGGGAGCCATTCAGCCACCAACAGCCATTCTCTACCTCATTTGCCCTTTCCTGTTTACCACTAAAGAGGCTTAAAAAAAAAAAAAGGAATATTAATTTCCAATCCTTCCTTTCACCAAGGATAGTTGTGTTATCAAGCCCTGGCTAAAAGGATAAAAGAAGTCAGAGTGGGGCTTCTCAAGTGTTTCTGTGTCTTCAAATCACCCAGGATCTTGTTAAAATACAGAATCTGGATCATTAATCAGGGTGGGGCTTGAAGTATTATTTTTAATGAGTTCCCAGGTGATGAACTGTGTGATCTGAGGGCCACAATTTTAGTAGCAAGTTATTAAAGGTCATCTGGCAAGATATATATATATATATATATATATATATATATATATATATATATATATACACATACATACATACATATATACACATATATATATGTGTGTGTGTGTGTGTATATATATATGTATTAATTTCCAATCCTTCCTTCCACCTTTCTTCCTTGATTTGGACTGAGATGTGCAAGGAAAAAGCTGCTTCCTGTCCTTTCCTCCAGCTTATGGCTTTAGAATAGGATTGAAGAGGGATGCAAGTATAGGCTGCATCAGCCATCTTCTGTCCAGGAGGGGTGGAAGCCAACATGCTGAGAAGAGCAAAGTAGAAAAATAAAAAGTGTCCTTGTGTTCAATGATGTCATTAATGGGATAATGACTATCATTATGGCTTAAATCACTATTTGTCATGTTTCCTATTGCATACAACCAAACTATTCTTATTTATTACTCGAACTAAGTTGATCCATTCAGGACTGGACTGATAACCAATCAGCCAGCGGCAGATGCCATGTCTACAGCCCATGGCCTATAGTCACTGGGCCTGGACGATGGTAATTCTATGGTTGTGACTCTTCTAGGAGCAGAGAGCATTCAGTTATGTGTTGCGGGAGAGAAACTTATTCTTAGGATGGTAGCAATTTGGTTTTTAATGACTGTCACAGAAGTGGGGAATAGAAGAATGAAGAGTTTCATTATTCTAATGAACCTATTCTGAGGAATGAGGGAATAATTATTTCCCATGATTGGGGTAATAGGGTGAAGTTAGCTATTGAAACTCATTGGCATTCAACAGCATTTTCCGATGTTTGATACTATGGATGTGGATTACAGAATTAGAGTAAATTAACTAACGTGTATTATTTTGGAAAAATCTCACACTTGCTTCTCTTAGTAGAGAATAAACAATGAGTGGTGTAACTTTGTCAATATACATTTTTATTATTTTGCTTTACCTTACCGTATTTTCCGGCGTATAAGACGACCCCCTAATTTTACAGTTAAAACAGGTTTAGGCCTATATTCGCTATATAACACTACCCCCCACTTCAAAGAAAAGACTTACTTTGCCATCAAGATCTGCAGGTAATTTTTGTGCAATTTTGGTCTTTTGCCCTCGATTTTCGGTTGACTTTTTTTCGTTTCAACGGTCGTCTTATACGCTGGAAAATACGGGTAAGTATCTTTTATTGCAAAAAGAACTCTGATCTTCCCAGTTTTGCCTAAATATTTGGTAGCATTCTTTTTATTGTCTCAATTTTCTCATTGCATTAATCAGTTAGGTTACAATCTTAACTGCTGTAAAAAAAATAATCATAACAATAGGTTAAATTAGATAGAAATTTATTTATATCTCACTTAATAGTCTGTGTGAAAACAGTTCAAGACTCAGAAGCAGTTTCATGGTGTCAGGGACTCAGGCTTCTTGTATCTTTGTTGCTCCACCATTATGGAGCTGCTGACTCATGGTTTAAGGTACCTATCAAGTTTCTACAATATATCTCTGATCTAACCAGCTAGAAGGAAAAAATAAGAAATGGCAAGGATGTCTCTCTCATTAAGAACCATCAAAGCCTTTAAGGAACAAGTGCCCAGATAAAACTCATATTTTATTACTAAATAAAGAAGTAAAGAATGCATTTGGGCCGGGGGGGGGACAAAGGGTCTCTGGCACACTCATTCATCAGATGGCTCCCGCCTGAAGTGTGGTACGCGTACCCCCAGGAGTACGGGACGTTTGGTGGGGGTACGCACTGCACCATGCTTAGCTGAGCCTAATTCTACATTCTCATGAGTACGAGGGGTACTCAACGTTATGAAAATTATAGAAGGGGTACACATATGTCAAAAGTTTGGGAAACACTGGATTGTAGGTATATTTGAACAACAGTGAAATATATATTTTTAAATAGCCTGAAATATTGCTCTTTAGAAACAACTGCAGGTGCTTTAGTTGCCAGTATTTTTGTTGAATGTACCTTTATAAAGAAATTCTACAATGGCTCTACATTGTAGTTATCCTCTTTTCCTCTATTTCACTCCATTCAATTTTCTTTAGTTCACTACTTTCTTAGATGGATCCATGTCATTCTTGCAAATACAATCAAAGAAACTCTACAAGCTCTCAAAGTATTTGTAAGTGAATACCCAGCTTGGGTCTAACTGACAATCACCCTAGTATACTGACAAGTCTGAAGAATGGATAAGCCTCCATCAAGTCTATCAACTCTCTGTATTCAAAGGGCCCAAGGCAACTCCTAGCCGTGAAATATTCTGAAGGGAAGAAGAAATGTTTTAGATACATTGGTTTATTTGGACGAAAGGTAAGGATGATTCTGAGACTACCTCCATTTTTGTGTGTTTCTCTAGTCTGTCCACCATGATCTCATATTTTTACTTAGAGTCAAAGAGTATTGTAATGAAACAAAAATGAATAAAAACTAATATAAACGAGATTTTTGAGAGTCCATAGCATTGGTATATGGATGGTAGAAACCCTCATAATAATGTGAGGGGCATTTGTATTAACTGCAATAGTCAGAGTTTTGGTCTCAGTGCCATTGCCCTCGGCATGTGGCATTGTATTTTGACTCAGCAATTGCAGTCTTGTAGCAGGAACACCTCTGATGTCACTATTGAAAGAATTGCTACTTTATTCATTACCACTGCCATAATAATTTGGAGAAAAATATCACAAATGGCACATTGCAGTCAAATGCTTAGGCTGTGGAGCACAGCAAAGTTTCTTAACAACTATAAGGACTACTTCAGAAGAATTTGAGGGTTCCTGGCTTTTACACGAAGTAGGTAGGATGTAGCCAGATAAATACTAATTTGTAATTGTCTATTTTCCTTCTTGCTATGATTATTAAGAAAATTTATTCTTCATTCAATACTTCTCACAATTCTACATTTCCCAACAATTATTTAATGTTGTATCATTCAAAGGAAACCTATATATTCTCATCTTCAGCTGACTAATGCCCACATCACTTTCATTCCCTTTTCATTGGCCAAAGCAAGAAAAAACTGTAGGAAGCGGAGAATGAAAATGATTACCATATGCTCAGAAGGAGGACAATTAGAATGTTTATGATAGCTAAATCACTATCATTGCACATAAACAGTGAAATGCAAATGACATATGATAGAACTGGAAATCTTAGTTATGATGATTGCTATAACAAAACAAACAAAATTACTCCACCTAATTTGATGCCAACAACTGCATTAACCTCTTCCCTCCCCATTTAATGCAACTCTGCATGGCTCCTAAGATATGGGATATGCATGCATAGCCTAATAGCTAAAGATTAAGAAGAAAACCATGATTCTGTTGGTCTACATTACATTGAAAAATCATCCATGCAACAATAACAAGTCCCACATTCATGTTTAAATTAAGTTTCATATCAAAGATATGTTCTACTTTGCTCTAGAATGGCAACTGTGGACAGGGCCAGGACTAGGAAAAAATGTGAACAGACTATTGACTTGGAGTCATTTCATTACCTTTTGGGGGTAATACCATCTTTCCACTCTCCATCCCTGCTTTCCAAGTCTTCCACAAGTCCAATGCCCACATCAAAGTTTTCACTTTTTTTAGGGATTGTTTCTATCTCTAAATTCACATTCAAAATTTACTGTACTATGATCCATCCTTTGCTAACCACTATGAAAAAAATAACTTTTTATAGCGTTCATGGCTGAAAGCAATCGAATATGTAATCCTTTCCACTAATAAATTTACAAATTAACAAGGACTTTCAATATCTTATGCCAAAACAGAGAAAAATAGGAATTTCAGTCTTCAGAAAAAAGAGTTATGGGAGATCTCTTTGAACAGGGCTTCCTTTAGGGGTTTCCCTTAAATCACTTCATAAACCTTGAAATGATAGTTATAAACATAACGAATAACTTTTTATTCTCCTGCTATTAAAATAGCCTAAATGATACCATCTGATGCTGGCAAGGATGCAGTTTGACTGGTCCTTCACTATACTGCCTTATATTAGGTTAGGAATACTTTTGTTGGAAAGAAAGCCTTGGATTATCAACTCAATAGATAAATCAAGGCTTAAATCTTAACTGTTGATGAATGTTGAACAAAATGCAAAAGAAATGTTCAAATATTCCTACACCTGATCCCCTCTCCAGGCACACTGCTTCTTTTAGCGTTTTGTCCACCACATGTGCTCCCTTGCTTCATGGTCTTTCATATGGCCTTAGCAGTGTCTGAAGTACCCTTACCCTCTTTTCCTACCACACCTACTTGTTTATTATTTCCTTATTCGTTAGGCATTACTTAACTGTTACTCCCTCTAGGAAGTCCTATAAGGTTCTAGAATTAGGGGTTTGAGCTCTATTGATATGTTTTCATAGGACACCAATTTCCCCACTTGAAGTACTGTTCACTCTTGTAGCCTGGTCTGCATCACCCATAATAAGAAAAGCTTCATTAAGAATGGATGGTGCCTCCCGTGGTCATTGTTGCCTTCTTAGTATATCATGAATAGCACTTGACATAGTGCTCACTGTTAGGTAGAGATACAAGCATCTGCAAGGTAGATGGTAACAAAGATAACTAGAGCCTTCCTAGCCCCCTGGCCTGAGGCAGGAATTCCACACCTCTCATGCCCTCCACCCTCCCCTCACTAAATAGCTGCATAAAAGAAGTACCTATGCCTCTTTTTGGGAGCGAACTTCCATGGCCCACCCTTGGACCAGCGAGTTACACCCAGGAACGCAAGATTAAAATCTCCCCCCTTTTTAATCACCTGGACTCTGTGTCTTGCTTCTGTGTCGCAAACCTCTTACTCATAAAGGATATTTTTAATAAATTAAGTAATGTACTTAATATTATAGAAAATTATCTCTTCATAACATATTGAGTGTACCCTTGGTAAATTTAACTATCCTAGTAAAGCATATAATAAATAAATATGGACAGTATATTGCATTAGACTTGAATGAGGTGTATTAATAAATTACCCATAAATAAATAATCCCACTACTAGGTTAAACAAAATATGTAAAAAACACAAAGCACAAAGATTTCTAGAAGTATGATTTATCAAACTTAATATCAGAGGTATTCCAAATATTAATCAATGGGGGTTATTTAAATAAATTATGGTGTGACACCTGAATAGAATAGAATAATATGTAGCCATTAAAATGATGTTATAAAAAAGGAGGTTGAAGAGACTATGTCACACATGGGAAAACCTTATAATAAAATTTTAATTGATTGCAAAGCAAGACACTACACTGTATAGTAATCAATATTCTAACCATGAGAAAACATGCATCTGAAAAGAAATAAATTAATGATTGCATTAGAGTGGATTGTGGGTTATTTTTGCCTTTAGTCCATATTTTAATTCATGTAATTGTTACTCTTTTTAACTAAACTATGTTATAAAGATATTTGTGATTTAAAAAGACAAATATTATACATTATGCGTGACAAAATAAAAGTCTGATGGACCGTTATTATTGAAAGTTTAAAAGATAAATCGCTAAGACTGAAAACTACTAGTGACTAAATAAAAATAGAGATATTGTTCAGTGTGCTGAATTAACAGGAAATAAATTGCTAGTCCAATAGTGAATGTTTCTTTTGCAGAACTCTCTTTACCCAACAGAATGAAGGGTAAAGAGATGTGGTTCCCCAACCAGGAAGGAAGGCACACCTGGCAGGTGGCAATGTTACTCCAACCTGTGTCATTCTCCTCTGATCTGGGTAAATAGAAATGCTAAATTTTTATGAGAAACACCGGAATGATTGGGTGCCAAATGCAGAAAGAAAAAAAAACACGTAAAGGTAGAACAAGCAAATAGCTAACTAAGGGAGTGTTTCAGAAAGGAAATATCATGTCAGGTCTTGGCTTAAAATAAGTAGGTTTTTTTGCGTGAAGGGAGTGTTCAGAGCATCTATGAAATGCTCACTCTGTCCCCAAAACAAAACCCATCTGTTTAAGATTAAAATTTGTAATAAACATTTAAAAGAAGGAATGTAGAAGGCAAATATATATTGTAAAACAAAACTACAGTCTAGGGATAAGTGAAACATCCTCTAAAAGAATCATAGTGCTCCAGAGATTATACTTCACAGCAAAAGAAATAATAATTAGATGCTCCGACATCCCCTTAGCAGAGATACATTCAGTTCATTGAGAGAGAAGAATATTAAGCTGAAAATTAAGCACATGATCCTATTGTATAGAATGCCAAACTTCCTGAGAGGCAATTGACAAAAGAAAAAATAAGTGTATACTATCTAATAAAAGAGTAATATGCAAATTGACTATCACTCAAACACACAAGGTGGATACAAGATGGCCGCCACAAGATGGCCAATAAGGGAGGACAGTTGGGAGGGACCAGCTCTGCAAGGGAGGGCAGTTGTGGATGATCAGGCCATCAGGGGAGGGAAGTTGGAAGGGACCAGGCCTACAAGGAAGGCAGTTGGGGGTGATCAAGCCTGCAGGGGAGGGCAGTTAGGGGTGACCAGGCCTGCAGGGGAGGTCAGGTAGGGGCAATCAGGCTGGCAGGGGAGTGATTAGGGGATGATCAGGCTGGCAGGCAAAAGAAGTTAGAAGCAATCAGGAAAACAAGCAGGCGAGCAGTTGGGAACCAGCAGTCCTGGATTGTGAGAGGGATGTCCAACTGCCCGTTTAGGCCCGATTCTACTAGAATAAAATAGTAGAATAAAAAAGAGAGTTCTGCAAAAGAAACATTCACTATTGGACTAGCAATTTATTTCCTGTTAATTCAGCACACTGAACAATATCTCTATTTTTATTCTAGTAGAATCGGGCCTAAATGGGCAGTCGGACATCCCTCTCACAATTCTACTAGAATCGGGCCTAAACGGGCAGTCGGACATCCCTCCAGGGGTCCCAGATTGGAGAGGGTAAAAGCTGGGCTGAAGGCCCCCCTCCATGCACAAATTTCATGCACCAGGCCTCTAGTATATACATATAAAACAAAAGTTACATATTTTAAAACCATGACTTAGATATATTAAATTGGCTACTCTAAGAAGTTACTTGTCAGGTACTTCAGTACAGAATCATGGTTTACTAATTTGCATTTGGACAGTAGCATTACAAGCTTACATTCAAAAGAACAGATTTAAAAGAGCAAAGCTGGGGCAATAGAATGCTGAAGGTTATTTTTTTTCTCCCTTTTTAAAAGTTTTATAGCTAAGCTTCATGCACATGCACACATATTAGATATTTAGTAAGCGGAAAGAAATAAAATTATTCCTGTTTTTTATATTCCTGTTTTCACATATCTGTGTTGAGAAAAAGATTTTAATAAGTCTGTTGGCTTGGAAAAAAGTAGCCTCTTTCTTGGTCAATGTTGGATGGTTTGGAGTTGTGCTATCCAATATTATTTCTAGCCACAGTGCAGTTATTGAATGCAAATGTAAATTAACTAAAAATAAGTGTGATGTCTGTGAATTCTAGCATTGTCATATCTCTTGCAACCAAAATATGTCTTTTCCATTTCTACTACCAACACCCTTGCTCAGGTCTGTATTTCCTTACCTGAACTATTTCAAAAGTTTCCCACAGTCCTCTCTATCTCCAGTTTCTCTACCTCCAATTCAAACTAAACACCTCAGCCAGATTAATCTTCCTAAACATATCTCTGAGTCACAATACTTCTCTACATAAACACTTTCAATGATATCATAAATTCCTCAATCTGACATGTACTATGCCTAGTGCCATGGATGCTATGGTGTGCCACCCAGATCCCCCTTGAGTATTCATTCCCCAAATACCACAGTTGGCTTCCAGCAGGTCATAGTTAAATTCCTTCCCAGAAATTGCTCTGGCTAAAGAAGTTATTTGGCCCAAATTTTGCTCCCTCTCCAGAGGCAGCCCTCATCCAATAACTGATTGCTAAGGGTATATATAATGGCCCAGCCCCATTGTCTCAATTTAGGACAACTTTGTAGAGTTAAGCTAGCTTCTGAATGCCATGTGGGATGAGCTGAGAGCCCTGTTGCAGCTTTATTTCAGTCCAACTTCTCTGTCTGCCACATCCTGCCTTCCTAAATCCCTTACAAGAGAGAACTCCAAGAGCATTCCCCAATTAACTTTCTGCACTAAAATCTTATCTCAGAATTTGTGTTCAGAGAACCCAATCTGACACCTAACCATCTTTCTTTCATATCTTTCATGCCTATCCTTCCCATATCCTAAATTCCAGTTAAACTAGTTTATCTGCCATTCCTTAAAGATGACTCATGCATTACTACTAACACATACATAAAAAAAAAAAAAAATCTACTGAATATCTAAAACGTTCCTAACACTATAAGAAGTATTAACTGACCTAAAGGGATATAGACAATTAAACAGACTATTAGTATAAAGTATGAAATTTAAAAAAAAATAAGTGTGACATTTCATTCATTTCAAGTGCTCAATAGCCACATGTGGGTACCACATTGTATAGCACAGATTATAGAGCATTTCCATTATCACAGAAAGTTCTATTGTGCAGCACTGCTCTGGGGCAAGTTAGAGAGGAATTACTCCATGGGAATCTTGAATTTGGGGGCCAGTAAAACTTGAAGGATAATATGAAAGCTGCAGAGTGGGGGTAAGCTAGGGCTTTTAGCAAAGAGGGTCAGTTGGTTATAGAGATGTCTAGAGTATTGTCACAAAGAGGAATATCTAATATTCAACATGAAGTGCTCCACCCCATCCCACTCATACCTTTTGTTGTAAATATTCAGGAAATTCTCCACACACAACTCTGGCTCAGTGGTATTTGGGAGAGCATGAGTCAATGTCATACAGTATAGGTGGATTGAAGAGTGGAGATAAGAAATTCAATAGAAGTTAAGATCAAGGGTAACCAAAGATAAAAAGACACCCTCCCATAATTCCAAACTATTTCTACATAAAAATCTTTGAGAGGACTTTGCACTAACTTTTATTCAAAATCATCCAAGAACAGGTGACCCCAAATGAGTCTAGAATTACTTCAACTTGCCAATTAACACAGGTTCCATATGTGTGGAAAAAATGATAAGTTACTATTCCTCTGTCTGAATTTTCTGAGCAATAATAAACGTTTTCATAGGCATTTAAAGGGGTAAAGAACTCAAATGCATTCTTCTCTATTATCCAGATCAGAAAAGATTAACATTAAAAAGAGTTAGAGATAAATTTTTGAGCTGGAAATTTTTTGACTGCCTGTCGAGGAGACATTGATTTTGGAAACTTCTTAGCTTTATCTCTTCGCTACCAGTTTCAGAAACGTTGGGAATAGAAAAGGCCTCCTGCAGAGCCTACCTTTTGAGGTAGTAGATATTCCAAGTCAGAAATAAGATAGGGCTCCTCTTAGGAGATTTCTGGGTGAGGAGAAAGGCCTCTAGCTCTTTGGGTGGGAACAAGAGTGACTGACTTCTTTTGTTTTTCAAAACCCAGTAACCTCCACCATATTAAACAGGAATTTAATGTTTATTTGTGGATTTTTTTAAAAAGGCTTTTGGTCAGCCCTGCAAATAATACAGACTTCCAAAATTAAAGGAATACCAAAATAACTATGGCATTTCCTCACTTGAGCATAATGGTTTCTTCAGAGCAGATTTGCTTCATAAACACTGAACATTTTCTTTCCCTCCAGTAACATCTGTGAACCAGTGCACCACCTGGGAAAACGAAGGATTAATAACTACGTCCAGACAAGGGCGGGCACAGGTGCTTCAACATAGTTCCGCAAACATATCCCAGTTCCGACAAGCGGGCTATTTCTGACTGACTCCTTCAGACTTCAGTCACACTGTTTGGCCTAGGAGAAGCACAACCCCCTGGCAGAGCTGTCAACATCACCATCTAAAGGGACTGACTTTTTACTGGCAAAGTGCATTCTTTGAACATATTGACTCTCCGAATAGAGAACATCAGACCAACAATTTATTAAAAGCAATTGTGCGTTTCCTAGGTCTCGCCAAACATTTGGTGCATGTTACACAACCCTGCAAGACCAAACTCCAGTCTTATTTCTTTGAAGAAAAGCTTGCCCAACTAGCTCAGATGATGATGAACCCATGATTTCCCATGGCAAACAATGTCTGGAATGTTCGTTGTTCACTTCGCCATGTACTGCCATGTGCCTCTTCCATAAAATAGTTATTTTATGTTTTTATTCTGTTTTTAATTTCTCTCATTTGAAGTGTTTTCTCTTTACCTTTAGCTACATTTTAGACTCTTTGATGGCAAAGATGTTTTTTTTATATTTGTTGGCTTATATCTAATAGGCCTTAATATGTTTTTATTGATTTGAAAACACAATTTTAAAATTTCAATTTAGAAATAAGCATACACTCCTAACTCCTTTTAAAATTATTTTTGGTAGCAAGATGACACTTGTCTAGCATTCCTGTAGTATGAGAGAAAAAGAAATTAATTTTATTTTTATTAAATTTGGGGGTCTTGGTTGGTATATAAAGAGGAAACAAAGAACACACAATCTATGCATCAGATGTTCCAGAATAATCATCCAATTTACTAGTTAAAGACTATGGAATCAATCAAGTACTTGCATGCACATTGCCCAGTTTCAAGCTTAAAATCAGAGCCTCTTCTCTGCTTCCTAACATCCATTATTTGGAGGCTGATAGCTTTATAACAGTAATGTTGATCTGGTCAGAGCCATATAGTATTTGGGTCTTTCCTGTAAGTGGCAATTTGTACTATTTAATTTTAAAAATAAAAATTACAAAGTATGGTCCACATAATCATTTAGCAATTTACTAAATCATATGAGGTGACTCATATATTAGCTATACCAGCTAAAATCTGTTTAATGTTTAATAAGTATGGTTTCCAAATCTGACATTAGTAAATGACCTCTTCTTTCAAAGACCTCTTACTTGGAAGAATAGAACCTAGAGATCAGTGAATACAACCTATGTTTGAACCTGCTAAAGAAAAATCTGAAAAACTAGAGTTATTTGGCCTGTTTAATAGCAACTTTTAAAAAGGAATTAGTTGTTTTCAGCCTTATCAACAGGATAGAAAATGCATAAATAAAATGTTTTTAGTATCAGAATACTAATAGGGGATCTTTCTCTTCACTCTTGCAGATGGGCAGCTTGGGGGATTTAGAAAACCAGAGTCAAGAGGTACACTTTGTTATAATGATGAATCAAACATGTGTGTGTATATGAAACCAATGCATGGTCATGATAGTAAATATGTGCATCACCTCTGAATGTTTCCTTTTGCCCCTTTGTATCCCACTCTCCTGCCTACTTACCTGAACCCATCATCTCCAGACAACCACTTATAACCTTCTGACACTATATATTAGTCTTCATTTTTTAGAATTTTATATAAATGGAACCATATAGTACATACTCTTTTGTTTGGCTTCTTTCATTCACCATCATGATTTTTATAATCACCCATACTGGTGTGTTCAATAGTTCAGTTGTTTTCATTGCTGAGGAGTATTCCATTGTATGTATACACCAAATTTTGGTAATCCATTCACCTGTTGGTAGATACGTGGGCTGTTTCCAGTTTCTGTCTATTGCAAATGAAACTATTATAAGCATTTGTCTATAAGTCCTTGTATAGACATATGCATCTCTTTCTCTTGAGTAAATGCCTACAAGAAAGGCTAGATTATGTGGTAGGTCTGTATTTAACTGCTAAATTGCTTTCTAAAGTAGCTATATCATTTTCTATTGCTAACAGCAATATATAAAAGTTCATGTTCACCCAGTTGGCATGGCTCAGTGGTTGACCATCAACCTATGAAACAAGCAGTACATAGTTCAATTCCTGGTCAGGTACATGCCTGGTTTGCAGACTCAGTCCCCAGTTGGGGGTGTGCAGAAGGCAGCTGGTCAATGATTCTCTGTCATCATTGATATTTCTATCTCTCTCTTCCTTTCCCTTCCTCTCTGAATAAATAAATATATATATTTAAAAAATAAAAATAAAGACAATAAAAGTTAAAGTTTCCCCACATTATTGCCAACATACGATAGGATTAATCCTTTAATTTTAGCTACTCTAGTAGGTATGTAGTAGGATTTCAGCATGTTTTCCTTGCATTTCCCTAATGACTGATAATTTTTAACATCTAATGAGGATTGAGGAAATACTAAAGCGTTTTCCCTAACAGAAACCCAGTTTTCCCCTTTCTTGCCTTTCTGCAAATAATGTTAAACCCAGAGTTTTACTGTCCCAGAGCAGGAGTAGTAGATAGATATTCCCTAGATTAAAAATTCCATTGCTGAGGTTTGAGTCTAAAAGCAGACTCTTTTGATCCTGTGTGAAATAACAGCACTAAAATCCAGGTGTTAAAACAGAGTTTTAAGAGTAAATCTAAACTTCCTTCTGAAGAACAAAACATGAGGGCCTGATCATATTTATTGTAAGCCTTCGTAATGAGAAAAATGAAGCTACGATGTAAGGGAAGACTTCATCCAATAGAAATAAGGAAAGGTTCTTCCAATTGCTGTGGAGCAGAGCCAAGACGGGTGAGAGTTGGGCAAGTGGTCAGATGCAAGTATTTTAGCTCCTCTCTCAGGGTCAAAGTCTCTGGGGTTAGGGGACAGATATCAAGCAAGTTTAAGGGATGATTCAAGAGCACTAGAGCTAGTGGTCTATATCAACAAAACCAGTCAGGGCAACTACATTCCTGTGCAAAGCTCCACATCCAGTTTGGTGTTGGAGTAATTGGGCTCATATGAGCAGAATAGCAGCGTCTGAGAGAGGAGCCTTGTGCCTTCTCACAAAACACTGTACCCTGCAGCGAAGTGTGAAGAAAGCAGAGAAGACTCTGGAGCTTTCCAGTGGGGCACTCATAGAACCAGCAGTTCCAGCAGACCAAGGAGGCCTGGGGCACAGGGGTCATTGGACATAAAAGCAATGGCTAAATCCATGACCATTGACTTGTAAATGCCAGCACAACACCACAGCACTACATCAGACAAAGCCAGCTGCAACTGAGCAACCGCCACAGCGGTCCCAGGAACAAGGCAAGATTAGGGAATCTCAGCAAAGTGGTGAGCAAGAAACTGCCTTTAGCCAATGCTACAGGTTGCATTCCCTTCCGTTTACATCCAGATGCCAGCTTGGACAGAAAGAAAGGGAGTAAAAATCTTGGAAGTGAAAATTAACCCCAATTAGAAATGTCCATCTTAAATGTCCTTTAGTTGGCAAATGCAATTATTTTTTTTGCCATCAGAGGAAATAGGGTTTCCAAGGCAAGATGACAGTCTTAAAAAGCAAAGAAACTACATTTTGTCATAGATTTGAATCATGGTATATACTTTTCAAGCCCTCCCCTCACTGCACTACACATTCCTACATGTTACCAGCTATTCCTCAGGCAGAATTGTCCAGGGAGAGCCTGGTCCCTTAGGTGATGCAGATGCCTCCTATCTCCAGGATTCAGAGCCCAGAGCACCAGGGCTAACCCCTCTCTGAGCAGCTGATGTCCTGGCATAAGGATCACAGACAATGATGCTTTGTTGGATCAGTTAACCTTTTCCCCATACTTTCTCTCCCATAGGGAATGACAAGAGAATTAGACTCTTATTCTGACTCCTCTTCATAGATGAATATGTACATGAAAGAGGCAAACGAAGTTTGTTCAAATCTATTATTCCATCTTCTTAGTCTTATAAATAGTTCCATGTGGAATATTTATGAAAATAACAGAATTCATACGTAACTTTTAACTTCTAGTGGGTTCTAATTGTTCCATACAGTAGAAATCATGATGTAATCTGGATCTATAGTTGGTCATTAATCAAAAAAATCTGTTAAACACTCATGCATAAAAAACTATACTTACCTTTAACTTTTATTTCAACTTAAAAATACACATTTATTTACCACTGTGGAAATGAATATGCATTTATTCTCAGTCTTTTGATGGAAAGCTAATAGTCAAATGATTGGATATATGCCGGTTTAAAAAACAAAACACCTTGTCAATGTGCATTACCTATAACTTCTAATTTTTATTTCTTTAAGGTGGGTTGAGATTTTGAAGGTACTAGTAAAACAATCTGAGTGTAAAATCCTTCTAAATTAATTTACCCCTCTCCCAATTTTTTATACTAATTGCCCACATGTAATTCAGTAGCAATGTTAGGAATTTATTTCTATCAACTCAATTTTCATTGAAACAACTATTTTCCCTTTTCTCACTCAGATTTCATTAATTTATTAATAATTTACACATTTAAAGTTGTAAGCACAAACAGTTCTGGGAACAAGCACAACTATTATGTAGGTGAACATATGCCTCACCTGGCAGCAGCTCAGCAGTCTGGAGAACAAACAACCTGATGACCAGGAACGTGCACCAAGCTCTGGGAACCAATCAATGTGCTTTACAGAGAGGAATGGAAAATACTGGTTAGTATGGCAAATTGTCATAACAATGGAGTTTCTTGCAAAAATATTCCCAGGACACTAAAACTGCTGCACATAAAATGCTTTTACAGTGCCCACCAGCAGCATCAACAAAGTCAACTCAGTTTTCATGTACTTGCTTTGCAGTGTTCAGCACAGGCACGTTATGTAATCTTTTTCAACCTTTTTATTATTGTTTTTATAATCTATTTCCCTCCCAGTCTTCTCACTCTGAGTAAGTTTTGTCTGTTTATGCCCATTGGGAACTCTCAGCCAGGCTTTCTAGTCATCTCCAGCTTGCTTTCCTAGGACTATCCCTTATTTTCCTTCCACTGTTTGTTCTGACTTTTATCTACTTCCTGGTTCAATCCCATACCATCTTATAAACCTGAGCAGTTTTTCAAAATGTTTTTGTTGTTGTTGATGTTGTTAATCCTCACTTGGGAATATTTTTCCATTGAATTTATTTATTTATTTATTTATTTTGAGAAAACAGAAAGGAGGGAAAGAGACAGAGAGAAACATTGATATAAAATAGACAAATCAATTTGTTGCCTCCCACATGCACCCTGACCAGGGCCAGGGATCAAGCCTGCAACCAGTAGTGCCCTTGATTGGAATCAAACCTGGGATCTTTCCGTCCACAGGCTACCATTCTATCCACTAAGCAAAACTGGCTAGGGCTCAAAATATTTAGCAATCAGTAAGATGGGGGCACCTACTTGTCTTTCTCTGATTGGCTTATATCACTCAGTATAATGCTGTCCAGGTCCATCTCACCCGTCTTGGCTCTGCTCCACAGCAATTGGAAGAACCTTTCCTTATTTCTATTGGATGGAGTCTTCCCTTGTGTCATATCATCATTTTTCTCATTACTAAGGCTTACAATAAATATGCTCAGGCACTCATGTTTTGTTCTTCAGAAGGAAGTTTAGATTTATTCTTAAAACTCTGTTTTAACACCTGGATTTTAGTGCTGTTATTTCACACAGGATCAAAAGAGTCTGCTTTTAGACTCAAACCTCAGCAATGGCATTTTTAATCTAGGGAATATCTATCTACTACTCCTGCTCTAGGACAGTAAAACTCTGGGTTTAACAAAATTTAGAGTATTTCTGTTCATTAATTAATTTAACAAGTATTAATTGTGCACCTCCTCTGTCCAAGAACAGTATACTATGCACTAGGGTTATCTGTGGTAAATGAATAAATACATACTTAAAAATCTTAGTTCAGGAAACATATAGTTATAAAATCTATGCTGAATTTTAGCTACTTTCCTGTTTGGAAGAGCACAATGTACAGAGTGCCTTATTAAAAATTTGCTTTCTGATAAGAAATACATAATTTGTAAGATTAACATATTTTCATATTGAATATTTTTCTATTGATTCATTTCTATAAGGAGCTTATCACCAAAGCAGGATAGTTCAATAAAATACATTAATTAACCCCCAAAAAAGGTAAAAATATTAATTGTAGAATAGTACAGTGAAAAATATTTACAACTTGATGGGGAAACAACTCTCAGGTCTAGGATTTGATTTTACCCTCCTTACAAACTAATAAACCAGCTCTTTCCTGACTCCCAAATCAGCAGCACAGGACCCTGCTGCCCCTGACTCAGCACCCACAAGAGTAGCAGCATATTTACTTTGGTTCTCCCTGTCCCCAAGCCCCACCTGCACAACTCAGTATGTTCCAATGGACTCAATACATACTGTGGGTTGCATCACAGCTAAAGGAGACAGAACTTGGGGGAACCACTGCTTTTTTAACAAAGTGTAAGCAAGTCTGTTCTTTCTCTGGGGAAACACACTTACCTCATCCTCTCTGAAAAGATTGAAAGTTCAAGTATATTCTAAACTAGAAACTGGACTAAGGGACATCTGCAATCTCTCTCAACTCTGATTCTTTAAGCCCCATGATTAACAATTGTTTTCCTATTGACATCATGAGGCATAGGAGTTCTTAATTCAATCAGTTCTTAAACAGGCTTATGAAGATATCATGTATCAATTTAAAAAATGATGTATGTAACTGCTCAGAGCCTTGGCTGGCTTCCCTTCCACACATCACTCCTGTCATGTGCCAACAGGCCATACGTAGGATCCCAGTGGGTGGATAGTGAAGTCACAAGAAAAAGAGAACATCAGTTAACAAAGTATTATCCCACTATACAAGCCTAATCAAACACTGCTTGATGCTCAAAAGTGCTAGGGTGATGGAGAAAAATAAGAGGCCAACTCTTGTAAAGTTAAAAGTCACTCATCTTCAGGTTTCTTTTCTTACAGAGGAAGTGCACATAAGTTTCCTGGTACAGCAGAATCTGGAATGAGTTCCTGAACAGTACTCATGGTGACCAGGAGAGGGCATCTAGCACAAGTGAATGAAATACTTGTGCCAACATTAGGTTTTAAAGATTACTCTGAGTCTACTATCTACACTTTACAAATCTACTTATGTGTCCATTGCAACTTCCCTTTGATCCAAGGATAATCATGGTTACACATTCTTAATCACAAACTGGTACTATCCCAAGTGGCCGAGATGCTGGTTTTTCCATACAGGCCACAGAAGCAGTCCATATGAATATGAAATAAGTTTCAGAGAGAACTTATTTATGTGGACAATTTCCCAAAATGAACACTTGAGAGGAATAAAATGTGCTTAAGCAATTGTTCAGAAGAGGGGAAACTCATATTTATTGAAACCTTCTTGTAAGGAAAGATTTTTGATTTGTTCTCTTTTCTCCATTTCTTACATAAATATGTGGTTTGGTTCAAATTGTGAGCTCCAAGAATTCAAGATCAAAGAATTCATGCTCAAAGAATTCATTTTTCAACACACTAGAACAGGAGAAAGAATATTATTCTATCATCAAACAAAATGGGTCACTATATTTCCCAGAAGAAGAAAAAAACTTGAATTCTATGTATTTCCTTTCAGGCCTAGCACAGACATAAACAACAATAAATCGGCCAACCATATTCTTCAGGCATATAATTTTCTTTCTTTCCAAAGTGGACACTCCCTGGGAAAATACAAATCACTTCTAATTTCAAAGCCCTTCAACACAAAAAGAAAACAGGCCACCTTGACCAGAGCACGAAATAATCTTTTCCAAGAGGACTTGAATGAGCACTTCATCATCCAAAAAAAATAAATAAATAGCAAGAGTTTTTACTACTTTATTTTGTTCATTTTAAATACTTTTATAGCCATGAAGAAAAAATATATTGATGAATCGATTTTTCCAAAATAAAACCATTATGTCTTTTAATGTTAGCCTAGAAATGGCTCCCCATGCCCAGTATTTTAGAAATAATAACACTGTGGCAGAGTGTGGCTGAAAGGCTTGTTCAGGGACACACAATGTTTCTAACTTTGGGAGAGTATTTCCACCCATGAGGCATTGATTTTCTACTATAAAGTCACCTACAAATTCCAAACTATTTCTATCCTACTAGATAGCAAGCAATTTCAAAGTAATTAAAAGAGATTATGGTTTAATTTACATTACAGTAACTATAATCAGGTTTAGTCGGGAACCTAATTATTTCCTATTAAAAGGAACTACATTTTGCTCTTAACTCACAATTCATTTTCCATGTCATTCAGAATAATAAACACTATCATTAGTGTTGATTGATTTCTATGTGCCTTGACTATTTCCACTATCTTCCCAGGTAATTTTTGTTGTTGTTTCTGTTAATCCTCACCTGAGGATATTATTTCCATTGATTGTTAGAAAGTAGAAGAGAGGGAGCGAGAGATGGAAGGAAAAGTGAAAGAGAGGGAGAGTGAGAAACATCGATGTGAGAGAGACACATAGGTTATCTCCTGCATGCTCTTCAACTGGGGCCTGGAATCAAACCTGTGACCCTTTGATGAGCAGGCAGATGCTCTAACCGCTGAGAAACACTGGCCAGGGCCAACATAATTTTTATTATCCCCATTTTATAGAAGAAAAGACTGAGAAGGCTCACAGATGTTAAGTAACTATCACTAAACACAGAGCAATTAGTGGTAGAAGCAGAACTGGTCCCAGCTGTGTCTAACTTCTAAACCTTGCAGTCTCCACTGTGACTCACTTCTTAATTGCATAAATTATTTTACCATATTGGAACACAAATGTCATTTCCTGTTAATAACAACTTTCCTAATTTTCTAATTTTCAGTTTGGGGCAGAAAGTGGTTGCAAAACAAATTAACTTTTTATTGCACTTGATAAGAATCCAGAAAATACCATGAATTTTTGCTATAAAAATATACTTGGATTACTAGGCTTAGTACACAATGCTACATACATTTCTAAGATATCTTGTTACTAATCAATAGGAAAGCATTTTATCTACTTATTTAAATCTAGATAAAAATCTTAATGATCCAATAATCAAGTTTTTGAAACAATAATATTTAGTTATCTGTGATAAAATGTAAATTTCAGGAATCTGAAGTAGATGATTTCAAAAATATGTTCATTTTGCTTACACTCAGAGGACCACACAATTTTTAAAATTGCTTTATGCACTTTATCAAGTTCAAACTAGGTGACATAACATGCTTTAAGTCTAGGACTCATTTTTAGAAGGTTACCTAAAATCTCAGAAGTGCATACAATCCTTTTGAACAGTTGCCATCTGAGAGCCACCAGTGACAAAACAAAAGACAAGCAGTAGCTGGTTTGGCTCAGTGGATAAAGCATTGGCCTGCGGACTGAAGGATCTCAGGGTACCATTCCAGTCAAGGGCACATGTCCAGGTTGTGGGTTCAATCCCCAATGATTCTCTCTCATCATTGGTGTTTCTCTCTCCCTCTCTTCCTCTCTGAAATCAATAAAAATATATTTTAGAAAACAAAGAAACAAAACAGGAAAGTTTTTTCACGTGGTCGCTGAATACCTGAGCCATTCTTTGGCCAGAGCACTCAAGACCAGCTGAGTCTTGGGGAAAATACCCAGAAGATGAATGGACAGAAGAGAGAATTCTGGGGGTTCCGAGTGGTCTCAGACTAGACCTTGCCTCTGGCTCCTACCCTCTCTATCAGGGGGTAGCAGTAAGATCTCAGCCTGCTCCATGTGTTTGAAGGAGTCCATGTAGAGAGCTCTGGGCACATCAGAGCATTAGTGGTCTAAGCAGATGCAAGGGCAGGCTCTCTGCTATGGCTCTCCCCTGTTGTGGACCTGGTCTCCCAGTGGGAGCTGGAGCAAGGCTGCTTCGCTGGTGGGAATGGTAAGATCTTGCGATCTGACTAGTCAGTCCACTGTTCTCTTCAAATGAGCTACCCCAGAGCCTTAAGGGAGGGAATCCCCATATTCTGTCTTACTGTACCCACCCCAGCTTGTCTTCTACACTGGGGTTGCTCCTGAGGTTGTACCCAGGAGGCCTCAGCCCAGGCTCCAAGTCACCTGAGTGGCAGGGTTTCTCTTGTGTGCTCATCCTCTTTCCACCCAGCCTGCTCATGTTAGAGGCCTCTGACAACTGAGGTGCCAGCCACTGTCTCCAGCATCCCCCTTTCTGTCACTCAGCATGGTAGCCTTGTTCCTGCCCCTGCTTTCTCACTCACTACCTGTGTGACATGGGAAATCACTCCTCTCTGAAGCTGAGTTCCACATTTTGTGCATTATATAAATTGACATGTAGCATTATGTAAGTTTAAGGTGCATAGCATGTTTCAAATCAACATACTACAAGTCTTAAACTTACAGTGTTGCATGCTAATTATATCTCAACTAAAGACCCAGTGCACAAAATTCGTGCATCAGTGGGGGAGGGGAGGTGTCCTTCAGCCCAGCTTGCACCCTCTCCAATCTGGTACTCCTGGAGGGATGTTCGACTGCCCGTTTAAGCCCGATTCCAAATGGGCAGTAGGACACTCCTTTCACAATCCAATACTGCTGGCTTTCAACCGCTCACCTGCCTGCCTGCCTGATTGCCCCTAACTGCTTCTGCCTACCAGCCTTGTCACCCACTACTCACTCCCCTGCCAGCCTGATTGATGCCTAACTGCTCCCCTGCCAGTCTGATCGCTCCTAACTGCCCTCTCCTGCTGTCCCAGTCACCCCTAACTGCCCTCCCTTGCCATCCTGGTCGCCCCTAACTGCCTTCCCCTGCCAGCCTGGTCGCCCCCAACTACCCTCCCCTCAGGCCTGGCCACCCCTAACTGTTCTCCCCTTCAGGCCTTATTCCTCCCAACTGCCCTCCCCTGCTGACCTGGTCCCTCCCAGCTGCCTTCCTCTGCTGGCCTGATCACCCACAACTGCCCTCCCCTGCCGGCCATCTTGTGTCCACATGGGGGTGGCCATCTTGTGTGTTAGAGTGATGGTCAATTTGCATGTTACTCTTTTATTAGGTAGGATTAAAATAAGTAAATAAATTAAGAAACAAACAAGGGCCCACTCTGAGGAAATAGGCTGCAAAGCATTAAGAGACACTTGGTAGACAGAACTGAACTGTTGTAATGTTATCTTTGTGAATCTCCTTAAGAAGGCAACATTGCAATTGTTACAATGGAAAGTTTTCTCATCTGGAAAGGAAAATAAAGTGGGATCACAATCTCACTACTTAAAACAAAACAAAAAAAATACCAAATTTAAAATACAACAGCAAAAACCATAAACAAATGGAAAATAAAATGCTGCCTGGAGAAACGATACAATAAGCAAATGAAAATAATATTGGCAGCACACAAGAAAAACATTTTAAAACATATTCCATGAACATTTAATTAGCTCCATAAGCCATATTGAAAAGACTAACAGTTCATGAGACAATGAATATAAACACTTAAACAGGGCTGGAAATACAAATTACTCTTATATGTAATAAAAAGATGCTCAAAATCACCCAAAATAAAAGAAATGCAAATTAAAACTACATTAAAAGAACTATCTCCATTCATCAGGTTTCAGTTAAAAGAGTAAGGAAATATTTCAGTTGCTTTCATAGATAGCTGATGGGAGTGCAAACTGAAATACTCACCTCAGATGGCAATTTGACAGTGAATGAGCAAAAACACTAATACCCTTTTATTAAAAAAATTCCATTTCTAGGAATATATCCTCCATACACTTTTGAATATGAGCTAAGCTATATATAAAAGAATATTCATTGCAGTTTTCACAATAGCAAGAGCTTGGAAAGAATTTATTGTATTTATAAGTAAGGCTTGTTACACAAATAAAACTCTAGAGAGATAACACTGTGCAGATATTAGCAAAACCAATAAGGATACTCCACTTGTACTAATATCTAATGGTTGCCAAGAGAGGTAAAATGAATATATTTTTTAAAAATATAAAATAATGGCTCAATACTATCTTTTAAAAATTATTTGTGCCTACTTGTATGTGCATATATGCATACATATATGGGATACACAAGAAATTGGTAACAGACCCCCAGGTAAACTGGTATCTGAGGGACGGTTATAAAAGGGAAATTTATTTTATAGCATTTGCATCATTTACTTACTCTTTTTTCTTTTAAGAGTAGGAGCTTTGAGGTCAAACAGCTCTGTATCAAGTCCCATTTCTACTACTCTAGACAGGTTATTTAATCTCTCATCTTTACAATGAGGATAATACCCTAAGTGGAAAGTCTTTTCCATTTTAAAAAGGACAAGTATAAGCAACAGTAATGGTTTGCTTGTGGTAGATTTTTCAGGCATTTTGACAGTACATAGGCTACTTGGGGCAATGGCTTATCCTAGTGACATGACAGTTGTTGTTCTGCTACCCAGCATTCCTTTCCCTTCTGGCAATCCCAATAAATATTCCTTTGTAAATTAAGTTGGTATGACTATAGGTAGAAGTTACAAAAAGGTTACTTACAGCATATGAGTTCTTCATACATGAGTCCATAAAATTTTCTCTCCTATTCTGGATACCTAGAATATTCTATAATTTACTTTTTAAAAATATGTATTTTTTATTATTGACAGATTATTACAGATATCCCCCCTCTTTCAATTCTTTACTTCTTTTAGTAAAATTTTGAAGTGAAAAGTATTTTCCTTTCTGATGTGGCTTTGTAATTGGCTTCCTGTGGTGTATGGGATCAGATTTTACTTATGAGTCTGAAAGAAATGTTGTAAGTAGGATGGAACATGAAGCAAATTGGCATCCCCCAGTAGGGTGACTATATCAGCAAAGCTCACTACAAGTTTTTAAAGCAAGGAAAGACTAGAATACTGGGTATAAGAGACTACTTATGCTCTCATGAGGTTAATGGGTATAGTTTGGGGGTAAGCAAAAATTTCCAAATCCACCCAAGGATCACCTCTTCACATCTCAGAATCTGACTCTCCCCAAGCAGTGCGTTTTCACATAAGAAACCTGGCCAGTCTTTGAATTCAATCTATGTTGTAATTTAACAAGCCAGAGGGCCAGACTCTGAGATTGATTTTTGGCTACCAACAGCCACAGAAAGAAGATTCTTTTAAAGCTAAAAATTCCCTGGTTCTCTAACCACATTGCAGGGATAATTTAAAGCCTTGGATTTTTCTCATTTCTCTTTTTAATTTCTCCAGTGCAGTGCACAGCAGTCATTTCACCGATCTGTCATGCCATCATACTTTACCTTGGTCCTTCTCACTCAGTTACTAAAGCCATGTTCCTATATGCCCTTCATCCTAGGTAATACAAGTAATAACTTATATAACCATTCACCACCAGCTGCCATAGATTCTAACTAGACCATCATTTAACAGTAAGTTGATGTTCACTTCCTTCAAATCCAACTTGGTTAAATACCTAACCTTCTGCTTAATCACTATTATCAATCAGGATTTACAGTTTTAAGGTGAAAGTAATTTAAATCAAGAAATTTGGTTCATATAAAACAATTTAAAAAGATGGAGACTTGGCTCTAGCTGGTTTGGCTCAGTGAATAGAGCATCGGTCTGAGGACTGAAGGGTCCCAGCTTCAATTCTGGCCAAAGGCACATGCCTGGGTTGCAGGCTTGATCCCGAATGGGGGGGCATGCAGGAAGCAGCCAATCAATGGTTCTCTCCCATCATTGATGTTTCTCTCCCTCTCTCTCTCTCTCTCTCTCTTTCTCTCTCTCTCTCTCTCTCTCTCCCTCCCTCCCTCCCTCCTTCCCTCCTTCCCTCCCTCCCTCTCTGAAATCAATAAAAATATATTTTGAAAAATAAAATTTGGAGGCTTGATCTCTAGACTAGTCTTCTGAAATAATTTCAGAACTAGTGGGCTGTTGCACAAAATTTGTGCATGGGGGAGAGGGTGTTCCTCAGCCCGGCCTGCACCTTCTCTAATCTGAGACCCCTCGAGGGATGTCCGACTGCCAGTTTAGGCCTGATCTCTGTGGGATCGGACAGGGATCAGGCCTAAACCGGCAGTTGGAAATCCCTCTCACAATCTGGGACTACTGGCTCCTATCCGTTCACTTGCCTGCCTGCCTGCCTGATTGCCCCTAACCATTCTGCCTGCTGGCCTTCTCCTCACCCCAACTGACACTCCCCTCCCCCTCCACCCCGCCCCGCCAGCCTGCTCCCCTGCCAGCCTGATCACCCACAACTGCTGTCCCACCCTGGCCTGATCACCCACAACTGCCCTTCCCTCTTGCCTCCTAACTCGGCCCCGCCTCTACGGCTTTGTCCAGAAGAACGTCTGGAAGGTCTCCCAGTCTAATTAGCATATTGCCCTTTTATTAGTATAGATAGAGGCCTGGTGCATGGGTGGGGGCTGGCTGGTTTGCCCTGAAGGGTGTCCCAGATCAGGGTAGGGGTTTCCTGGGGGGCAGGGTGGCCTGGGCAAGGGGCCTGTGGTGATTTGCAAGCCAGGCACTCCCCCATTGTGGGTCCCCACTGGGGATGGTGTTGGCCTGGACAAGGGGCTAGGGCAACTTGCAGGCCAGCCGCATCCCAATGGGGTTAGGGTCTTTTGGGGGGGCCTGGCCAACCTGAGTAAGGGGCTGAGGGCCATTTTCAGGCCCCTCCCTTGGCAGCTGGCCCAGGCTATACTGACCCAAGCCTCCTGGGCTCCTTGGCCAGCTTTGTGTCCACCACCCACAGGCCACTCCTTCAGCGGCCGGCCTCCCACACACCCAGGCTAAAGAAGGGGCCTGTGGGTGGCAGCCAGGGAGCTGGCCCGGTCAGGTGGGAAGCTTGGCTTATTCCATTGCCAAGGGTGACCTAAGCCTCCCACTCACTCTGGCTGGCTCTGTGGATGCTTCCATCTTTGTCCTGATCATTTGCATACTCACTCCTGATTGGCTGGTGGATGTCATGAAGTGATGGTTAATTTTACATATTTCTCTTTTATTAGCGTAGATAATTCTGGAACACTATCCCACCAAGAGAGCTGCCACCGAAACTATGTTCAGGCAAATTGGGAATCTGGAAGCTCTCCCTGAAACTATTGCTCTGGGAGCACTTACCTTAGCTGCAGTCTAGGATCTGGAAGGTATAGCTGTTAGTCTCAAGGCCATCTAGCACCTCCTAGGTTCTGCACCATGAGTCACGCCAAGCTCTCCTAAATGTAAATGATCTGGAACCTCATTTGCAGCAGGGAATTCTGATTCCTGAAGAATTATACCTATGAGCAAAAGCAACAGAAAATGAAGGAAAACTTTAAATTTTGTGCACCACCATCTGAATGCAGAATCTAATTCTTTAGCCCTAGAATCAGTGGTCTCTGAGAAGTGTAGGTTTTAATATCCCCACTTCTGTGGTTCAGGTCATATGAGGGGGGTCTAAACCCCCATAAAATCCCAAAGGAAAATTCTAGCAAGCTTGAAACAAATGACCTCACTTATTCTTAGATTTGTAATATATGTGGTTCTTGGATACTCATATTTATAAAATGTAAATATGTGACATTCTGAGTCTAAAATCAGCTTAAGCAAATGCTTGTCCCAGCTGATGTCCAGTGAGTTGGGCCTGGACTAGTTCTGGATCTTTCTCTATGTGGTTAGTCAAGGGCTTATTCTAAGCAAAGCAAATTAACTTATAGAGATTTGTGAACCAAAAGGTTCTATAAATATCTTTTTAAGTAATGTTTAAGTTTATTTAAAGAAGTTTGGGATAAAGTTTCCTATGTATCAATGGAAAGAGTAAGGAAATATTTCAGATACTATAGACATAACAGAGGAATATTATCTTCTCTGAGTAGTTTTTTCCCCCACCTGTTTCTTAGACAAATGTACAGATCTTTTTATTTATAAAAGACAAAGGTGGCAAATTACATCATGATTAGTAGAGTAATTTTCCAAAATAATGAATATCCAAGTGACTTACATGCAAGGGAATAATGAAATCGATGAGCGCCCCAGTGTGCCCTGAAAACCCCATGCAGGCCCATTTGTAAATAAAGTCACAGTTCTGCAGGGTCTCAGATGAGATCTGTACAACCACGCCTCATGGT
Organism: Pipistrellus kuhlii; assembly: GCF_014108245.1. NCBI lineage: Eukaryota > Metazoa > Chordata > Mammalia > Chiroptera > Vespertilionidae > Pipistrellus > Pipistrellus kuhlii. Next base: position 64,847,848 of record NW_023425540.1, on the reverse strand, counting down.
TGAGTGTTTTTAAAGCATGGACTAATCAAAGAAGAGGAAAAACTATACTTTTTAACCATTTATGTTAATGGTTTAACTTTCAAAAGCAAACATGAATTGTGAACAACTATGTTCAATGAATTGGAATGAAAATGAGAAGGAAACCAAAGGTAGTGTAATCACTTTCAGAGCCTAATAAATGTGCAGCAGTGAAGAACCATTTTAAATTTTTCTTTAATTGATTTCTACATTTAATTAACTTCTACTTTGGAGAGAAACCAGCTTGTTTACAAATGAAGTTTTAAAAAATTAACTTCTGCTGTTAGGGAATACCATTTGCAATTTATTTGCTTACACTTATATTCTTCATTTTTATGTATTTGTTCCACACGTTACCAAATGGGAAAGAACAACAAAGAAATTCAGTTTTAACTCCAGTTCACTAAGAGGAGAATATTAAAGTCCGGATCTGGACTCCGTGGCTGAGCACTGCGGGCTCAGTGTCCCTGACTAAGCAGTGATGCTGTGACCCTGTGGTCTCTATCATCATCAGCTCAGCTCCTCATAGTCTTGAGGTTGCTTCCAGTCCATGTGTGTGCTGAAATAACTGGCCTCATCTTCCTAATATGACCTGGGTATGGTCTTTTTACTTCTATATCCAAAGAGTATAATTTAACAGACAGTTTATTCCAATAGTATAAAGAACAATGACAACAAAAAAGCAAAAACAAGAGGAAAAACGAGTCTATCTGTTAGGAGAAAAGGGGACCCAACACTTCCATATTCAGTTTGGAGAAAACATATACCTTGTTTCTTGGATCTGCTGAGTGACTCCACTGAAAAATCTCTCTTTCCAGCATGTGGCTTGAACTAACCGACCAACTTTCCAACAGACTAAAGTCTCCACCCAGCTTCTCATTCCAGAGTTAGAGTTATTGAGTCAAATACTTTGGCCATTCTAAGAAAATTCCACAAGTAACAATTACTGTACTTGGCAGGAAGCCTGGTAATACCCGGCTAGAACTTTATTATTTTGTGGATTTAAAAATACATTTCTAAAATATTTTCAGATTTATTGTTACTTAGGAAAGTGTATGATCAAAATATAAAGTGAAGAAAGAGCTCAAAGAAGTATTTTTAGGTTAATAAATACATCATAATATTCTATTGAATTATGATGTAAACATAATTGAGTCCCTGTCCCCAAATGGCCTATTCAAATAACAAAGACATGTAATTGGGATCTTTACTAAATCTCTTGGTGGGGAAAGATGCCTAAAGACAAATATTGTATTCTTAATATAAGCCACATGACTTAACATTCTTTTTTTTAAAATAGTTTTCTTACTCATCTCTTTACAATACTCAACTTAGTCCCTTAACATGGTCCCCCACTGCCACCCTTTCTCTCATCTACCTCCTTCCAGAAGAGAGACCCTCCTACTCATCTCTCACTAACAGCGCCAGCCACCCACAGAGACTTTCCAGGCTGCATGCAGCCCTATGTCAAGTTCATCCTCACTTGGTGCTTTGATTGCTTTTCTTATAGGAATTTCCCCATCATCCAAAATATGCATAGAAAATAGAGATCCCACCTGTAAGAATTTTATCTCCTTGGAAGAAATCAGAAGGGTGGGTGAAGGAAGCTATGGATATTTGCAAAGTAATTCTATTTTCTCTATTACCTTTACCCTACTTGATTTTTACATGCCACTATCCAGAGAAGAATGCCTTATGTGTTAGTATTACTCACCACTACCACTCATCTCACTCCAAGTTGCTTTTCTTCTTTGCTTGGGTTCGACAGGCTTCCCACCAGGCAATCTGGAAAGTGTATCATGCTTATGCCCACCTAAAATTTTCCTACAACACTAGAAGGGAAATGCATCAGCAGTAGGGTTTTAGAGCTCACCCACCCACCCAGGGTCCTTGTTTTCATAACATGCAGAGCAAGGTAATTCCACAGAATTGTTTCCATTACAGGGGCACTTGAGCACTAGAATGGCCTGCATCAACATAGCTGAGAGAGTATGGAACCAAGCCAAGCCACTGATGTTTGGGGAATCAGAATTGGTCCAGAAAAATCCGCCCCTTTCCCCCATTCTGGGTGCTATAAAATATAGGGAGTTACATAGCTGAGAAATCACAGTGAAGTTAAATTAAGGGGAATACTTCCCACTGGGCACTCCCTTGGGGCCAGAAACCTCACTTAAAAGCATCCACCTTGAAGAAGCTGAGTCAGCCTTGCCTCATTTCTTCTTAAGTCTTCTCCAGACCTAAGTATAGGCTCACTCATCTGCAATGCAGGGCAGCTACAGTCATCTCTTGGTCTACTTCAGCCTGTCTAGCTTTACTAATCAGAAACATTGAGTGAGACTCTGGGGTGGGGGTGGGGGCTATAAAAGTTGGAGCTTATTTAATGTTTTCTAAGATTTATAATAATAATTCTTTGTGATCAATCCTTCTCAGAGGAGCTTGATCCAGTCAATTCTGAGCCTATATCATACTCTATTGCCCCCTAGAGGATGACTCATTTCAGTGGTTTCTGTAGGAATGCAAACGCAGAGTGTGTTTTTTTCCACCTTATAGTTATGAGCTTGACATATGAATTACAGCAATTCTCCATCCTGCCACACAATGATTTTAAAGCAGTGAGGGGGTCCACTATGGAATGGAAAGTACTGTGTGGCTTTGAGCCCACTGGAACTATAGAGAACATTTTTCTGCCTCTGAGGAGGTCTACTAAAGCAGATTTCAGTCATTCACTAACCACACCTAAAATTCTGCTTCTTCAGCTCCTGGTGAGACATCTCCCTTGAATTCCCCAGATTCCTAATAGAAAGTAGTCTGTATCAGTAACACTAGGAGCTGTTTGACTTCAAATCTCCCAGTAGAAGCCATGTTCTGAGGACATGAGGTTTGTGAAAGGAAATAGAGAAATTAAACTAGTTTCTTTCAGTTTAGAAATTATTCCAAGAAATTAAGATCTGTTGAGAATGAATTAAAAGCCAAACCTCTAGATACCCTCACTACAACACTGCATAAATCTAGTTCTACATTTAGACCCTCCTGTCCACAAAGTGACATCCCACAACATAACATGGCTTTTGGTGTCACTCTAAAAACCATTGGTACTTATTCTGGGACCATTTCCTCCTTTATAACTATGCACTTCAGAGTCTGTCATGCATAGGATAAGTGTTTAGCCCTAGCAATTATTATACACTAGGCTCAAAATCCAAAAACTTACTCCCGAACATGTAACTCAAACAGAACCTAAGCTCCATACTAACTCAGCAGGATGCCAATGTAATTAATAATAGTAAATTATCCTAATTGTCATAAGGCAATTAGAAACTTTATTCAGCCATTTATTTATAAGAAAATGAGAAAACAGTGTCAATTTGTTCTCACTCATCATTTGTTTATATAACTGATTACTAATACAGGGCTATAGCATAGTAAAAGTATATTGATAAATTCAACAGTAACTTCTGTCAATGTTTATTCTTCATTCCTATAGCCAGTTGTAGGGTTTATTTTTCCTTTTTGAAAGCAGCCTCCTTCAATGGAGATACTTAGAGAAAAGCCTTTGATTGTGTACATAAGTGTCAACACAAATTCAGCTGTAGTAATTTGTGGCTTTCCTCTGTGGTTTGCTTGAAAGATCACTAAATGATCATTTAGCACTTCACATATGAAAATATCACCATTTTTACTGCAGCTGTACTGCTCTTAGCAGGGTCTTTGTGATGTCCCAGAACAAGTCACAGCATTTTTTTTTTTGAGCCCTTAACATGTAACTCAAATGGAACCGAAGCTCCACATTTAATGTTATATCATCTTAAAGTATTTATTTTTCTCAGCATTTTCACAATTCACCATGCAGTCATTGTTGAGCTGCCCAAACACCATTCTTATCAAAAGGCAACTCATAAAATAACCAGTGCTAAGGAGACATGAATAACTGCTCAGTTAAACAAATTATTCAGTTTACAAATAAAAATTTAAACTGACTAACTCTAAAACTATTTAGTCTACCATAATACTTCTTTGTTTACAATTAAGTTACCCTTACCCTTTCAAATTAAGAAACATGTAGATTTGGATACATGTAAATGTGAAAGCTAGTTTGGTTTGGTCAAGTATTGGGCAAGATTCCCCATTCACCTCTGCCAAGACCCTGTTATTTTAGTGAGATTAAGGTTCCAATTGCTTCAGCCCAAGACCTCTTTGGAGCAGACACTCAGCTATTCTGGTTAAATTATGCCCATTTCTTTCCCAAGTGAGTAAATACTTAAAGTTCCCATGCTGAGACAGCTGAAGTGACTTTTCATTTGGCATACTGATTCTGGGAGTGTAATACATGTTTGTTGAAACTATGCTTTGGGCTGGGACAAAGTGTTTTTATGATTACGACTTACTAACATGCATTGAGAACAGATATTGTACTTGGTCCCCACACCATACATAAAGGATATCATCATTCCTACAGATGGAAATAAGCAGCTTGGATGACTATATTATTGATGACATTTATATCCCTATAAAAATATAGTTGAGTTGGGAAGACAGATATTGAACACATAGTTACAGGTGAGCCCAGCTTTATAAAAAAGTGCAGTGTACTATGTATGTACAGAGAAATGAGAAGTTTCCACACTGAACATCACAAGAGATTGCTGAAAGAAATGAAAGAAGACCTGAATAAGTTTAGTCCTATACCATGTTTATGGATAGGGAGATTCATAGTTAAAATGTAAATTGTCCCCAAATTGATCTATTGATTCCATGCAGCCTCAATCAGAATTCCAGCAGTTTTTTAGGTAGAGATTGACACGCTATTTTGTATATGGAAATGCAAAGAGCCTAAAATAGTCAAAGTATTTTTTAAAATATTATAAAAATGGAAAACTTTCACTACGTGATTTCAAGACTTAAAACTACAATAATCAAGACTGTGGTACTGGCATAAGAATACGTTACCAGATCTGTCAGAATGAAAAGGAAGTGGAATAGATTTTTGACAAAGGTGTCAAGGGACATTGGCGGGGGCAATCATCTTTTCAACAAACAGTGCTGAATCAACTAGATATCCATGAAATAAACCTCGACTCCTACCTCATACTAAATGTACTTTTAAAAGGACCATAGACCTAAATATAAAGCTAAGATTACAAAGCTTCTAGAAGAAAACATGGAATAAAATATTGTGGACTTGGGTAGAGAAAGATTTCTTAGACAGGATATAAAAAACAAAACCAAAACACACTAACCATAAAAGAAAACAGATGGATAAAATGGATTTTATCAAAATTACAAACACCTGTTCTTCAAAAATACATCATCCTACATAATAAAAGGCCAATATGCAAATTGACCAAACAGCAGAATGACTGGTCACTATGACACACACTGATCACCAGGAGGCAAACCTCAATGCAAGAGCTGCTCCCTAGTGGTCAGTGCACTCCCATAGGGGGAGCACTGCTTAGCCAGAAGCCCTGAGCCGGGCTCAAGGCTGGCAAGTGCAGTGGCAGTGGCAGAACCTCTCCCACCTTCACGGCAGCGGTAAGGATGTCCAACTGATGGGGAGCAGGCCTAAGCCATCAGTCAGACATCCCCCGGTGCTCCTGGCTGTGAGAAGGCACAGGCCAGTCTGAGGGAACCCTTTCTAGTTAAAAAATAAAAAGGTAAGCCCACAGAGAAAATATATATTTCTCATATACATCGTGCATCCAAAATGTATAAAAAACTCCTATACCTCAATAAGAATGTAAAAAACTAAAAATTGGGTAAAAGATTAGAATATATATTTCACAAATGTATAGTACATGAAAGAAATGCTCAAAACCATTAGTCATTAAGGAAATGGAAATTAAACAATAATGAGATATCACTTCACACTTACTGGCCAAAATGAGAAAAGACTGAAATATCAGAGGTTGGCAAGGATGTAGAACAATGGGAATGCTCTAGCTGGCTGATATGAATGTAACATAATATAATAATTATAACAATATTTGAAAGTTTCTTATAAAATTAAATATCTACCTTCTCTAAATATACAGCAATTCTGTCTTGAAATATTTGCCTAAAAGAAATAAAAAATACATTCATGGAATAATTTGTAGCTGAATGCTCAATAGCCCCAATCTGAACAAAGCATGTTCACAGCGTGAAACAAGTATGTATGTTCACAGTGTGAAATTCTCATTATTAAGGAAAACAAAAGAACTGCTAATTGAGTGACAGAATAGTTGAATCTTACAGACGTGCTGGGCAAAAGAAGAGACACAATGGTGTCTGTTGTATGAAATTCTATATCAGTGGGTGCAAGCAGTGGTTCCAGTACCAGCAGCTGGTGAGAGTGCTGGACAGGAACAAAGAATTTTCAGTAACCACCAAAGGCTCACCCTGATGACAGTGACTGGTGCTCGCCATGGTCTGGCGCCCCTGCTCCACCATCCTGCTGCAGCTGATGCCTGCCTTGTTCTGCGCTCTGCCGCCTGCTGCCGATGCCTGCCATGCTCCATGCGCACCCCCTGGTGGTCAGTGCACATCATAGCGACTGGTTGTTTGGTTGTTTCACCGTTCCATCGATTTGCAATATTAGCCTTTTATTATATAGGATACCCAACAGAGTTGCTTAATATATTTTTCAAAGAATATTCCTTCCTCAAAGTAACATAATAGGCATTTTAAAAGTGTAAAAAAAAAACAAAACCCATTTTCATAGAAAATGCTTTCTATATTGTACCACAAATAGTCTTTGCTGACTTTTAAATTCTAATGTCTAAGCAATTAGCAGTAACAACAGTTACCATCCACTTAATGCCAAATATAAGCAAGATTCTCTGCCATACACATATAAATATTAGGTCTAGTAATAATTAATGTCGTTTTCTAATACTTTTTTTAAATCGAATTTATTTAAACAATACAACAAAATTTAATCAACAATATAGTTGCCGTTGTTTTCTACTACTTGTGCCCAATGCTCAGGAAGCATTTTAATCCCTCTGTTGTAAAATTCTTGTGATTTTGATGCAAAAAATTCGGTCAATGCATTTTTGAGGCATTCATTATTAAATTTTTTTCCAAGAAGAAAGTTTTGCAAAGAACGAAACAAATGGTAATCGGAAGGGGCAATATCAGGAGAATATGCAGGTTGAGGGAGAACTTCCCATTCCAACTGGCGCAGTTTTTCAGCAGTGATTCTTTCAGTATGCGGTCGTGCGTTATCGTGGTGAAGAATTACGCCCTTCCGATTAATCAGCGCGGGTTCTTTTTCTCTTAAAGCTTGGGCTAACCTTTCCAATTGGGCACTATACACTGCACTTGTAATGGTTTGGTTAGATGGTAAAAGTTCATAATGAAGAATTCCTTTAAAATTCCACCAAACACACAACATCACTTTTTTCGCATGCAAGTCAGGTTTTGGCGTGGGCTGTGGAGCCTCATTTTTGTCCAACCATTGAGGCCGCCTTTTCAAATTAACATACAGCACCCATTCTTCATCTCCGGTAACAATTTGCTCTAAAAACGGCAAACGGTTTTGACGAGAGAGGAGCGAACTGCAAATTGTGACTCTTTGATTACGGTTGTTGTCGGTCAACTCATGAGGAACCCATTTTCCAAACTTTTGGACTTTGCCAAGTGCACGCAATTGATTGGAAATTGTTTTTTGTGAACAATTTAAAGTTGTCGCAAGCTCTTGTTGGGTAATTTGAGGATTTTGCACCAAAAGAGCTTGAAGAGCTTCTTGATCAAAATTGGACACACGGCCTCGACCACTCTTGTCATCTAACGAAAAATTTCCCTCACGAAATTTCTCAAACCAACGCTGGCATTTTCTGGCGCTAACTGAATCTTGACCAAGAGCACTACAGATGTTTTTTGCAGCCTCACTTGCTTTTCTTCCTAATTGGAACTCGTAAAGCATGCAGTGCCCAATATGCTCTTCATCCGCCATCTTCTTAGCCCTAGTTTTGCAACAAAAACCAAACCAAACACAAACTTTTTCAAGCAAAACTTGTTAATTGCACTTCACACGTTCTGTAGATACCACGTGTTTGAAGGTTATGTCAATACAAGTCAACACCAAGCAAGATTTTAAACGAATGTTAAAAAACGACATTAATTATTACTAGACCCGATATTTCATCCTCGTAACAACCCTGCAAGATAGGTCTTATTATCTTCATTTTGCACGAGAAATCCACGTCTCAGAACAGTTAAGCAGTTTGTCCAAGAACATCCAGTCAGTAGGAAGCAGAGGTAGTGGTTATCCAAGGACTATCTCTGTCATCCATATTCTTTCTACTACTTGTCACCTTTCAGTAATTCATATGTCAGACTTATCCCAAAGCCATCTAGCTACTAGATGAACAGCCATTGCTATTCTATTCATTTAATTGGTCTGGTCACAATGTCCTCATCATGTTACTTTTAATGAGTCACCCATTTAATAATTATCCCAATAATTAAAACTAAGAAAGAAAACCAAAGAAACAAATACTTAACATTCTTTCAACTTCACATGGCAAAAGTTCAATATGGTATTTAAACAGAATAGACCTGGGTTCAAGATCTAGCTTTGGCAATTTGTAACTGAGAATATTGCTTAGAATCTCTAAGGTCCTATTTCTTACATGAAATGAAAGTATTAATAACCACCTCATAGGGTTGTTGTGAGAATAAAGTAATACATTATAAGCACTTTGCATTATGCTAAAAACACTGTAAATGACAAGAAATAAAAATGTTATTAATGAGAGGACAGATATCGTTTGTTAGAAAGACTCAATAATTGCTTATTTTTCTTATTATTACACATTTCCTTATTATTTCCTTTTACTAGGGACCATTTTAGCAAGCCTGAAAAGACCCTGTGTATTCAACTCAATTATCTGGTCTTCAGAGATTCTTTAGCCAAAAATCATTTTGAGATTGTATACATTTAGTTTCCACTTAATATTTATTTAATATTTTCCACATGCCATTGTATTATCTGCCCTTATATTACTTCCAATAACTTATATGGACAATTGAGAATAAAGTATACAAGGTATGCCACTGTCTTGTTCTCTGTAATTAGCCCAAAACAATGGTCAAACTGTCCAGTGCCATTATGTGACCTATAGGGACACAGTTCCCACAAACTGTGAGCTTCAGTTTTTCCCTTTTTATTTTCCACCCTCTGGAAGAGATCCATGAAACAGTGGAAACGTAAAAAAAAGAAACTAGGTAGAAGCCAAAGAAACCAATGTTTCTAACAATGTACTAACTATAACTAACTGAGCCTGCTTTAAAAGACTCTCCCAGCTTTAAAAGGCATTATAGAAAACTAGAGGCCCGGTGCATAAAAATTCATGCACTGGAAGGGGAGGGGGTCCCTCAGCCCAGCCTGCCCCTTCTCACAGTCTGGGAGCCCTAAGAGGAAGTAGGTGACCCAGTGATTAGGGGAAGGTGACACCCCCTCACACCTCTGCTGCTGCCATTGCCAGCAGTGCAAGTCTCGGCTGGCCCTGGTTACCTGCTTCGGGCAGCCCTGGTGGCTTAGCAGCCACCATCCAAGGCTTGCCTGCACCTTGGGCTGGCCCTGGGTGGCTGAGGGGACTGGATGCTGCCACCTTGTGGCTGTGGGCACCACCATCTTTGAGGATGTGACAGTCGATTAGCATATTCCCTCCTTATTGGCTGTGAGCACCATCATTTTTGCAATGACATGAGGGTCAATTAGCATATTCCCTCTTTATTAGATAGGATTCTTTGATTCTCTGCTTAGGGTGTTATATAATGGAGAGGAAGTAAGATGATACAATGAGTAGTATTCTAATAATAACAGAAAAGGAAAGCATGATTCTCAAAACTGACCTTAAACCCAGTTAGGGAACAGATTTTCATCTCTACAGCCCCATCACAATCTTCCTTCCAATCTGCCTCTATTCCAAACATAAAACACTCTCAAACGTTCTCAGAACTATCATTTTTATATGGAAGAGAAAAAAAAAAAAAACTCCATATAATTGCAATAAGTTATTAGTAATTTGTTGTCTTGCTCCTCCTGGGATGCAAAAGAAAGCAGTGCACCTTGGGTTAAGTTAAAGCAGAGGGCTTACTATGGTGGATTGCAACTATTTGTGTGTGGCAGGCAGATAAGAAAGATGCCCCGATGCCCCGGTTAAATATAAATGTCCTTCCCACCTCTATCCTACCATCTCAGAGGATCACATGCAGATTATATTGAATTAAATAGTTTTTAGGGTTCTGGGACAGTGAAGCTGAATCCGAAAGAGCTGAGGAGCAGCAAACAGGCCAGGATGTAGACCCAGAGTGCATGGTACTCTATCAGTTAAAAACAGAAACGACCCAGTACACTCCACAGCATGAACAGTTGCCTCATTGTCATTGGACAGTCTGTCAGGCCTAATCAAATCACTTGGGCTTCACTTGTAGGCAGTTTTGCCAACTGGCTGATTCCTTATTTTTGTGGTCAATATAACCAAGTTACTTTGAACTTTGTTTCATTGAATTTCAAAGACCCATTCTCCTATCATAACTTCACCTCTTCTCATTTCTTCCATTTTGTTCTAGCTACTAACATTATTTACTTAATCACATATGAATATGCATTAAAGATACCAGAATGAAATACTTTTCCATTCCCTAGGGTTAAGCTCCACTTTTCCATTCCCTAGGTGGCCCAAGGGGATAGGTAACCAAACAAGATATATTTAAAATTCATTATTTCTGGAATTCTCCAACCCAGTCTGTTTACAGATTTTTTTTTCCAGTTCAGTCTTGACACACAGACAAGTGTGTACCAACTGTCTACTTTTTATATTTGGGTGAGTACCTGGAAGTGGTATGTGGCAGAAGACAAGAATGAGGAGAAGGGAACACAAGCACACTGTTAACTTCAAGACTACCTTACTCCTCACCTTCATTTTTCTCCAAGTGAAAAGATTCCTGGTTTTTATTTCACTGTTACCCATTTTGAATTACCTTTTAAAAATGTGTTTATGTCCTCTTTTTACCCTTCAGTTCATCCCCCTTGTATTGGATGTCATACCTACCTCTTCTCTCAATAGTTTTCCCTTTACAGATCTCCAACTTCACACTTTCTTTATTCTTCTTCCTCGGATATGTTCAAACTACACAGCATCAAAGCACATATGAGCATTAGTCTTGACCAAATGGTATGAGCTTCCTGAGGCCCCAAACAAAAGAATGTATGCTCAACCTGGAGCCCTTTGACAATGGCATTAGTGTTCTGGAATTGGTTATTCAGAAACATTACTATATGGTTTGGGCTTTCTATATAACACAACTTTCCATATGAGTTATTCTCAAAATATAAATACAGTTAAGTATCAGGAACATAGCTTTATGACCATTTTCCCTTTTATGACAACTTCCCCTTTTTGGGCCAGATCTTGAAGTCCTTAATATTGATAGCCTAGAACAGTGGTTGACAAACTCATTAGTCAACAGAACCAAATATCAACAGTACAATGATTGAAATTTCTTTTGAGAGCCAAATTTTTTAACTTCTTCTAATGCCACTTTTTCAAAAGAGACATGCCCAGGCCATGGTATTTTGTGGAAGAGCCACACTCAAGGGGCCAAAGAGTCGCATGTGGCTCATGAGCCACAGTTTGTAGACCACAGGCCTAGAACCTTAAATAAATTTTAAAAAAAATTTAAGTGACATCAGCCTGGCCAGTGTGGCTCAGTGCTTGAGTGTCAACCCAGAAACCAAGAGGTTGTAGCTGTCCCCAGTAGGAGCCATGCAGGAGGCAGCTAATCGATGATGTTTCTCTCTCATCGATGTTTCTATCTTTCTATCTGCCTCCCTTCCTCTCTTTCTAAAAATCAATAAAAACATATATATTTTTTTTAAAGTAACATCATTCCACCTCTTTTCCTCTTATGGTATCTTCTGCAAAATTGTGCACAAAAAGAAAGTCTCAGTATCAAAGTGAAAACATCTGTGGATCTTACTAAAACTAAAGGTATCTTGATATAGCTGCAGTTACCATTATTATTATTTCAGTGTTGAGTAGAAGGTATTGTGGTTTCTCCAATATTGTGAATAATTGTTTTGTCATTAAACAGAGAGTACAATATGTGTCTAGACTATCTCCCATAGGGCTCACAAACACTTTCAATTGTCCCCAAATGTGGTAGCCACATGTTTGTTTTCAGCTGGCTGAGTCTTAAGCCAGAGTTTAGAGAAAGTGGAAGAGAGAGAAAACCAATTAAGCGTCTCTTTAGGATGTGTCTCAAAGGGTAATGCATTCCCCCCTAAAGTAATGTGTTTAAAAGAAAATAAATATTGCACACCATTACTGTTCTCCTTAGTTACTTATACTTTGATAAGAGTATAAAGACATTTTTTAAACTGTTGGAACAAATTCAGAAATTGGTGAACCTCATTCAGCTATAAATTCTGAGAATGCATGAATTCATTGATATTCATTGAGTGCTTATATGTGCTGATTACCATTATGGTATACTACACTTCAGAGCATAAATACGTTCAAAGTATTTATAAAAGAAACAAATGGATATTGAATTTCATGATAGGAAATAAGTAAAAAAGGAAAATGACTGTCTGCAAACTCTAGCTTACACATAAAATATATCCCGTGTTTTAAAGTCCAACTGAAGTAATTATTCAATTAAATATTAATAATCATAATGAGACACTATAGTGACTGAAAGTAGTTGCAAGTACTTAGACATTTACCAAAAAATCAGAGGATTTAAAACTAGAAAAACTACTTTAGAAAAGATTTTGTGTAATTCTGATTCCTACAGATAACTGAGAGCCAGGGAAAGTAAATCAGCTGTCTAAAGATACACAGCTTTTTTGTGTGAGCACCGGGATTGGAAACAAGGCTTATTTTATCTGAGATCCAGCATAAACTTTCTTGCCTCCATTAGGAGCTGCTGTGGTCAGCCTCTCTGACGGCGTGACCTCCACAGCATAGGTCTTCCCTCAGGAACATGTGGTCAAGCCCTAGCAGTTACAGGCTTCTGTCTTCTGGGAAATACACTGCTCATGGGTGCACACAGAATCTTTTTCAGATGAGAGATAATTACACACTCTCCCTTCCTGCTACTCCTGTAATTTGGCCTGTCCATTCAAATTATATACACCTGCTTCTTTGTACTCTATCTTCTTTTTGTGGGTTTGAGGAAATGGACTGGTTTAATTTTAACCACAGCATCAAGTCCATAAAAGTGACAGCTGGAGTTGTCTCTGACCTTCGCAGAAAGAAATGACACCATTGACCTGTCATCAGAGGGATTTGCACTTGAAGTTTTAGCTTCATCATATATAAGCAATAGGTTTGCTAATCCACTGGCAAGCTTCCATCTGACACCTCTTTGGACCAAAGACACTATGGGGTCATCAGCAGAGCAAATCCAACTTGACTCAAAAAGAGCTAAACCTATCACCCTGAACTCAAAATTGTGTGATCAGAGTAGTTGAGAGAAGCAGCCACAATTCCCCCAGTGTCAATCAGGGTTCTTTAGGTGGCAAATAATTGATATTGACTCTTACCAAGGGAACACATTCGGGGGGAAATGGAAGGACCAGGTCTTCAAAGGTATTGGTGTAACATAGCTCAGGGGGAATCTGTGTGGCAAGACCTCACAGACACTTTCTTCAGTACTGGGAAGAGTGGACTCCAACATCGTTGACCCTTGTGACCCTTTGCTTAAGAGTCAAATTCTAGGGAGACAGTGTGAGAAGCCAAGGTTGGATATCATGACTACCCCCTGAAGCGGGGGAAGTGCTCAGTTAGTGCCACAATTCAATGGGTAGAGGAAGTTTCCCAAAGGAAAATAGTTGTTCAGAACAATAACAACAAAAGGGAAGTGGATGCTGAGCAGTCAAATTAGCAGATGTCCACACCACCACCAATGTGGAGAGACAGAACCTGGCTGGCACGGCTCAGTGGTTGAGCGTCAACCCAGAAGGTCGGGGTTCGATGCCTGGGTTGTGGGCTCAATCCCCAATGTGGGCATGCAGGAGGCAGCTGATGATGATTCTCTCTCATTGTTAATGTTTCTATCTCTCTCTCCCCCTCTCTTTCTCTCTGAAATAAATAAAAATATATTTTACAAAACACGTAGAGTGACAAACAGAGATAGCTGAATATTGAAGTATTTAGCTCAAGGATGACACTACCTCAGACAACAGCTCAAGGATGACACCAACAAAAGGTTACTAAAATCTGGTATTGAGTCATAGTTTTAAATCAGGCTGTTTAGCAGCAATTTTCCTTTGAAATGTCTCCAGCACTGTCCAAAACCTGCGTGGTATGTGAATATCTGGTCCATTAAGCTCTCTTTCCTACCTCCCACCCATTCTCCTCCAGCCACTCCTACTCCCTTCTCTTTACCAAAATCTGAATCCCAGCTGTTTCTTTAGCAACATTTTTTTGTTTAAATTGGAAGATCAATCAAACATCATAGGACTTTTTGACATTTAGCAAATGTGACTTACATTTTTAAAATCCAAAATGAAGCCTAATTATTAGATGTAAAAGAGAGAGAAGGAGGGGATGTCAGATAATATGCTTCTTTGTCCTATGAGTGCTCTCTCAGGCAGTCTTGCCCAGCCCCTGTTCAATGAAGCTTCCTGGTAGACCCTGTTGAGATGAAAGATGGCTCTTCACTTCCACTCAACATACAGATCAGACCAGCATTCTGAAAAAAAGAGGCAGGTTTCACTGTACTGGCTTTTGTTCCCTGAAAAAAAAATCTCACTTTTAGTTATTAAAGCATTCACTGTAGGAAACAAATTTGTAACCCATTTCTCATGTTACCAACACACAAAAAACAAAATTTGATATCCTGGGGTTTATTTGCTGAGGGCACTTCCCATAAAAGTGAGTGAGTATGCATTGGAAAATGTGTCTGGGTAACTCCTTAAGGATAAATGTTAGTCACAATCCTTCCACCCCCAACCCCCAACTCTCGCCCCTAGCGCCCTCCCCACCTCCTGACTTCCCGCCTCCTCAGAGCTGGTGACCTAATAGCATTTTTCTTCATGCATATTTTGGCTTCGCCCCATGGCCTGGCTGCCTTGGTCTGTCTGAGTCTTTTGAAATCCCTGCATGTTCGCCCCAGATTAAACCGAGTGTGTCTCAGGATGTGTGTTCCGTTTGGTTCTTTCCTCTTAACGTTCCTGTGCAACGTGTCTGGGGGGGGGGGGGGGGGGGGAGGAGGAGGACGGGACGGGCAGGCGCGGGAGGGGCCGAGGCAAGGAGCTGTCCCCCTGCACGTTTCCAATCGCATTACGTGAACAAATAGCGGAGGGGTGGCCGGGCCAGAACGGCTTGTGTAACTTTGCAAACGTGCCAGAAAGTTTAAAATCTCTCCTCCTTCCTCCACTCCAGACACTGCCGGCTCGCCGGGCCGCCGCGCCGCTCCCTATCGCCTTCCAGAGCGCTGGGAAAGAGCAGAGGCGGGTGCCACGTCCCAGCAGCCGCCTGGACTGGAGGAGGGTCTGCAGCCCAGCCTTGCTGGGGACTACCATACCCGCGCTCCACCGCCTCCCTGGTGGAAGATTTCTCCCTCCCTCAACGAGATTTCAGCCCAGTTTTCCTTTTTCTCTGAGCTACGTCCTCCCGGAGTGGGGGCCACCGGAGAAAGGGAGAGATGCGCTTCGCCTGGACCGCGCTCCTGCTGGGGCCGCTGCAGCTCTGCACGGTCCTGCGCTGCACCCCGCCGGCCGCCGGCCAGCAGCAGCAGCAGCAGCAGCAGCCCCCTCGCGATCCCCCTGCGGCTCCGGGCGCCTGGAGCCAGAAGATCCAATGGGAGAACAACGGGCAGGTGTTCAGCCTGCTGAGTCTGGGCTCGCAGTACCAGCCGCAGCGCCGACGGGACCCGAGCGCCGCCGCCCAGGGCGCCGCCAACGCCGCCGCCCCGCAGCCGCGCACGCCGATCCTGCTGCTCCGCAACAACCGCACGGCGGCGGCCACCCGGGCGCGGACCGCTGCCCCGTCGGGAGCCGCCGGCGGCCGCCCCAGGCCCGCCGCCCGCCACTGGTTCCAGGCTGGCTACTCGGCGTCCGGGACCCGGGACTCCGGCCCCGCGCGCGCCAGGAACCGGACCGCGTCCGCAGAGCGCCCGGCGCTCAGTAACCTGAGGCTGCCTAGCCGCGTGGACGGCATGGTGGGCGACGATCCCTATAACCCCTACAAGTACTCCGACGACAACCCCTATTACAACTACTACGACACGTACGAAAGGCCCCGGCCTGGGAGCAGGTACCGACCCGGCTACGGCACCGGCTACTTCCAGTACGGTAAGCGCCCCAAGTCTCAGGAACCACCCACCCGGGCACCCCGTTCCATAATGTGGCTGGTGGCTTCCCCGACGTGGCTGCCAGGGCACGGCAGGCCCCAGTCCCTGCAGACCCTCCCCCTCCCCCTGCGCCTGCAGAGACAGCCCTGGAATCTGGTGCAAACCGCGCGCCTGGCCCCTCCTGCTTCCTTTCCACATTGGTCTCCAGCCCCAGGCATCCCCCATTCTCATGCTACCCGCAGCCTGGCAGGAAAACAGCAGTCAGGCTGGGTAGAGGTTGAGGAGTAAGGGACACGGAGGGACCAGTAGCCAGGGCAGGGGGCTCAAGGTTGTCTCACTGTGTCCTTTGCCTGCTGACGTTTAGGTCTACCGGACCTGGTGCCAGATCCCTACTACATCCAGGCGTCCACTTACGTGCAAAAGATGTCCATGTACAACCTGAGATGCGCTGCGGAGGAAAACTGCTTGGCCAGGTACCAGCTGGGATATCAGCGGCCCGGCTCCCCTCTCTTGGTTCCAGCTCCCCTTTCTTGGTTCCAGGGGCTCATCAGGTCCCTGGTTCTGACTACTCTTGTTCCTAACAGACAAGAGTTGGGAAGTAGTACAAGAGCTGGGAAGTAGGACTTGAACACCTGGGCACGCTGACCTGGATGGAGAGAGAAAATTTTTAAGATTTCTGTGGGTTCTGTCTTTCAAACTGCAGCACAAATCAAAGAGATGTAGCAAATCCTTCTCCCAAGTGTGTTTGGGGGGAGGGAGAGAGGATGTCTTTGTCTGTTTTCTAAGATCCTTCAACTTTGAAGCCAACTGTTTCCAATAACTTTCTATTAATTAACTGTACAATAACATGGGAAAATATTGTAATCAAAGAGCTTGTTAATATACCCTTAAAAGACTGGGGGCTAATTTGCCACTGAGGAACCACTTATTGGCAAAGGTTAAGTTTTATCCTTTTGTTTGAAGAGATAATTAACTTAGCTATTTGGGTGTTAATATAGCCAGAATAAGACTGTGAACAAGAACTTTGTTTTTCCATCAGTCCTAAAATAAAATCATAGCAATGAATTTCTCTGAAGTTGCTACTGGGAAACCAGCAGAGGGAGCTAGAGGTCATTTTGTTAGGTCTCAAAATGTTTACACTGTAAAATAAAGTCATTAGTAATCAGTAGTATTTAAATGCATATTCACACAAAATAGTGTATTAGAAGGTACACAGTAATGTTCATTCATATATTTCTTCCACTCTGGCTCTTTATAATTTTCAGGCTAAAGGAAGAGAAGAAATCAAAGCACATCATTTTCATTCTCGAGTCCGGCATCACTAACACCATTGCACTCTCTATACTATTACAGTAATGCTGTTGTTTTGAAGACAGTGTAGTTAAAAAATTGTCTAAAATAATTTGTGTACTTTTTAGAGTGATTTCCCCACTTTACATCATAGTTATTTGTTCAAGAAATGTATTGTCAAATACAAAGTTCTTAGGTAAATATGGATGATTTTTTTTAACATGGGATAATTTCCACCTCAGTTTCACTCATTCATATGGTTAAACTTGACTTAATTATAAAGTTTACTTATCAGTTGCTATTTTAAAATACTTCTTATTATTTATTTCAGAGAGAGGAATGGACAGGGAGAGATAGAAACATCTACACTAATAATAGAGAAATATGCAAATTGACCATACCTTTGCAATGCCCTCCAGCCAATCAGGAGTGAGTATGCAAATTAACCCAACAAAGATGGTGTGTTAATTTGCATACATAGGCACCAAGCTGCTGGGGATGTTTGCATCACCATGGTGATGATGCGGGCATACCACACCACCCTAGCAGCTCCAGGCCTCTGGACAGTGTGGGAAGGTGGAAAGGTGGCTCTGGACCAGAGCCAAAGCGGTGCCTGTAGCCAAGGGAAGGGAGGCCCATTTTTGTGTGAATTTTTGTGCATGGGGCCTTTAGTCAATTATGAGAGAGAATCATTGATTGGCTGTCCCTTGCACGCCCTCTACTGGGGATCGAGCCCAAAACCCTGGCATGTGCCCTGATCAGGAATCAAACTGTGACCTCCTGGTTTATAGGCTGACGCTCAACCACTGAGCCATGCCAGCAACGCTATAATACTAATTTTATTGTTTTTATATTTATACTGAGGATTTCCATAGTTTTCATTCACTTACCCATTCAACATGCATTCCAAAGCTCTGACTACTTGCCAGACACTCCTCTAACATCTGGAGATTCCACAATAATAAGCAAAATGCCTGACTCTTGAAACTCATAGTCTAGTTGGAGGAATGGGAGAGTCACCATTATATACTGAAAATGCTTTGCTTGTAGTTTTCTTTTTAGTTAATAGTCTGTGAAAATAATATTTTTTTTCTTTTTAAATGACAGCTCAGCATATAGAGCAGATGTCAGAGATTATGATCACAGGGTGCTGCTAAGATTTCCCCAAAGAGTGAAAAATCAAGGGACATCAGATTTCTTACCAAGCCGACCAAGATATTCCTGGGAATGGCACAGTTGTCATCAGTAAGTGGATGGGCCTTCTGGGTACTTTTGAGTTGGTTTTTCATTTTTCAAATGATTTTTACACAAAGGGAGAGAATTGCTGTTATTCACATTTAGAATTTTTCTCTATGTAATCTGACATAATCAAGGGAGTCTATCTTTAAAATCACACATCAATTAGTAGATCCTGTTAATTTTTAAATAGAAACTCTAAGTCCAGTTTATTAAAACTGTTGATAGGGTTCAGTGATTGGATTCACTAGAATTTTATTCCAATATATTTCAAGTAGATTTATAAAAATAAAATAAAAAAATAAAAATAAAAAAAAGCAGCCCATTGCGGCCAAGATCATCTGTAGTTAGCATTTAACAGCATTTAATAAAGACCACAAATTTTTATTAAAAGGGTTCAGATACCTTTCTCAAAGAAAGGTGCATATGATATACTCCAAGACCTATCTCCATCTTTAAAAAGACCTGTATCAATACAACTTTGCCTGTTTTGTCCTAAATTTTTAAAGATTCCACATTAGGTAATGCTATAATTAGCCTAGATAAATTGCTCAGGTATTTATTATGAGAAAATCCTGACATGTGCCCTTAAACTTGTTCTCTTCCTAATGGGAGAAGATGAACAACTTAGCATGTTCTCTTTCATGAAATGATAACAACAGATACGAGCACCTAATGTGCTGATAAGATAGAATTATTCATTTCCAAACAAAAGTTTATACTAGTTAAAACAATAATGGTGGGTAAAACATGCCATTTTCTCTTTTGCATTTTAGTAATGATTTCAAATCTATGAGAACTTAAATTTCTAAAATTTCACAGAAACCTCCCAAGAGTCATATGCTCTTCTTTACTGGAATGAAACATCAGTATGGCAGCCAAGGGAAATATACTAGAAAACACATGGCAAGTTTCACTTAAACACATAAATTTACTGTCTGATTCTATTTAATATTCAAAGATAAAACAGGATATGGTAGAAAAGCAAAACACTCAAAACATGTCTTCCCCCCCCCCCCCCCCCCCAAGTAGCAAAGTTGAAAACTTACGGTTTTTATAGACTTATGACCCTGGGTTGTGGGGGTGAGGAGCTGTAAATCATGCATGAATCTGGCTTTAAAAAGATAAACATTATCTCAATTTTAATGTGCAAACAGACTGGTGGGGCAGCGGGGAAGTCATCTGAAGTTCGCACTGCTTTTTCTCTCTCGGTCACTGACCACTGTCTCTGTGTTGTGGGGCACCCTAGACATTACCACAGCATGGATGAATTCAGCCACTATGACCTGCTGGATGCCAACACCCAGAGGAGAGTGGCTGAAGGCCACAAAGCAAGTTTCTGTCTGGAGGACACATCCTGTGACTATGGCTACCACAGGCGGTTTGCGTGTACTGCCCACACACAGGTAGGTTGGCATCATCCAATCAGAAATCTGCAGGCTTCGAGAGAAAACAAAGGAGTCTTCTATTTTCTTTCCTCCCGCCTGTCTTTTACAAACTGCTTCATCTAGGGGTTTATCTAGTCAAGATAGAAGATAACTGAGAAAACAAACGTGCAGGCTTGTTGATCCAAATTAGTTTGAAAGTATTTTATCATCATAGAAAGTCACTGCAGACTCATTGTGTTCCACAATCAAAAGCAGCACATTACTCTCTGGAAAAGTCTGAATGGTTCCCAATATCTGAGCTCATTCTGTATTCTTTCCCTGGCTTGGTAAGTAACTATAGAAAAGATACCTGTTTTCCCACCTGCAAAACCCAGTATGCTAAAAATAGGATACCCGGTGATTATGGTTAGCAAAAGGAGAGAAAGTAGGCTTCTTAAAAAGCACTGTAAAAAACTGTCTCTTTTAATCATGTAAATAAAAGCAGAAGGATACAATTTCTTTCTTTACACATATATATTTAAGGCTACAGTATAATTGATGTCAGATGTTCTTTGGGTGAATTTTTAAAAATCGTGCTGAACTAAGCAATCTGTGTGTCCTATAATAGGAAAATCTGTGTCAGTTCAAAGCCATGCCAGTATTTCCATAAGAAACTCTAATTTGTAAAAGGACATTGTAATTTTACCCCTGCCGAAATCTTGGCAAGGAGTAGTGAGTGTATATGTCTCAGGGCAAGGGGAAGCAATTCCAGGGCTGTGGCAGGAAGCCTTTGGTGACCTAAATGTTACTGCTGCTTCTTTCTCTAAGCTTAGAATATGAGAGCAATTGGAGGGGGTAGGGTTCAATTCCATGTGCCCTGAGGCACCACTTATTCTTTAAGCAAAAGAAGATGTAACCTACATACAGGTTACAGATATGTGTCTATAGAAATTCCTTTTTCACTCTGAGAGTCCCACAGGGCCTGCCTGAGAAGGGACTTAGTTTCCTCTTTTCATTCACACAGAGGCACTGTGGGTGGCTCACTGCTGAAATACTTGAATCTAAGACAACAGGTATTTACAGCACTTCTAGGCTCTCAATTCTTGGGGTCACCCCACTTCGTTTTATATGGTAGCTTTCCCCTAACTGTCCTCATTTATGTCCTATTAACTATTATTTGTCAGTTCTTGTATTACAAGCAATTTGTGCTTTTCGCTTAGACAGGCTTATCATTTCAAGGAAAAAATAATTCTCTCAAAGCCCCAATATTGACTTAGATTAGTTGTATTATAATGTTTATTAAATGTATCCAAATATGATACTAGATATAACTTCCTTATATTTATACTTTCATAACAAATTCATATATTAAATGAATACAAAGCTAGATACTGTCATATTAACTTACTCTATCAAATAGTTGTGTTTTGCTAAAACCAAATAGCTAATTTAGACAGCCTCAGGTAAGGTTCTACATTTAATCTATTTTTAAAGCATGACTTTCAGTATATGAAATGCCTGTTTCTTTAATGGCTTTAAAAACTCCCATATTTGTTTGCTAGTACAAATATTCAAATTCAGACTTAACTTCTGCGAGCTGAGTAATGCTAGAGTCCAGTTTCAGCGTTCTTTAAAGCTCTTTTATTTACTTGAAAGTAATATAAACATTGTAGCATTATTTAAACCTGAATTAAAGATATATCTATTCCAATGACTCCCTTGTAATGCCATAAATTTAGTAGTAGCAACAGCAACAACGAGAGCTAACATTTATTAAGTATTTATTATGTGCCAGAACAAACGATAATCTGGGATGAGAAAGCAAAAATTATTCATTACGTATTAACAGTAACATACTGTTAATGCGTTGGTATGAGCCAAGGTGGGTGCGTGGTTCTCACTGCTGTGGCTAAGGTACTTCTGAGTGTGGCGTGTCCACGCTACATTGTGTGTGGTATGCGAGCACAATTCTTCCTCTTCCTCCCCAAATCAGGTGATCGTCAAACCAGCACTGGTAGGACATGCTTAGATGATTTTGCCATCTCTTTGGTGACGAAGGTGATATTACGCACCAAACAATTTGGGGTGCTGAAGTTAAATAGCAGTATTGAGTTAAAATGATTCTAGCATACGCTTTTTAATTTACTTTAGATTACCATTAGAATGAAAATACAACAGTGAAACTTCTTGTGAAGAACTAATAGATTTGAGACTGCCCCTTCAGACTTCAGTTTGAACAAACTTCTCCAGACTATAACTTTACAGAGAGAAGGACCATATCTCATTGGTATTCTCCTCACAGGCTGTAGAAGTCACTCATTTACTTGCTGACATGAATAACTTAGCGAGTGAAGTAAGATGGGATGTGTACATTGAGACATACATTCATCCCTTTAGTTCAACAAGACATTTCAGTGACTATATGAGAGAGGGAACAGTGTGGTAGGGAACACCAGAGACTCTGGATCCAAAGGCCTAAGCTCAAAACCAACTCAGCCACTTTGAAGCTATATATCCTTCCGTGAGTTATTTGACCTTACTGCGCCTCAGGTTCCTTATTTGTAAAATGGGGATAATAACAGCACCTGCCTTGTGTAGTTCTGGGAACTGGATTTATGCTTAAAATGATTCCTGACATGTAATATATAATTACTGTTAGCTATTCAAAAATGCAATCATAGACCCTACCCTTAGGGAGCTTACAACCTTTAATTAGATGGTTTTATATAGTATGATTATAATTCAGAGCAGAAAAGGATAAGTACTATGAAAGCTATATACACAAAAAAGTATCATGGGCAGAGTACAGGAAGTAATTTCCAAAGGTCAAAATTAGGAAAGGTTGTACTGAAAAGAGAATATTTGAGCTATTATAAATTGATTATTATGTGGCCTTTATTCTTGAACTGATAATAGTCTAGAATTTTGGTGCAGGTCTATTTTTCACTTAAGCTTATACTTATCACTGGTGACTTATGACACTTTTAAGAAGCTAGATCTACTACTTATATGGCAGTTTTTTGCTGTTGGAAGTGCTATAGGTTGAGTAATATATACTTCTCAAGGGAGATGCAATATAAGTATAGTTGTACTTACAAACTCTTGTAAGTGCTAACTTAAAATTTGATTAACAAATAGTATGCATATTCATTCTCTCTCTCTCTCTCTCTTTTGTTAATCCTTCATCCAAAGATATTTTCCTATTGATTTTTAGAGAGAGTGGAAGAGAGAGGGAAAGATAGAAAAATCGATGTGATAGAAACACATCAATTGGTTGCCTCCTGCATGAGCCCCAACCAGGGCCCGGGGCAGGGAGAAGCCTGCAACTAAGGCACGTGCCCTTGACCAGAATCAAATCCGGGAACCTTTGGTCCACAGGCTGACACTCTATCCACTGAGCCAAACTGGCTAGGATTAATATGCATATTCTCTAGAATACTCTAACCATATATCATCTTTTTAAATTTTCTATTTTATTTGTTTTAGGGGTTGAGTCCTGGCTGTTATGATACTTACAATGCAGACATAGACTGCCAATGGATTGACATCACAGATGTAGCACCTGGGAACTACATCCTAAAGGTAGAGACCTTTAAGAATATACAGCTGTAACTTATTTCCACTGCAATTCCATAGATCCCTTTCTCTGGATTCAAATGTTAGATAATCATGACCCTGAAAGCAATTATACATTTTATATAACCATTTCTAAATGATCCCAGATATATTATTTTTTATTTTATTTTTTATTATGTTTATTTTTTATTGTTGATAGTATTACAGATATCTCCCAAAATGTCTTATTTTAAAGAACTTGAGGAGAAAATATACAACCTCTCCCTAAAATGGCTCCAGAGTTGAACCATTTGCCTAAAATTTCATCCTCCCTGCTTCTGTGAGTTGAAGCATGGTAGCCATGTGAAAACAGGAAGAAATTAACTGGTAAACACTGCTAATAAAATCTGAAGTGCAAAAAAAAAAAAAAATCTGAAGTGCAGATGATGTTTGTGTTGCCCAGGTCAGTGTGAACCCCAGCTACCTGGTGCCTGAATCGGACTATTCCAACAATGTCGTGCGCTGTGACATTCGCTACACAGGACATCATGCGTATGCCTCAGGTTGCACAATTTCACCGTAAGTCTGATTTGCCTAACTGATACTCTTTCCCAGGCGTTTTAGTTCATCAGCAGGCATTACACAGGGTATGTTTGTTTCTATCATTAGTATAGCCTCCTTGCAAACTAGACCAAAGGTAGAATGGTCTGCACTGTCACAGAGTTAGAACTGATCTTTGTTGGCTATGGTAGAGAAAGGAGGGTGTACTCAGCTTTTTAGCATCTTAAAACTTAGTTCTGAAGACAACACACACACACACACACACAGAAAGAGAGAGAGAGAGAGAGAGAGAGAGAGAGAGAGAGAGAGAGAGAGAGAGAGAGAGAGAAAGAGAACACATTGTTTACTCAGAAAGTATGTGTGGAGGCTGAATATGTAAAATATGCAATGCACAGTGTGGGCGGCCTTGTGGGAGCCCAAACGGTTGGGTTTCCTGCTGCTGCCAGAGTGCATGATGGAGCTCTGGAGAAATTCCTAGAGTTCCTCAAAGTACATTCTGAAAAGTCACTGCCTTAAAGAATGCAGCTGAAGGGATCAGACTGCCTGCTCTGTGCAAATCAAGAGTTCACATATTTGAGTTCTAGAACAAATACTAGGGAAATATTCCACAAAAGAAGGGATGTGTGGAGGTACCTTCATCATTTTCTTAGTCCTGGAACCCTTCTCCGAATGACATCTTAGATAGAATCCCAGCTCATTAATATTAACAGGAGTGGTGTGTTGATGAAAGTTCTTAGCGAAAGCTGGGCAGGTTTCCTGCTTGTCTGTCCGTCTCACCCTCATGCCTTAAGCACTGACTGCTTTAGTGTAGCTGGGTTTTAGATTCTAACTACACATGCCACCTGTAAGCAGCACCTTCCGAACACTGAGCACACCATGAGAGTGATACTGAACGCGCATCAGCTTTGCTTTGACGCTGGAGAGTCACACAGAAAAGTGTAACAGGTACATAGAAACTCATAATAGTAATTTCTCCCTGATATACAAAACCAGGACAGTGGTTCACCACACACGCACCTGCAGTTGTAGGTTTCCTCAAGACCACCTACACCTGGTTGTGCAGGTTCTGCCTTAAACCTGGGCTCCTGTCCCATGCTCCACTCACAGAGCCACCTCCTGTGGCTTGGGCTGCATTCACCTTACAGGGGCGCCTTCTCATTCCCATGAAGGAGCAAAGGCTTCGTTTTACAAGTGTCATCACAGCATTCAAGGTCAATGAAGCTTGTAACAGCAAAGGGACAGCACTGAAAAAATAATTATATTCTTCTGAACATGCCCCACAGTAGAGGAAACCTAGATGGGTTTATCACTCATATAGTACAGAGTGATCAGGGTGTACCTGCAAATCCTCAGAACAGCAATGGAATTTGAGCTACCGTATTTTCCGGCGTATAAGACGACCCCCTAATTTTACAGTTAAAACATAGGTTTAGGCCTATATTCGCCCCCACTTCAAAGAAAAGACTTACTTTGCCGTCAAGATCTGCAGGTAATTTTTGTGCAATTTTGGTCTTTTGCCTCCGATTTTCAGTTGATTTTTTTTCGTTTCAAAAGTTGTCTTATACGCCGAAAAATACAGGTAAAATGCATGGGTTACCTTGATTTTTATAATTCCTTAATTCTCTAATCCTCTGTCAGGGCATATATAAGAAGTAATCAATGAATGCATAAATAAGTGGGACAAGAAAGTGATATTTCTCTCTCTCAAATTAATAAAAATATTTTTGTCAATCAAGTATTAATGGATAATTTCATAAGGTAACTGCTGCTTAGGTGGAGGAAAAATGATACCTCAATTTTTCAAACTTGTCTACTGTATTCAGTCATAGTATTGTCAGGTTAATAACTTATCTTTTGTTTTTTAATATAGGTATTAAAAAGCAAGCCAAGACTCCCAATGGATAAATCAGTGCCTGGTGTTCTGAAGTGGGAAAAATAGATTAACTTCAGTAGGATTTGTG
Organism: Pipistrellus kuhlii; assembly: GCF_014108245.1. Classification (NCBI taxonomy): domain Eukaryota; kingdom Metazoa; phylum Chordata; class Mammalia; order Chiroptera; family Vespertilionidae; genus Pipistrellus; species Pipistrellus kuhlii. The sequence goes on along the minus strand of NW_023425540.1, from coordinate 64,821,567 downwards.
TATTTTGAAAAAGAGAACAGAAAACAACAAAGGAATTTTAGTTTGGACTTTTTTTTTATAACTAAGCACATAACTGGATTTTGAACATTTATATTGGCATTGTTTGGAAAAATTTTTAATATTATTATTCACATTATTTTGTGAATTGACATGTTTCAATTCTGTACTTGCACCCTTGGCTCTTTCAAAGAAATCCAAATTTCTTATGCTCTTTTTGAAATTATAATACAGAAGGGAAAGTAATATTGCAATGAATGAGCCACAATTACTTTGAACTGGGAATTTTCTAAAGTGCTGTAACTTCAGTGAACTACGGTAATCATTGGCTTATATATGTCCTGGCTCCTACTGTTTAAATAGGAATGGACACATTTGGTGCTGAGGAAGGAACAAATGCATTACCATTGGTCTCAAAAAATATTACTATATAGCAGAGAAATGGCAGTATATGTATTCAGATAGCTATATCCCTATATAAAATTTATGTTTACATTTTTAAATTAGTAGATAAACTCCTTTCTTTCTATCAAGTGTACACTCTGACATAAGTCAGTTTTTATTCTGGAACAAATTGAATAATTGAGCTGCCCAACTCTCCCTGACATTTGTTGATGCTCCCCTCTACTCTTCAATTTTCCTCTGGGCAGAAACCTTTTAAGTGCCATCTTAAAATTACCCTTCTGGGGACTGGTATACATAGGACAACTGTGTCAATGGGAAGTTATTCTGATGACAAATATGATACATCCAAAAATAATGCACAATTAAGTATATTGAAGTACTAGCCAAATTTTTTTTTCTTATGGACATAAAATAAAAATCATAATGAACAAGTCCCTCAAACCACAACTGTCTCTCAAATAATTTTTAAAAAGTAATGAAAACCAATTTGAAATTTTCAAATTTTCTACATTAAAAAAAATGCAGCTTTAAAAAGAGGAATGCTAGAAAGTTTTAAGTTATCCAGAATAAATGACATAATATGTGTGGATACAGGAATCATATCCTATGTCATCCAGGAATCAGTCATGTGGAGTGTGAGTGTGTGTGTGTGTGTGTGTGTGTGTGTGTGTGTGTGTGTCTGAAATATAATCCAGATTAGCAAAGCACACAGCATTACATACTTGAGGGGTTAGTGAATAAGGATTAAAAAAAAAATACTTTCGGCAAAACTAAAGGCTGTGCTACATAATGAGACAGCTGTGCTTTTATTTTAAACTGTGAAATCATGTGCCACAACAGAATTGGGAGACTTTCTCTTTTTTCTAGATTCAAAAGGTGCAGAAATAAATAAAATTACACTTTTAAGTTAGTGGTGCTTAAGCAGAAGTTTTTCTATAATAACCAGTATTAAAATCTCAAGCAAGGTACTTCAAGTGCCAGAACACACAGGTAAAATTTAAAAATGAGTTGGCATCCATGTATTATATGCCATGGAGTTGTAAAGTCAACACCAGTCAGCACTCACTCAGTGCCTAGAGCGGTGGGAGGGGCTAGAAATGGACAGTCATTGAGGGATGGAGGGCCACAGATCTACATCCGCCAGAGCACACTCTTCCCAATAGAGAACACAGACAACTTAGTAGAGATCAGGGCTTTCACTGAGCTAGTATCTGATCTATGGGATAGCTTCTTTGATGTACCTCTTTGCCTTAAATAGCTTTTTAGTTTTAAGATTGCAGGAAGAGCCTTTCTTTTAGATTATAATATTTTCAAATATTTTAACATGCTTACTTTTTAAAAAAACAAGAAACTACTGTCAGTATTAATACTGAGCCAGACTGGCATCTACAGATTTAAGATCTATTAGCGCAAGATTTTTACCCCTGTATTAAAAGTTAGCCATTATCATGGCCTTTTGGATACATGAGAAGACACATTTTCTATTCATTCATCAGACCCTCCATCTGTCTGTCCATCCATCATCATTTGAGGGCCTAATATATGCCAGGCACTGGCATGCTAGGCAATAGGATATAAAAAAGATTTTCTCTAACCTCAATTAAGTATTAAAAATGTCATTATTATGCTTTAGGTTCACTTCATTTCATTTTTTAACAACTATAAGTACATGTCTAAAAATTTTATTTTAAGCTCTATTGTTTTTCATGACCATATTTTATTTTAAAAATAAGTTAAAAACTAATAGTTATATGCATGTATGTGTTACTAATAATTAAAAATGTTTCCAATTCCTGAACTGTCTGCGTTTTAAATATAAAATGCGCTATTTGATTTTGGGGGGGAAATTTCGATTAGGAAGTAAAGATTCTCACTTAATCCTTATGCATCCTTCCCCCTCAGTCATCTCTTACTATTCCCTTAACATTCAATATTTTTGAACCACAAGGGATCTCTTCTCTGAATAACCACAAAAACTCATACAAAATGACTAGCTGGTAAAAGTTATCCATTAATAAAATAAAGAATCCAGCCTTACAAACTCTAAATTAAAAAAATTAAATAGAAAGTAGAAATGATACAAAGAATGTTGAATAGTGAAAAGAGACTGACTTTTAAACTAATAAAGACTGTGAAAAAAAATGGGCTAAACAGGAAATAATTTAATGAGTCTCCCACTCACCATAATAGTGACCTCATAATTATTCAGACCACAGTTTGAACTAAAGATGTCTTGACCTTGTGGGCGAGTATTCAGTTTTCCAGCAGTACCAGAACACATGAATCTACAACTTGCCTATTTCTAGAAAATCTTTACACTTTTACATAATTAATTTATTCATAATTTCAATCACTAGGTATTATTTGTAATAATGAACAATAATTGTTTTTTCTTTGAAACCTCATAGAATAGTCACATTTAAACATTCCCAATATTCAGATTCCAGAGGAAATGCCATGCATTAAAATGATCATGGCACTGAGAAATCACCTTTAGCAAATTGTGTGAAAATATATCATTTCTGGTCAGAAGATGCCTTATTTTAAAAATAACTTGTTCTGATACTAATAGTATAGTAACTGATAAGTAAAAAGTTACCCCTTTTCTACATTTTTTAATATTTATAATCCATATTCACAAATAATACATTCAAACAACAGCTATGTATCATTTCCAGTTACCAAAAGGTTGGACCACTTTTAAACATTTCAAGCATTTCATTTATCTTTTAAACTAAAATGGTGCTGAATTATTTCAACTTGAATGTAAAAATGTGTTGTCTTGTTCACAGGATACAAACATTTAATTAATAGGTCACTGCTTGCTACTAACTACATATCATTTGATATTGTAATACTTTCAATGAAGTTTTAGTTTCTTCCAAAATTTTCAAGAATCCTATTTGTAAAACATCTCTAACTCTTTTTTAGAAGCTCTTAATTTACATGCCTGACACTGGCTTTATAGTCTTTTTGACACTCTCACATTCTTTCATTGTATGCTATACTATGAGTGAAAATTATATAAAAATGCCTTGAATAAATGATTTCAAATTTCCATAGTGGTCATTTGTTGTTACATATAAATAAATGATATGAACTTCATTTTAGGTTAAAATCTAAAAGCCCATGTATATGGTTTGTGGTTTTGCTTAGTTGCCTTTTGTATTGACAAATTGTTTAATAAGCTCACATGACTTGAAACTTGTCTATGATGGATTAAAAAAAAAATCTAGTTGATGTTTTAAAAAAGAAACTATCATACATGAATGGATCCTAACTTCTGTCATCATTACCAGCCATTTCAAGGACACAGAGCAGGCATTGAGAGGACAACCGCACTCTGTTTTAATTAGGATTTAGAAGAAATATGCATAATCATATAAACACTCAGGGGATACATCTAATTAAAGCTACAAACTAGCCATAAAAAGAGAAACATTGCTATCATAGAAATCCTTATTTAAATGTTTACCAGATTAGCCTGGAAGCTGGTAACCTGAGAAAACAACCTGGCCCCAAACTATGGACAACGTTTTTTGTTTGTTTTTTTGGGAGGAAGGGGATTCACAAAATTAACCCACACAACAATTCACCTTTAAAGAGCTCTTACAGATGAAAGAGATGTAGGCTTGTGGTAGGCAGTCTGGAGAGTTAAGTTGCATAATATCTGGTGATACACTGAACGAACAATTTCCTGCTTCCCTAGCCTGCTCAAGGCAAAGCATCTGAATACACTTTCCTTATTAATGCAAAAGGTGATTTTCTTTGTCCCATGAATGTTCAGTACTTCTCACACTGTTCAACATTAGCTCATTAACCAAGACATGGGAGGGCAGAAAACCTGACTGCCTTATGCTACTCATTTATTAATATTTCAAATCCTTGCCACAGATATTAGTAGAGGATTATTAACCAACAGGTTAAATATATCACTTGCGTTGCAGTAATCTGTAGCTTAAATTTAAACAAAGCTCTTGCATCATTCCTCTTTTTAATTTGAAAAGTAAAATATTTATTACAGAATTAGGATAATACTGATTTCTTCAAGCATGTATTGAGAGAGTCTTATTTTACAAGACAGTCTACTAAAAAAAAAACTCTATACAAAAATAAGAGAAATATTATCTCTGTGGCAAATATTTACAATACATATAGACATATTCAATAATTATAAGAAGTTCTGTAATAAAGAAACCACTTTAGCTTTATTATCTAATGTTTCTCAGATTTGCTTTGCCATAAATATCTGTTTTAAATAGCATTTACTATGCTGTCAAAATGTTGTTTTTTCATGGAAAACTGAGATATGCCATATTATTTAATTATCAGTTCATAAAAATGAGATTATTTGAAAATGACTTAAAACATACCTAATACATAGTCACAAACCCAAACAGATAGCCAAAATGAGGAGTCAACCCCCAAATGAAAGAACAAGAGATAAATAAAGCAGAGATAAGAAATTTTTCTGAAATAGAGTTCAGAGTAATGATGGTAAAGATGCTCAACAGAATGGAAAAAAATATAGTAACTAAGAGAAAAGGACAGTCAGAAATAAAGAATGACATAACAAAAATAAAGAACACATTGGAAGGAATATACAGCAGATTAGGGGAAGCTGAGGATTGAATCAGTGAATTAGAAGACAGAGTTGAAAAAAATCACTCAATCAGAGAACCAAAAGAAAGAAAGAAAAATAAAAATAAAAAACAGGAGCACAGCTTAAGGGAGCAGTGGAACAATGTGAAATGTAACAATACTAGAACTGCAGTTGTAACAGAAGAGGCAGAAAAGGAGAAAGAGATTAAAAAAACAAACAAACAAACAAAAAAACACATTTGAAGAAATAATGGCAGAAAACTTCCCTAACCTGGTAAAGGAAAAAGTTCAGTTAGGACACAAAACAAGTCTTTACAAGTTCAAGAAGATTAAAATCATATCAAGCATCTTCTCAGATCCCAGTGGAAGAAATTAGAAATCAACTATAATAAAACACCTAAAAACATTGAAACACATGGAAGCCAAATAGCATGTTATTAAACAATGAATGGGTTATCAAGATCAAGAAAAAAATAAAAAAACTTCCTGGAAATAAATGAAAATGAATACACAACAACTAAAAAGGGCATTCCATCACCTGCCTGGAGGGCTGATCATGTCCCATTTTACAAGACAATCTACTAAAAAACCTCTTCAGCCAGTCACAGGGCTCATGGTGGCGAGCGCCGCTATGGTGGCACAAGCCTCTCCCAGTCAGGATTGACTGGGCATGAGCCCGCAGCAGGCACAGCAGGGCCAGGATGAGCGGAGCAGCAGGCAGGAGCAGCAGGCAGTGTTGGCCTGCTGGTAGCATGCCATGTCAAGGGACTCCACCCATGCACAAATTCATGCACCAGGCCTCTATTCCATTATAAAAGTCAAGGAGACAGGGTCAAGTAAGAGAATGGCTGCTTCCAGACAAATCACATGACTGCATTTTTACTTTATGTGTAGGTGTGAGTGGAGGGTGGGGGAAAGAAAAAAGGATTTCCCCGAGAAAGGGGTCAGTTATTATGGGTATTTTCAATAAGAAATTTACTGGGAACCAACAATCCACCTACTTATATCCAGCAAAAAGATTAATAAAATCAACATATATGTAATCCAACTCAGAACCTTTCCTTCCATGCTACTCATTCACCATATTTCTGTTAAGAGAATTTAACAGAATTTAAAGGCTGACTTTTTCACAAGAAGGACATAATGTCACCTTCCTCTCCCTTTCAACAAGATTTTCCTCCCCTACTGGCAGGTCTAAGCAGTCTTCTCCCTTCCACCCCACTGGCAGTGTTTCCTAAAGTCTTAATAGGTTAGCACAGACTTTAGTAAACTCATTAGTCAACAGAGCCAAATATCAACAGTACAATGATTGAAATTTCTTTTGAGAGCTGAAAACTGACTTCTGCACATGGGCCACAAAGTTTAATCGCTCTGTACGTGCAATGCCCGCACATGGTATTTTGTGGAAGAGCCACACTCAAGGGGCCAAGGATCTGCATGTGGCTCTTGAGCTCCAGTTGGCCGACCACTGGGTTAACATTTTAGAAGGGAAGCTCAGCCTTACAGGTGAGAGAAAATCTCAGTTCCTTCTAATTCAACCAGTCACACTTGAGTTGCAACAGGTGGGTCATACCAAAAAGAAAAAGGGAAAAGAAAAAGAGAAAGAACCATTCTTTTAGGGTTTTGCTTCTCCAATTGCTACCCATTTCCACTGAACCCTCTACCATCCATCTACCCAGTTTATTTGTCTTTGACCATCAGTGAGAGACTCCATCTGGAAGGAGTAATTTAGGGGAAGGGGCATTGCACTCTTTATTTCTATTAGTTACACTATGATTTTAACACACTATAGTGCCTGTGGAGTGGGTGCAGTCAATGGTGAAGTAAGGTGGCAGGGAAAACTTCAGAGAAAAGCACAGCAAAATGCTAGTGTTCTGGAAGAACTGCCATGATAAATGAGAGGCTAGGATGAGATAAAAAAATAGTCAGTATACCCGTCTCTCTCCCAATATTCTTTCTTGATGTTCTCACCATCTTTTAAGGGCATCCCATCATCTGCCCGGAGGGCTGATTACGTCCTGGCCCCCACAAATCTCTTCAGGACGGGCGCCAGACACAGAGCTCAGGTGGCAAGATATAGAAACATGAACACGTGGTTATGCGAGGGTGAGGTGAAAGTAGTATATAGGTGTGACAACTCATCCAAGAAGTTTTTGAACCTGAGTCTGAGATACAACTGTTAAATTGGCTTTGCAGAGAAGAACTCTAAGAGGATGAGGTCAGAGGAATGGGATGGAAAACATACACATGGTGCAACTTCTTCCCTAATTTAGGCAACTTGCTGGAAAAGGACTATAAAGCCAAGACTTTCTTCAAAGCCAAGGCTGACCAGAGATGCCTTTCAGTCCACAGGGGGTTATCCTGTTATTCTTTCAGAGTTTGAGAAGGCTTATCAAGAGCTAGGCACACATAACCTTATTTCCTATCTCTTCTCTCCAATTTTCTCTGGGGAATATTTCTGAATATTAGAGACATGGAAAGAAATAACATATTCTCCTTTTCTCTCTCCTCATGTAGGGATTTCACAATTTAACTACAGGGGGCCCTCTAGAATTCTTTCTCTCAGTGATCAAAAAGAGGCCAATGTGAGTGCTTTAACCTCAAACACTGGTCTCAATTGAATCTACCAGGAAAAAAAAGTCTAAGAGTGAACTTTGCCCTATCACAATAATTTGCATCTTCACCCAAAACCAATACTTCCATCCTGGTGATGCTAAAATCATTTACACTGATTATCATCAATATATAATACTCATTTCCCTGAGCTAACTGCTAAAGTAACTGTTTCTTATATCTAGTTTGTATTCAAATTTCATCAATCATCTTGTAATGTTTTCCTTTTTTTAAAGTATATTTGTTTGAATCAGGATCAAACAAGGACCATACCCTGAATTTGGTTATTAATGTGTTTTAAGTCTTTGAAAATATTTCCATTTTATCATTTTTGTCTTGCTATTATTATGTATGAAAAATAGGTATTTTTCACTTTCTGGATTTGCAGATTTTATCCTGGTAGTGTTATATAATACATTCTTTTATTCCTTATATTTCCTATAAAAAATCAGATCTAGAGACTTGACCAGATATAAACTAGGTTTGATTTGGAGAAGCAAGAAGACTTGATTAGTGGTGATATGTCCTTCTTAACTGCCTCAGATGCCCCGTATATCTCTAGTTGTCTCTTGGTGGTTTTAAGAATGAACAGTGTTCACTGTTGTCAGTCTGATTTGCTCACTACAAAATCCCCCATCAGATTTTCACCTATTTATTTTAGCAGCCATTAATAATCACTGCTAGATCCATTATTGATTATCAAAAGTGATTTTTAAAAGAACTCAGAGTATTTCATAATGCTTTTTCATTTAAAGTGAACTATTTGTTTCTTTCATTAATGCACTTTATTGAATTAAATAACATTTAATATGAAACTTGATAACTGACCTTTTTCCCCCCTGTAGTAATCTGAGATAGTTCTGGAACCTTATGAAAGACATTCAAGGTGCTGTGCTCTTTCATAAGAAAAGCCAAAGTGTTGTTTTTGGAGCTGTTTTTGTCATGTGCATGTGTATTTTTCTCCCTTTATTGTCTAATATAATTTTAATCTTACATAAATGATATGTTGATTTGAAATGTCATGGGAACACTTTGACCTAAAACATTTTCAAAAAGGTTAGTTACCAGATATACAAGCTAAGGAGACATTACACAAGCATAGCTTCCTTCTTCCTCAGATTTTTCTATTTTAAATCTGGCTTCTCAATTTCTTACAGATTTTAAGAAGCCTAACTGACATTCAAGGTTTCCTTTATCAGGACCCAATTCCCACTTAATGGTTTCATATCCTACTATTGTATACTAGAGGCCCAGTGTACAAAAATCGTGCAGGGGTGGGGTGGGTAGGGTCCCTCAGCCCAAACTGCATCCTCTCCAATCTGGGACCCCTTGAAGGATGTTAAACTGCCAGTTTAGACCCGATCCCACCAGGTCTAAATGGGCAGTCAGACATTCCTCTCACAATCCAACTGCTGCCTGCCTTCCTTATTGCCCCTAACCACTTCTGCCTGCCAGCCTGATCACCCCCAACCACTCCCATGCCAGCCTGACTGATATCTAACTGCTCCCCTGCCAGCCTGTTTGCCCCCAACTTCCCTTCTCTGCTGGTTTGCCATCCCCTGCAGAGTTGATTGCCCGCAACTGCCCTCCTTACAGGCTTGGTCCCTCTCAACTGCCTTCCCTTGCAGGCCTGGTGCCTTCCAACTGCCCTTCCCTGTTGGTCATCTTGTGGCAGCCATCTTGTGTCCACATGGGGGCAGAATCTTTGACCATATGGGGGCAGCCATCTTCTGTGTTGGAGTGATGGTCAATCTACATATTACTCTTTTATTAGATAGGATAGAGGTCGGGTGCATGGGTGGAAGCCAACTGTTTTGCCCTGAAGGGTGTCTCAGATCAGGGTGGGGTTCCCTTGGGGAGTGAGGCAGCCTGGGCAAGGGGCCTGTGGTGGTTTGCAGGCCAGCCACGCCCCCAGTGACCCAAACAGAGGCCCTGGTATCTGGGATTTATTTATCTTCTACAATTGAATCTTTATAGCCTGAAGTGGAGCCAAGTGACAGCCATTTCTGTTGGAATTAATGTATCTTCTATAACTGAAACTTTGTAATCTGAAATAAAGGCCTGAACTTCCTCCATCATCCAGGGCAACTCTAACCTCCTGCTCTCCCAGCTCTGTGGCTGCTGCCTTTTCTGTTGGAATTTATTTACCTTCTATAATTGAAACTTTGTACCCTTGAGTGGAGGCCTGGGCCTGCCAGGGTGTGTGAAAAGCTTGGCTTCCTCCATTGCCAGGGAAACCTAAGCCTCTCTCCTGCTCTCTGTGGCTACAGCCATCTTGGTTGGGATTAATTTGCATACTCGCTCTGACTGGCTGGTGGGCATGGCTTGTGGGTGTAGCAGAGTGGTGGTTAATTTGCATATTACTCTTTTATTAGATAGGATTCTCATATATGGCTCAGCTAGACAACTGGCTGCTTTCCTTAGATCTCTTATATAACCAGGGGTAAAGTACTTCCTTTAAACACATAGAGCCTTTACCTCTCTGTCTCTTAAGGTACTTGTTTATTTTTTATAGATTCACATATAGCATGTCCTCCCAAAATGTTTACACACACCTTGAATAATTATACAGGCAGCATTTATTAAAATACATTTCATTTTCAAATCTGAGTTATCAGCTATTCAAGTGTGTATACATTTTTGGGGAACACCCTGTGTATACATACTCTCATATTAGACTTTAGTATACAGCTACTGTTTCCTGGCTAACACCCTTGTGTTTCTATTGGGATGAAAAAAATTTTTTAGTGGTCTTACGGGGCGACTTTGAAAAATATAGAGAATACAGGCTTATTTGACATTTTCACATCCACATTTATAAATGATTTTGCTCCTCCAACCCCACCCTCCATAGTCTTTGTTAGGTTTAGTGTGAACATTATCCAAGCTTCAGCAAAAATGGCAGTATGATATAGTGGCTAACAACAAAGGTTATTTAAGTTAATATCCTAGCTTCACCGCTTAACAGCTACATGACCTTCAAAAAGTTACTTAGCTGCCAAAGACTAGGGTGATAAAACAGAATGTAAATCACCATCTTTGTTGGGTTAGTTTGCATATCACTCCTGATTGGCTGGTGGCGAAGCAGAGGTACAGTCAATTTACATGTTTGTCTATTATTAGGTAAGATTCTCATTTTTTTCCTAGAGGAAAACATTATCTTCTCTCCCATTCCCATTCTGTACTGTTACTAACCAAGTCTGAGCCCTCCTGTCTCTCACCTGGATTATTCTAATAGCCTCCTAACTGGTACCTGTAGCTGTTCAACTATTGGAATCAATAAACTGAAGGAAGAAAAAAAAAAAACACCTTATAGATATTCATGATTATTTACTCAAAATAACAATATTTATTCAAATATCAATAGAATATGTATTCAAAAGTAAGTATGTAACTGAGTACCTACTATTAACCAGCACTGTTCAAGTTGGGGGCATAGCAAAAAAACAACAACAAAGTCTGTACACTCACAAAACATATATTCCAGATAGGGAGACTGACACCCATATAAATATACAGAGGCCCAGTGCACGAATTCGTGCACAGGTGGGGTCCCTTGGCCTAGCCAGCAATCAGGGCGATCGGGGCTGTCTTGCCCAGTCCCAATAGGGGCCAATTGAGGCCTGCTGGCCAGGGGGAGGGACTGCAGTGTTGAGTGTCTGCCCCCTGATGCTCAGTGTGTATTACAATGACCAGTAGGCCGGTCTTTCAGTCTATTGGTTGTAATTGTCACTTAAGCTTTTATATATATAGATGTGTCAGATGATGAATGTCATAAAAGAAAAATCAAGCAAGGAAAAAGCAACTATAACCACTTAATGTTTTTCTAAGGGCAGTCAAAGAAGCTCTCCCAAATAAGATGAAATTTGCACAGAGACCTGTAAAACTTAGGAACAGAGCCTTGCAGATGTCAAAGTAGAGAACAAATTCAAGCCCTAAAGAAATAAATTCTAGATATTTATAATGCAACTATAGTGCTTAAAAAATCTTTAGAAATTTGATGGACCTGAAAATCTCTCCTTTATCATCCATGATAAAAATAAAAATTCAAAAGTAATTCACACCTATTTCAGGTATGAGCTAAGTTGGTTGTTATTAGTACATGTGAAAACTATGAACTTCTGTCCACAACGGAGAGACCTAAGCTAAATACTGAGTATTCACACCATGTTTAGTTTAAAAATAAATACAAATAACCTTCTTCCCTTCAATGACCCTCTAAATTTTGGCTGTTTTTACTGAAAAACATCCTTTTAAATTTGTCCTGAAGACAACATGGAGAATTACTTTCTTTCAAAACAAGTTCTCCCTTGAGGAGAAACACATGTTCAAAGAACAAACAACATTCCTGTATCTGACTTAAGGCTACTTAATTTCAGCAGGATGGTGTCATACTTAGGCTACTAAACATATTCCTGTACATACTATTTCTTCTGCAATTCTATAAGTCAGGCCTATTCATGAAAGCAGACCCACCATTTTATGCAATTAGAGAACAAGTTTGAAGTACAAATACATCCCCAGTAATAAATAATTTCTAAGGGAAATGAAAGAGAAAAATATCAACGTGAGAGAAACACATCAATTGGTTGCCTCCTGCATGAACCCTGACCAGGGCCTGGGCCAAGGAGGAACCTGCAACTAAGGTATATGCCCTTGACCGGAATTGAATACATGACCCTTTAGTCTGCAGGCTGATGCTCTATCCACTTGCCAAACCGACTAGGGCTAAGGATGTTACTTCTTATCCTGCCACTCAGCCTGGGCTCCAGTGACCAGGTTCCAGGGAGCACAGCAGGCCTCAAGCCCGGGAAGTAGCAGAAGTGGTGCTGAGCACAATGAGTGACCAGAAAGTAACAACAGCAGCTGAAGTATCTAATAAAAGTAATTGCTCTACTCTCATTGCTAGGTACCAGTGGGAGTATAGCGGCAAGAAGAGAAGTGTAGCACTGGTGGAGGTATTTACTTACTTAAATTTATCCAGAGCTTACCAGGAACCACTCTCCCAAGTGCTTTATAGTTATTAACACCTTTAATCCCCATAATAATCTTATTTTTGGTCACAATTTTTATTACAACCATTTTACAAATGAGCTATATAGATTAAGTAATTTTCCAAAAGCCACTTGTTCAGTAAGGGGTAGGGCCAGAATTTAAAATTGGCTAGTGCAACTTCCAAAGTACCAGCGGTAGGAGCAAAAGTAACAGAGGCAGAAGCAAAATGTTAACAATTGGAGCAGCAGCAATGGTGGTAGTAGTGTGAGTATTGGTGGCAAAAGTAGTCATGGTAATAGCACCACTGATGATGGTAGTTGTGATAGTGATATTAGAGAGCATTAACAGCAGTGATCGTGGTGGCAACAATAACAATATGGTACTGATACCATTTTGAACACCTACTGTGTTCCAGGCATCGGAGTGAGGTGTTTTCACATCATTAATCCTCACCAAAAGCCGTGAGGAAGGAGTTCTGACACTTTACAGCCAGGGTGACTAAGGCTTGCAGTGGTTCGATGACTTCCTGGGGTCACACAGCTGGGAAGAGATAGAGCCAGGCCTTCCTACCCACGAGGTTGGGTTTTCTCTCCTTCTGGAGTCCTCAGTCCTCCCCCTTACCTGAAGCTGCCTAAGAGGCAGAAGTGTGCACCTTCACTTGGCACCATTAGAAGGACAGTCTATTACCCCACACCCCCTACTCCTTGTTCCCAAACCTACCCCTCATCCCACTCCAAACACATCCACTCCTTTTGCCATGACAGTTTGTAGAGGTTGAAGGCAAAGATCTTATCCTAATCCATTGATTTCTTTCACATCTTCTTGCTTATAACACCCTGCTGGCCCTTCTCCAGGCATGATGTCTAGAACAGGGCTAATTCTGGAAATGGGAGAGTAGTGGAGGAGTCACCTTCCTTGCTCTGGCATGACCTCTTTTAAAACAGCCTGAGATTTCAAAACAGCCTGAGAGTACATGAGCTTCTCACACTGGTGATGTCCTAAGCTGACATCCTAAACCCTTGCTCACTCCTGGGTCTGCTTCTCTCTGACCTGCCTGACCCTGGGCCCTTTCTGTGGTTCTCTGAGACCCTCTACCTTGTCACCAATGCGGAATAGAGGGTTTTCTCCCACAAGTTTTTGGTTGTCCTCTCTGAGCATCAGATTTAAGGGATTCTATATTCAACCACTCATTGTTCCCCTTCTGCAGGATACTGGTTCAGTGATAAGTTAGTAAGTGTTCCTCAGAGAAAGGGTTCCCAGGTCAAATCAGTTTGTGAAACTCTGACCAAAACAGGCTCCTTCTCTGGAGAATTCAGGGCCTTTATGAATCTTTGCAATGGGCCTGGGACTCTCCCAGGAAAGGGTATACTTCCCAGTGTTTCCCAAACCTGGTTCTTTAAATGGCTGTTTATCTGAGTATGTCACACACAAATAAACTCCCTTTGAAAAGAAAAGTCCCAAATTACAGTTAAAGCTAAAAAAAAAAAAAAAAAAAAGGTAATATCCCAACATATATTTAAATAAAATTTAAAAGCTATAGTTAAATAAAATGTAAAAGTTATATTTAAAAATTCTTTGTAAAAAAAAAAAAGAAAAAAGAAATAAAAATATCCAAGAAAACTTTGAGAAGAAAAAAAGATAAGAGTAAAACAAACTACTAAGTATCTAAAGAAAATACAAAGCTATAATAATTTAATGTGTAACACTGGATCAGAGAAATGCAAAAAGCATTAGAATAATATTCATTTAGAAAAACATAGAATAGTTAGATCCTCACCACATAGCATGCATGTATTCAAATAATCCTAGCTGCAGTAACAGATAAATGGCCTAAATCTATCACTTAATCAAGTACTCACTGATTTCTTGCTCATGTAAAGTTCATAGGTGGTTGCATACAGCTGGGGGATCTTCTCAATGTAACCATGGTTTATAGAAATGTCATCATCTTCAAATTCTCTCTTGAAAGGTTGCCGAAGATGTCAATATTTAGCTGGAAAACAAGAAAAGAAATATGGAAAGCTTGGAAAATTTTGTGTGACAGGTGAAAATCATGTAGTCATCTTTACTCATATTCCATTGGTCAGCATTTGCCTAGCTTTATGGAGGCTGGAAATATAATTTAGCCAGTTATTTAAGGAAAAGAAAATTAAGATTCAGTGAAACTTTTTTTTTTAGAAAGTTTTCAACCATCTAGATTCCTAGAATATACCCCTTTGATCCTGGAAGAGATTGACAAACTGCTTAATCAAGTCAATTACAATAAAACACAAGTTATCTACATCTCCAAGCCTCTCTTAAAGTTAGATTGGGATCTTGTGACCTAAGAATTGCTTGACTGGAATATGGGTGAAAACTGTATAAAACATTTCCAGGTCTGGCCCATAAAATCCTCTTCTATCCTCCACTCTTCTTTTGTCCCTCAGATGAATGTGGGTTCCTAGGAAGACATTAGAAGAACTTATTTTTAAAGTGAAGAAGCAGCCATCAGTCTGGGAACCTAAGTGACTGAAAATCATGCTTATCAACCTTTTCTTCCACTTACGCCAATTGGATTTGTTATTAAAAAAACAATACTGTGTTAAACCAGAGAATTGGAGATCATATATATATATATATAATATATATATATATATATATATATATATATATATTATATATATATATATATATTTTAAACAGGACAGGTATTATTCTGATGCAGAAATTTTTGCTACAAGAATTCCATTATAAAAAAAAAAATCCAAAACATATGGCATTAGTCCAACAGACAGTCAAGATGAAAGCTAATATCCAGAGTGAGAAATGAAGTTTGTGTCATTCAGTGACAAAATGATTGTTCAATGGTCATTTGCAATTAGAATGTGGGATCACATATCTAAGGAACCCTTTGCTTTAGGGAAGGAGGTAAGAAAATGGAATGTTGATTATTATTACCTACATTTATCAAGATGATAGGAAAAAAGATATGGGATGTGGCAATAATTTGTTACTTGGACAGCATGGAAAAAAAAAAACAACAAACGTAAAATGATGGAAAAGCATCTAGTCCTAGATGATAAGAGATATACATAAAGGTCCATGAAGACTTCTTCTGGCTCCAGCATACACACCTGAGTAAAGGTGTGGTATTTCCTCTTAACCATGATGGTATGGGGCAATGGAAGAGAAAAATAAGACAAGCTTGAGATTTACATTTAGGAAAGAACTTTGGGAAATCCTAATAGCATGTAACTATTGTCAATAAAGATAACTTTCCCTCAAAAAACAATAATCTGCTTATTTGTAATGGCAATGAAATTGCAAGCCTGCACTTCAGCAGCCTAAAGATGCTCTGTCATTAAAGGTATCTGGGGACTCCCAAACTTGCTCAGGGAAGATATGGATTATGAAAACTGTAAAGGACCCCAAAAAGGCACACAGTCCCCATAATTTTTTTTCGAATGTGATAATGGACAAAAGAGAACCTGCAAAAGGGTAAGTCCAGGGCTGGGAAGAACATTTAAATAAGTAGTTTCTTCCACTTAGCAAAGTTCAAATTAAGGAGATGTCCCAACTGCTATATCATAGGGACCTCAATATGCCTGCCAGATGAACCAGTGCCTCTGTGTGTCTCCTGTCCTTCAGCATAGTAGGTTGAGCCAGGTGGCAGTAGAGAGATTTCTATAACTTGTGTGGCTAGTGCAAGTGTCACTGAACCTTAATGGGCCATATTCAGAACTGATAGAAAAGCCATGCACCATTCAGAGCTCTTGGACTTGGAGCTGGTTGCAATAACTAGGTAGAATTTTAGATTGTCTCACTTGGGGAAAGAGGAAATATGCTCTAAGTTTGGTAGGATACTTAGTAACCAGAAGGGCATACTGCATTAAGAAAGGTAAACACAAATCTATAAAAAGTACTAGTGGAACTACAGAATTATTTAGGGTATGGGAGTTCCATGGACCTACTACAGAGAGTATTTAAAAGACGGGGGCAGAGCAAAGATTAAACTGTCCTTGATGGTGAAAGAAAAGGCTGTGGTTGCAGCAGGGAAGAAATACCCACCTGGATCCCTCTTCCCTGCTGAAGAAAAAGCCTTAAGCTACTGTAAGATAGTCAGACACCGTCAATCAGGACACAAGTAAAGACTCACTGTAGCATGGGTAAAAGAAAATACACTCTACCCCTGGGAAGAGACAGGAGGCTATCCTGAAGCCAGACTTGGGGAGGGGCAAGAAACAACCCAAACAAAGATTCACCAAACAAACTGTGAAGAGTTTAGCTGCCACAAGGAAGAGGGGTAGGAGCACTGAGAAAGCCATTAATCCTAAAATCTAGCCACAATCTAAGAATAAAAACTATGGAAAATATTTTAAAGATCAAGGGCTCAAAGACTTCTTCCCATGAGTTCTTTCCTAAGGAATTTACTAGAAACTGAACTTTATCAAAACAGAAGAGTGGGAAAACTTTAGCAAATTAGTTTTAGTATAACTTAATTGCAAAAATAAGATTAAAATTTAGGAGCATAATCCTATATAATAAAATCCTAATATGCTAAGTGTCCAGTTGTCTGTTCTATTCAACCAATCAAAGCGTAGTATGTTAATGATATGCTAAGGCCACTCAGTGGCTCCCTATGATGTGCACCGACCACCAGGGGGCAGATGCTCTCACTGGTAGGTTAGCTTGCTGCTGGGGTCAGGCTGATTGGAACTGGAACCCTCCTGCAGTCCCTCCCTGGCTGGCCAACCTCCCATGCCCCTCCCAGCAATGATGATGCACCAGTGGGGTCCCTCACCTGGCTTGCACCCTCTCACAATTCAGGACCCTAGGAGGATGTCAAAGAGCCAGTTTCAGCCTGGTCCTGCAGGCCAGGCAGAGGGACCCCACTGGTGCATGAATTTGTGCACTGGGCCTATAGTGTTATATAACTGTGCTCTATGCCTTGTGTTGTATGTTCCAATAAAATAAAAGCAATGCATCTAAAAATGGGAGGAGAATGGAGATGGAATAAGGAAAGTAGAATAAACTCATTAACTGTGATTTAGGTAAGTAAAAGTTAAGAAATATTAAAAATTGACAATACAAATTATAGATAAATGAAATAAGGAACTAAGGACACTAAGAAAGGTGTAAACACAAAGATAACCACCAGAACAAAAATGTTATCCTCCCTAAATACAAAATTTAGAGATTATTTAAAAATAAAACACTCTAAACACTTATAAAGAAAAACAATGAATTATTACAGCATAAATCTAATAATTGAAAGCGAGCATATTCATCTTATCAACATTTGTGGGTTTAATGTGCCTATCAAAAGGGAAGATTTTCAACTTTCATAAAGATGAAACTATATAGTATGCTCTATTCAAGAGACGTGCATAAAACAGAAAGGCTACAAATAAAAGGACAGTCAAAGGTATTCCAGGGAAATGGCAACACTGAGAAAGCAGGGGCAGCAGCACTGATATCAGACAAAGTAAAAGGCAAACAATAGTAAAGATTTCCAAATCCATATGCAAAAATGAAATAGAAGAAAATGAAAAGAGAAACTGATATATCTGACCACATATTAGTAAGTGGCAGACAAGCATGATAAAAAGGAAATCCAAGACAACTAACAAATTTGGAAAAAATATTTGTAATACATATAACAGATAAAGGGCTGGTATTTTTATTTTATTTTTTACATAGAGGGAGAGGGATAGAGTTAGAAACATTGATGAGAAACATCGATCAGCTGCCTCCTGCACACCCCCTACTGGGTATGTGCTCGCAACCAAGGTACATGCCCTTGACTGGAATTGAACCCAGGGCCTTTGAGTTTGCAGGCTGACACTATCCACTGAGCCAAACTGGTCAGGTCAGGGCTGGTATTTATTTTAATATAAAAATAAATCTTAAAAATCGGGGGTGGGGGTGGGGGAGGCGAGGACAAAAATAAAAAATAACTCACTTGCCCTGGTGAGTGCAGCTCAGTTGTTAGAGCATTAGCTCGCACACCTAAGAGTAGTGGGTTTGATTCCAGTCAAGGTCATGTGCCTGGGTTATGGGTTCATTCCCTGCCCCTGGTCAGAGTATGTGTGGTAGGCAATCAATGGATGTATCTCTCTCACATCAGTGTTTCTCTTTCTCCCTTCCCTCATATGTCCCTTCCACTCCCTGAAAAGCAATGGAGAAAATATCCTTGGATGCCCAAACCGGTTTGGCTCAGTGGACAGAGCGTTGGCCTGCGGACTGAAAGGTCCAGGGTTCGATTCTGGTCAAGAGCATGTACCTTGGTTGCAGGCACATCCCCCGTAGGGGGTGTGCAAGAGGCAGCTGATTGATGCTTCTCTCTCATTGATGTTTCTAACTCTCTATCCCTCTCTCTTCCTCTCTGTAAAAATTCAATAAAATATATATATTTTTAAAAATATCCTTGGGTGAGGATTAACAAAAACCCAAAACAAAACAACTCCTCACCAATTAAAAAAAGGGCAAGACAATAAATTCACAAAAATTGAGTCAATAAAACGTAAAAAGTATTCAATTGTACCCATAGTAAGAAAAGTACATAGTAAAACTGTATTTCACTTATTGAAAATAAAAATGTAAAACCACCAAACTCTGTTGGAGGGTGTGAGGAAACAAGCCTCTCTCATACACTTCTCATAGAAATACAAATTGGTACAACCTTCATGGAGAAAAATTTGGCAATTTAAAAAATGCATTTACCTTCTGACATAACATTCTTAACTCTAGGGACATACCCACAATATGAAAATGCATGTTGCCGAAACTGATTTGGCTCAGTGGATAGAGCGTTGGCCTGCGAACTCAGGGGTCCCAGGTTTGATCCCGGTCAAGGGCATGTATCTTGGTTGCGGGCACATCCCTAGAGGGGGTTGTGCAGGAGGTAGCTAGTCGATGTCTCTCTCTCTCATTGATGTTTCTAACTTTGTCTCTCTCCTTTCCTCTGTAAAAAACCAATAAAATGTATATTTTTTAAAAATGCATGTTTTTCCTATTTTCTTTGCAACATTGTAAATGTAAACTATGAAAAATAATCTATATACCCACACATTGAATAAATTGATAAGATTACCCAAATGAAGTACTAAAGTCTTTTTGTTTTTGTTTCAAATGAAGATTTTAATGAACAGATTTGCAATGATTTCCAGAATATATTTTTAATGGAAAAAGCAAAGTTTATAAAAGCATGTAGGGAATGCTCAGTTTTGTATAAAAAAAGAGGGAATAACAAAATACACATACATGTGTTCATTTGTGCAAGTGTACACAGCAAGGATACACCAGGGACTAATGAGATTGATTATCTAAAGGGAATGTATGGGGATGAGGTGGAAAGTAGAGAGTGGCCAATTCTCTTGAGTACAGCACTTTGTGTGGCTTTGACTTATGGGAAACGTTAATGTTTTATATACATAAAGAAAAAAATAAATCAAATTAGCAAGAAAGGAGGACAAATACTTAAAATTATACACCTTCAGAAACATATGACCAAAATTGATTTTAAATGAAGTACTACATAGAAAAAAGGAGGGAGAAAGCACAGACCCAGATAACTTTATTATTTTTTAAATTGAGATACAATTCACATACCATAATATTCACATTTTAAAGTGCACAATTCAGTGGGGTTTTGTTTACTGAGAAAACTGAGCCAACATCACCATCCAAATCCAGCACATGTTCATCAATCCAAAAAACCCCCCAAAAAACTGCCATACCCATTAGCAGTCACTCACAAGGCCTCCATCACCCAGCCCGCACAATTTTTTGTGAATAGGTTTTGACTCCCCAAAAACTTGGTTGTTTCTCAGTATCCACAGATTAGTTTCAGAACCCCTGCTTCTCCATGGATACCAAAATTCACAGGTCCCCTATATAAAATGGCATACATAGATCAATGCAGTCGGCTCTCCACATCCAGACTTCCAACTACAAATGAAAAAATGCAGGTATTCATTAAAAAGATCTGCATATAAGCGGATCCATGCAATTTGAACCCATGCTGTGCAAGAAGCAACTATATTGACTTTTGTTTATTCAATCATATGTTGGACATTTGAATTGTTTCCTTTTAGCTATTATTAATAGTGTTACCATGAATATTCATGTTTAAGTTTTTGTTTGAACATGTTTTCAAAGTTCATCCATTGCCATTATATGTATCAATACTTCTATCCTTTTTATGGCTGAATAACCCCATTTATGTACAGTTGATCCTTGAACAATTCTCTTAAGATATACAGCTGAGTGGAAATGTGGCATCATATGACTCTCATTATGCCTATGTTGGCACACTTGATGATATTCCACAAGTTTTTGTGAACCTGTTCATTTTAGTTGTTTTGTTTTTTTCCTCAGACTGGATCATCTTAATAGACCTATATGTAGGTTCACCTTATCATTCTTTTGCCTGCACAAATCTTCTGTTGAGCCCTTCTGTTAATTTTTTTTTTGTTTCACTTACTGTATTTTTCAGCTGCTGTTTCTTTTTGTCTCTTCATTATCATTTCTATTATTTGGTGAGATATTGTTCTCAGACTTTTTCAGCTCTTTAGACATGGTTTCCTTTGGTTCACAGACATAAAGTAGCTTATTTAATGTTATTGTTGAATAAATATAAAGTCTGGGTCTCCTCAAGAACAGTTTCTATTGATTGCTTTTTTCCCTCTGTATATGAGCCAGACTTTGCTTCTGCATATCCTATGTTTTCTTGGAAACTGAACATTTAAATACAATATTGCAACTCCAGAAATTAGTCCTTTCCCCATATTTTGTTACTGGTTTTTGTTGTTTAGTGACTTTAAAACTATTTTTGTGAAGTCTGTATTCTTTGTTATGTATGCCACTGACTCCTCTACTTCATTAGCTTAGTAGTATAACTGGACAGAAATTTCCACATTCTTGAAATCAATACTTTCCTGATTTTGTTGACCGGGCTCTGTGTGCTGGGACACACCTTCAACACTTAGTCAGAAAGTTGACAATTCCACCTTAGCCTTCATTTCTTGTTTGTGCAAGCTATCTCCTGTGTCCTTGTGACATGTAAGTCCTTTCTCTAGCAGTGAAAAATGTATATTGTGTAGCCAGCCAGAGATCGAGTTTAGGGAATCTTCAGCTTCTTCCTGAACATGCAGTTACACCTGCGACTTCCTTAATTCTAAGAAATTTGATTTCCCAAGGATATTCAATTCTTCATATTTCTTTTTAAGCTTTTTGATAAATTTTTTTTTCTTTTTAAGCTTTTTGATGAAATTTTTGTTTGCCCCAAGTTATTCACCGCCTCAAGCAGCTATGTTGAACAACTGCCTCTCTTTGTTTTCTAAGTTATCTCAGGAAATGGCTTTATGCACTGGGCAAGCTCTTTGACACAGACAGATTTGCAAGAGGGGCCTTCCAGTGAACTACCAAAGTAGTCAAATAATAATTCTGATAACCTATCTATGAAGCTGACCCCCAGTGGCTGTCAGCTGCTGGTTTGCAAGATTACCAGGCATATGAGAAGTGGGGACAAGAATAGAGTAAGTTAAAATGGCACAAAGATCACTGTTCTTATGAACATTCAGCTGTTTTTCCTGAAAAATATTCCCTGGATTGCTGTAAGCCTTTGGTTAATTCCATAGCTCTAAAAAGTTGCTTCTGACAATAAGGACAGTTTTCTCATTGCTTTTGACATCGAGAAAAACTTCTGGATGCCCTTATTCCACCATTTTTGCTGACATCATCCCAGATAACTTTCAAACATAGTTTTGGGACCATATGCCCTCGGGCAAAAGAAAAAAGCATTCTAAACATATACTGAACTTTGGTTAATGGACTACTTTTACAGAGGCATCACATCATTAGCAATTCTGAAACTAATTTCTGTGTATTTTCGAGTTGAGAAAACAAGTAAATATATTGTGAAAGACTCCCAGTGGTCAAATTAAGGACAATTTGAGTATCAAAATAAATAAGGGACTTCTATTTCTGACCATTACATAACTGAAACCAGATTTGCCCTTCTACATTAAGCAACTAGAAAACTTAATGAAATTTATAAAACAAAAGTTTTGGGATAATGGATAAAAAGCTGTACAGAATATTAACACCCTAAAGGAAAAAACCAAATGAGTTGAGTGCTTCAGCTCACTACCTGCTAGTTCAGAGTTTAGATAAGCTAATGTGACTAGATTGTGGGAGAAAAAATACAGAAGAGGAAGACGCACAGAAAGGTTCCTAGATGTACAAAAGGAAGGGTTCCTTTAAGTCGATCATATAAGACTGATCTGTGCAATGCGTATAAAGAATCTACCAAGGCGAGAGGGGAAAATCTCTAGAAAGTAGTGGAACAATACCAATAACTTATAGTCTCAGGAATAGTTTGTGTTTTCACCAGACACAACAGAAAGATTTCCTTACAAAGCATAAGATAGTGATTCAGTATTGGGGCCAAATGAGCCCTACACTAAGGTTTCCCAACCTTAGCATTGTTGACATTTTGACCTGGATAATTCTTTGTTGTATATACTATAGAATGTTTAGCAGCATTCCTGGCCTATTATCAGCAAAAACAATAACAATTATAGGGTTAAACATAGAAGCAAAATGTAGTATGTAAATAACAGAACAAAGGCTGGGAGGAAAAAAATTAAAATGTACTGTCCTGCCAGTGTGGCTCATTGGTTGAATGTCAACCTATAAACCAGGAAATCATGGTTCAATTCCTGGTCAGGGTACATGCCTGGCTTTTAGGCTTGATCCCCAATCAATGATTCTCTCTCATCATTTATGTTTCTCTCTCTCCCTTTCCCTTCTTTCTCTGAAATCAATTTTAAAAAATGTGTACTGTAGGTTAGACTGTGATCAATATGTATATTGTAAACCTTATAAGCCAATATTAGACACAACAAATTAAAAAATACCCAATAAAAATAGAAAGAGGTATCCATGAAATCACAATGAAATAAATTTAATACCTGAAGTTCTCCCTTAATATAAAAAACCAGCTAGTAATTGTAGAAATAAGAAACTTTTTTTTTAAATTACCATTTACAATTACTCTAGCAGTAATCATTTCAGTAAGAATTATGGCTGAATGGTATAACTAGTCAGTGAAAGTTTTAGAATAGTCTATAATCTGAAAGTATCTCCCTAAAAATAATTATTCATTTCAAAGTGGAAAATACTAACTTTCCAGTGGGGAAATCTCATAGACATTACCTGAAACAAGAAAATTAACATCACCAGTACTAGTCACATCAACATCACCTGCCTCTTAATATGCACTGGGATAAATAAAACATCCCTCCTGTGATGTTCCTGCCCAAAGTGCCTAACTTGAATTTAATAATGGAGACATCAGACAAACCCAAATAAAGGGACAATGCTCAATACTTCTAAAAAATGTCAATGTCATAAAATACTAAAATAGACTCAGAAACTATTATCAACTGAATGTAAGGTATGATGTTGGCTTTTCAGATGTAAAAAGACATGGGGACAATTGGAAAAATCTGAGCATTTGGTAACTGGATTGTGGTAATACAAGAGAATAGAGAATGACCTTGTTTATAAAGAGAATATAAAGGGAGGAGGTGAGAGAAGGAAAAAAGAAAAATGAAATGGCAAGAGAAAAGGATGAGAACAAGAAAACAGTTGGAGGGGGAGAAAGAATGGAAAACAGAAAGAGAGGGGGATAAATAGAAGAGGAGGAAAAAGAGAAAGATGAAAGCTGCATGTAAAGAAAATGCAGTAAAATGTTAATGCAGTAAATGTTTATGGAATTTGGGTGCAGGACAGGGTGTGGTAAAGAACTCAGCCTTGCCAAAGACAATAATTCAAGAAGGTGAAGGCAATCATGCCAGACCTGATTGGACTGTCTTTATTTAGGGTAGAAGCTGGCTACACTGAAAAAGACAAACCATGTGATTTACCAGAGGCTTGGGTCATGTAGTATCAGTCCCTCTGGAACAATCATGTGGGCAATCAATCAATCATCCCTAAATATTGAAGGCACAGTAAAAATTCTGGATACAAAACCTTGAGAAAGCTCCTCAGACTAGCAATCTGCATTTGATGCCTGAATGATATGTCCGGAGGACAAGAGAAGCTTTGCATTTAGAACCCTCATAGATATTGCTCTACACAACTCTTTCTATGGCTGTTTATAAGTTGTGATGAATAAACTCTGTTAATGTAATAGGTTTCAGTGAGCTCTGGAAATTTTTCTAGCGAATTATGGACCCTCGGTGTATGGGGAACCTTCCACCCATTGCCCTCCCACACACCATCTCCTAACCTGCAACTGGTGTCAGAAGTTAAGAGTGGTCTTGTGTGGGCTTTTCTCTCTAACTTTGTAGTTGGTCCCTAACTCCTTGCAATTGGGGTAAAGTCTTAAGCAGACTTGGCAGTCTGGAAAACAGTGCTCTCAACTTCGTAGCTTGGCTAAATCTGGATAGGCATAGAGACATTTTTCTTTCACTTTTTTTCTGTAATAAATTTTCATAATTGAAATTAATTTCAATCTAACATAACTAAAATTATATCAAAATAAAATTTGAAAAAACAAATTTTGCATTCAACATGAAATAATTTTCTTTCCACACAGTATCTTGAATTCCATTGCTCAAGTTATCTAAATTTTTAAGCTCATGGAAAATGTAGAAATGACTCTCCAGAGCTTGAGAATTCCTGATAACCAGAAGGCTTTCCCTGCCATTAACTTTTGAAGAGATTTTAATATTTATACATATATATTACAGACACACACATATATTTTTATTGATTTCAGAGAGGAAGGGAGAGGGGAGAGACAGAAACATCAATGATGAGAATCATTGGTTGGCTGCTTCCTGCACGCCCCCTACTGGATGTGCCTGCATTTTACTGAAACACAGGATGTGCCTTGTCCACGAATTGAATCATGTCCTCCTGGTTCATAGGTTGACGCTCAACCACTGAACAATGCCAGTTGGGCTTGAAGGAATTTTTAAAATCTTATTTTTCTCTTAAGAGCACATGGCCACGTAATTAGGTGTCATACATTTTGAATTTAACAGAAAGATTTATATGCAGTGACATAGAAAAGTAATTTTTGGTTGTGTTGCTACATTTAAACAATATGTTACCTAAATAATTGAAATGTTCAGAAATCTACAATTGTCCTGGGAAACTAAAACAGTCAAAAAGTACAAGATCATTACTAAATAAAACTATAATAAATATTAATATTTCTTGTATAATTACCTTTATACCCCAAATAAATATTACTTTTTTTTATTGCTATTAGAGAGAGAGAAAAACATCAGTTTGTTGTTCCATCTATTCATGTATTCATTGGTTGATTATTTTATGACCAGGGACTGAAACCATAACGTTGGTTGTACTGGAAAGATGCTCTAACCAATTGAGTTACCCATCCAGGCCAAACATTACTACCTTAATCTTAGTTTTATTAACAAGAATAACTTTTAATAGAGGTTATCTACTTTAAATAGCTACAATTTCCTCATAATTTTCAATTATTATTTTAAATATATCTCAACTTTTATTCTCAAGGCAAAGAAACACAGACCTACTCCAGTGAAATATATTTCATGATAAGCACAAATGAGGAAATCTGAGTAATAATCTCAAAATTATTTTATAAAGGGAATAAAAAATATTTCATATTTTTTAAATCAACTTATGTAGTTGATTTGTGGAAGATTTATATAAACAAAACTTGAACATACTTAAAAAAGAGAAATAAAGACAACAACAAACTTATTTCTATACCTCCTCCAAACAAACTTATCCAAATACGAGTTTAAATAATAAGCTGGCAAAAAAAAACAAAATGAAGGAAAACAATTTTTTAGATGGAAAAGTTCACAAAAAGAGGTACTAATTAATCAATCATCAAACGTAATTTTTTTCCCCTGAAACACAGCAATTTTAGATTGCTGCTCTTTTCGCCGCCTGCTTGCTTCCCATGAAGGATGAAGAGGCAGCTGTGTCTGCTGTTTAGTATTTTGTGGTCTTCTTGGTACATTCTTAATAAACTGATTTTTGAGTTGAGAATCGTCTTGCTGAAAATCTGGGAGGAGGAATCAAAAATAATGAAAATTAAGTATATACCCAAACAACATGAAAAAGAAATGTATTTTATCTTCTCAAATCAGTAATGAAGAAGAAATTTAATTTTACTGAAATGGAATACCTCATTCTAAACCCAAGTCCAATAGGGAACAGTCTAAAGTTGAAATATACAGAACATCAGTGTCAATGTTGGGACACATGCTTCCTAATCCTTGCAAGTGGATGTGTAGTGTATTGCTTGCCTCTTAATATGTGCTGTGATATTTTAGGAAATATCATTTGCTTATGAAATTTGTGTGTGAAGCAGATGTAGCCAGAATGCACACGTCTTTACTAAGATACTGAATCTGACAATGTTGGTAGATTTATTTTTAAAAGGCTTATTACCACAAGGTAAATTACTAAATCTACTTTAATACAAGGCAAAGTTTTGTTTTAATCATAAAGCTACTAAAAGATATGAGGTTGCCAACTTATATTCTAGTCCTTATGGCATCTTATATTATGAGGCACTTCAATTACATTACTTGGAACAAACTACTGTTTGAGAGAGAGAGATACTTGCTTGAAAATATCTGAATTAATGCATGTTTATAGAATCAGAAATAAACGGGGGAGGGGAGAAAGGAGACAAAAAAAAAAAAGAAACAGGGAGGCAAAAAGTTTAATATAGATGTATTAAGCATCCTATATTAAGTTTAATATAGGACACATAATTTCACCACTTCAATTTAGACATCATTATCAAAAGCCTTCTAAAGATCTCCTTAAAAAGCAATGGCATAATCTACATATATAAAAGCATAAGTGACCATTCGACCATTAACTATGATGCACACTGACCACCAGGGGGCAGAAACTCTGGTAGTTTAGCTTGCAGCTGGGGTCTTGCTGATCGGGAGTAGGCGAGACGGGCCGGACATGCCCTAGAGCTCTACTGCGGTCACTCCCCAGCCCCAATTGTGCACTGGTGGGGTCCCATGGCCTGGCCTGTGCCCTCTTGCAATCCAAGACCAATCAGGGGATGTCAAAGAGCCGGTTTCGGCCTGATCCTCAGAGGCCAGGCCAAGGGACCCCACCAGTGCACAAATCCATGCACTAGGTCTCTAGTGTTTTATAAATAAGTGCATACAGTTTCTAAAATGTGTACACAGATTCATATTTCATACAAATCACCATGTGCTCCAGAAATTCATAATACTCAGAGTAGCTCTATGGATGAAGAATGAAGTTTAAATGTTAAGTGAAACTGTTTCATGATAACTGATATTTGAATGAGACAGTATTTTTAAACTATTGTAATATATATTTTTATAATTATGCAAAGTAAATTTGCATGTGTGAGTAAATATTATAAATTAAAAAGTTAAGCAAAAATAAACAAAAAAATCTCTTTTACATAGGTCTCCTCAGGGAAAACATGGGTGTGACTTTAGTTTAGTTATCCTATGTTTGTGAAAATAAGGTAAATGAGATAGATGGCCTTGTGTTTGCCAAATTTGATCTTCTTTTCCTTTTTGGTGCACAACCATAATGTATTTCCCATCACACAACAGGTAAATAAGACCATGTAACTTGAGTTATAGCCAATGGAAGCTTCTATCTCTCTCCTTTATTTTTTTTGTAGTATATTGCCAAAGAGCCATCAGTAGACTAGTCTTTTACAGTTTCCAACCACTTACCACCCAAACTCCCAAAAACATGAAGCCCACTTTCCAAGTTTTCACTGCCAACCGTTTTACCTATCTTTAGCACACAAATGCTCCCTTTGCAGTCTCAGATATCTATTTTCTTACCATCTATCAATTTCAAATTTTTATGTTTTATTAAAAATATTTTTATTGATATTTGATAGGAAGGGAGAGGAAGAGAAAAAGAAACATTAATGTGGGTGCAACATCAATCAGCTGCCTTTTGCATACCCCCTACTGGGGACAGAGCCTGAAACCTGGGCATTTGCTTTGACTGGGAATCGAACTAGTAAATCCTTGGTACACTGGATGATGTTCAACCAATTGAGCCACAGTGGTCAAGGCCAGTTTGTTTTTTTAATGTACAAGTCAATGAACTCGGAGCAGTCACATCCGTGAGCTCTGTGGAAAGCACCACCATCATCACTCAATAATCCTGGGCTTTGAGTTGGATGGGCCTTTGGGTTGGCTTTGTTGGGAAGGAGGTCAATGTGCTCTATGTGTGGGAGGGGAAAAAAAATGGGCATCTGGTGATAACAAGGATGGTGATTATGTGATTTATCTGTTCAAGAAATTCCACTTTATTTTTTTTCTCCTAGCCACAGTCAGTCTGCATTTTTTAACTCCCTTGTGGCTAGATATGGGGTCATGTAATTGAATTTTGGCTAATGAAATGAGAACAGAACTGATTTCTGCCACTTCAGGCCTGGCCCATAATAACCTTCTGCAAAATTTTCCATGTACTTTATTCCCTTCTGTTGGCAAAATGAAGAATATCTGGAAACTGCACAAGGAAGAATCCAAATGAAACTTTATCAATGAATGACTATGTGAAACATAGCCTCTCTGCTGATTCATGCTTGACTGTGATGTGAGTGAGGAACAAATTTTTATTGTTTTTAAATCAGTGATAGTTTGGAATATACACAGAAGTTAGCCGACCCAAATATATTAAACTTGATTTGTTATAAATTAATTTAAAAACACTTTGAGCTGGCCAGAGTGGCTCAGCTGGTTGAGTGTCGTGCTGTACACTAAAAGTTGGCTGGTTTGATTTCTGTTCAGAGCCCATACCCGGTTTGGGGGTTGGGTCCCCAGTTGGGACATATACAGAAGGCAATAGATCAAAGTTTCTCTCTCTCTCTCTCTCCTTCCTTCCCCTTTTATTTCTAAGCATGTCCTCAGGTGAGGATTAAAAAAGAAAATCACAACAAAAACTTTGATTTTATCTCAACCCAGAAAGTAACATACTTGTTACTGAATGTTTAACAGCACAGTGTTGACTAAGATATAGCTCATATAATAATTTACTTAAAGAATACATTAATTTAGTTCAAGATAAGTTAAATACATCCAATATTTCCTAATAAATTTTGTATATATATATATCTTTCCCAATGGCAGGACATAGGGAAATAAAACAACTTAAATCTTACCTAATAATAGATAAACATGTAAACTGACCGTACAACTATGCCCACAGTCAATCAGAGTGAGTATGTAAATTAGAAGGCCAAAAATGGCAGCCGCCCAGGTGCTCCAGGCACAGAGTGGCCAGGCAAGGCAGGTCGCCTGCTATGAGAGGGAGGATGGGGGTAGGGGGTGGGGGTAGAGGGTGGGGTTTGAAGGGATCTACAGGAGCAGCGCTCTGCAGCAGCAAAGACAAGACTGCAGACTCTGGAGTCTGCAGCGAAGACCAAGATGGCAGACTCAGCCAGAGTCTGCAGCAAAAACTAAGAAGGCAGACTCTGGCCGGAGCAAAGGCCTGGGTCCCGGGTGCTGGAAGAAACGGTGCTGGAAGCCAAGGGAAGGAAGGCCTATTGCACGAATCTCTTCGTGCAATGGGCCTCTAATTAATTATAAGATGGTAATTATAAGATACTCTATTTCCATTTCTGTGGGTACATAATTTATTCAGGCTATTGAGTAATGAGAATTTTTCATCCTTCCACTTTGACAAAGCATTGCTTTATTGCATATGAAGGTCAACCAGTCATTAATAACATACCTGGGGTGCTGCTTTTTGGAGCCTGTTCTCTGTAATTTCTAAAAGAAGAAAACATCATTAGGATTTTTAAAAGATAAGTAAATCTTCTGACTTAACAGAGAGAAATAAATTGATTTCACTTACATGTAAATCTAAAGAACAAAATAAAAGAACTAACACAGATACAGAGAACAGACTGATGATTGCCAGAGGGGATAGGTTTGGGGACTGAATGAAAAAAATGAAGGGATTAAAAAGTATAGATTGGTAATTTATAAAGCAGTCACAGATATATAAAGTACAGCAGAGGGAATACTACGCATGGTGTCGAGTGGGTACTAGAAATATTGGGAGCAACACTCTGTAAAGCATATGATTGTCTAACCACTATGCGGCACACCTGAAATGAATAATGTTGAATGTAAACTGTAAATGAAAAATAAAATTTAAAAAGAAAAAAAACCTTCTAACTTAATATCCTATGGTTACCTTGTGTCTATTTTTGAGGTCTATCTAGACAAAGAATTCAAAAAATCTTTTCACAGGGGGAATGAGTCACATATAACAAAAATTAAGACTTACATTTAGTAGGAAAGAAAAAGGATAGTGATATGTTATTTTCAAGTGAGAAAAAAAATGTTGACTTTTGAGGCAGGTTTAGGAGATGTGTTAATAATTTTCAAGGCCCCAAAGATGATTGTGTGTCTTTTCTATATTCATTATATATATACTAGAGGCCTGGTGCACAAAATTCATGCACGGGGGGGGGGGGGTGGTGGTGAGGGGGGGGCTTGTCCTTCAGCCCAGCCTGCACCCTCTACAATCTAGGATCTGTTGAGGGATGTCCAAGTGCCCATTTAGGCCTAATCCCGGCCAGTTGGACATCCCTCTCACAATCCAGGACTGCTGGTTCCCAACTGCTCACCTGCCTCTGCCTGATTGCTCCTAAACACTTCTGCCTACCAGCCTGATCACCCCTAACCAAATCCCCTGCCAGCCTGATTGCCCCTAACTGCCCTCCCCTGCCAGTATGGCCCCCTGTCCTCCCCTTCAGGCCTGACACTCCCCCCCACCCCCAACTGCCCTCCCCTGCTGGCCCAGTTACCCCTAACAACCTTCCCTGCTAGCCTAATCACCCACAACTGCCCTCCCCTGCAGACCTGGGTCCTCTCCTATTGCCCTCCCTTGTTGGCCTGGTCTCTCCTAAATCCCCACACTGCTCTCCCCTGCAGGCCACATGGGGGCAGCCATCTTGTGTCTTGGAATGATGGTCAATTTGCATATTACTTTTTTATTAGATATATCTAATAAAAGAGTAATAAATCAATAAAAAACATATATATATATATATGTGTATATATATATATATATATATATATATATATATATATATATATTATTGATTTCAGAAAGGAAGAAAGGTAGGTAGAAACATCAGTGATGAGAGAGAACCAATGATTGGCTACCTCCTGCATACCCCCTACTTGGGGAGTGTGGGTGGGGTCAAGCCCACAACCTGGGCAAGTGCCCTTTGACCAGAATCAAACCTGGGACCCTTTAGTTCCCAGGCTGACACTCTATCCATTGAGCCAAACCAGCTAGGGCTTCCATACTCTTAAACTTCTATCAACATCACAGTTTTCTATTGTATTAAAATGATCCCTGACCTCTAAATCAGTGTTTCCCAAAGCGTGGTACGCATACCCCCAGGGGTACAGGAAGAGTTTGGTGGGGGTACGTGTTGCACCGGAGTTTGGTGGGGATATGCACTGCACTGTGCTTAGCTGCGCCTAATTCTACGTTCTCATGAGTACGAGGGGTACTCAGCGTTACGAAAATTATAGAAGGGGTACACATATGTCAAAAGTTTGGGAAACACTGCTCTAAATATATAGAAAAACAGTTCACTGAAGAAAGCAGCTAATACTGAATAGCTTACCATGTGTAAAGATACCCCTACCTGACTAAAATTACAAATGAAAATAAACTTATTGATTTAAAACAGAACAGCTGTGCAAAAGTGATAGCAGAGATAGAGACAGCAGCATCACCAAACATTAAAAAAAAAAAAAAAAAAAAGCATTCTGGAGAAACTCTGCTGTTAAGGCAAGCAGCTGTACTGCAATAGAAATATATAATAAAATGATGGGTGCTTACAAGAATGGCCATAGGTTAATAAAAACAAAACAACAACAAAAACCTATCACATTTTTATTCATTAAGTTTTGTTTAAAGAGTGAACTATGTGAGACATTTTCAAAAGTTATTCATCAAGAGGTAACTCAAAGTTTCAAAACTTTGGTAATTGAAGGGATAAACTTAAATTAGTTAGAAAAATTATTTGGCTATAACATCTCAATTTTTTTTGAAGCTGGATAAATGTGTCATTGACATTTGTGTTTTTGTATATATTATCCTAATATAAAGTGGGAGAAATCCAAGCCACAAGATGTAGTATGTTGTATAAACTAGAATTATGGATGTATTTTGTATAAACTAGTCTCTTCTTTCACTATTAGAATGTGTAAATATTTAATGTGTAAATATTTAATATTAGAATGTGCTAAAACTAATAGTTATTTCAGAATACCAAAATATAATTACCTTCTAGAGCTTTTAGATCCAGATAAAGAATGGAAAAACACTGATTCAAACTTCCTTGCTTCTGTACTTGGCTTGTTTTTATCATTTCTTATACTCTCACGGGTTTCAAGTATATCTTCTTCAGGGAACACTTTTTTGGGAGATTTTTGTTCTAAAACTGAAGGACAACTACTTTCCTTCTTTCGTGTCCGTCTGACTTTCCCAATGAAGAAGTCATCTCCACTATCACTATCCTCAGACATGGAAGATTGTTTGTAAAACCTTTCTTCTGTGCTATCATCAAAATACTCCTTCTCTTCTTCATGTGATTCTTCTCCATCACTGTTATCACCAAGTGAACTATCAAAGGCTTTCTTTTCTTGCTTTTGACTTAATGCTTTCATTTTGGGGTCAGTAGGCGTCTTCTGTGGTCCAGAGGGAACTACAGGATCCTTGTCAGAAGGCTGTGATGGAGAATTTGGACTATCCACTGTTTTGAGTCCATGTTCCATATTGGCTATTTTTTCTTTTGAGCTATTAATTGGTTTCTTTGCTAATATTTTGGCTTCCTTGTCTTTTTGCTCACTGATAATAACACCTTCATGCTGCAACTTAATGGCATCATCATTTGAACATGAAGTGTCCTTGGAATGATTTTCTTCTGAAGCTTTTGTTGATGACTTAACTTCAGCATCATTTTGTCTTGCATCTTTGAAGTCTTTGACGGCAGCTGCAAGAAAAATAACACAACTTGTTTCAACATTGAAACAAACAACAAAAATCTCAATGTTCAGTACAATATTCCTTATATTATTTAGGAACTCTTGGGCTAATTTATACATTATATGAAATGCAATCAAGCACCTCATAATGACATTTCCATCAACAATGGATGGCATATATGACAGTGGTTACATAAGATTATAATGGAGTCTAGGTGTGTAGGAAGCCATACCATCTAATTGTGTAAGTATTCTGAACAGTGTTTGCATAATTATGAAATTGCATAATGATACATTTCTCAGAATGTTATTCCTGTCGTTAATAGATGAATGAGTGTACATATAACAAACAGGTCTGAATTTACAAAGAAAGCTACTGACTTTTTAGAAACCAAACTTTGAATAAGAAAGCTCAGGAGTATCCATTTAAAACATAAAATGAGAAAAACCCATCATTTTTTGCCTTGGAGTGTTGAAGAACAGTAAAAATTTTACTGAATGCAAATAAATAAAACAAAATGATAACTTTAATTTCTATAGGAGTAATGTATAGATATAATTGAAGAGCATTATGAATTGGTTTTCAGACATAAAAATATCTTCTAATCTGTGAAAAAGAATTTAATTATTTCAATACATTTTAGAATACACATACTAAAGGGAACCGGTTTGGCTCAGTGGATATTAATTCTTTCAATACATTTTAGAATACACATACTAAAGGGAAATCATATGGCTAAATAGTAGACACATCAAAAATAATAATATGAATTACATCAATAATTAGAAAATCAATAGTATTCAATATAATCATGAATATATATTACATACATTCAAATGTTAGACTTTAGAAAAGAATATGAATTAACTTGGGCTATAGACTCATATATCCAACCACCTACTTGATAGATAATTCTTCAGGTATCAGATACCTTCCATATTTTCAAGCCTCTACCCATACATATGGAAATATTTGAAAGAGATATTTGTAACAGAAAAGGTCCTTGAAAGGCAAAAGAACCAAAAACACAAATAAATCAACAGCCATTTATTTAAAATAATATGCATAAGTGCATTAATAAGTACATGGCTTTAATTCATACCTTTCAGTATATCTATTTTTTTCTTCAGAAGAGGGTGCATTGCTAATCTGGCAATTGCTCTTTCAGTTGCAGTAGATTCAGGCTGCAAATTGAAACAATAAAATTCACACTGATAAAAATACTACTGTCCTTGGACAATTATAATTATTGTGTAATCAATGAATAAATATTTTGACTTCATATTTTAGCTTCATGAATCATGAAAGAATATTTTAGCTTCATGAATCACGAGGGAATAAATTTCTGCTGTTTTAAACCATCTATTTTGTGGCATTTCGTTATAGCAGCCTTAGAGAAACTAATATACTTTGACTGTGACTCTTACCCATCTCTGTTCAACCTTTAAAAAATGTAGACCATTGGGAGATCATTCACTACACACAATATTAAATCAGTTTTCTGCTTCTTTAATACATTTGTAGGTTTCCTGATGCAACACTGGGCTTCTTACCCATTTTATCTACCTTAAAGAGATATGAGAGAATCTGGGAAGAAAGCCTATTGCTAGTATCCTGAGTCACTCAGTGACAAGCTAGGCTGCTGAAGTTTATGGGTCAAACATGCTTGCTTGAACTTTACAGAAAGCATATTAAAGGCTGTAGCGCAGAACCCCCAATGAAAGACATAATTTTTCAGGTTGAAAGGCTCAACACAATATATGAAAACAGTCACATCAGAATATTGACTTTACAAGCTTTCTGAAGAAAAAGCAAACAAACAAAGCAAATCACACACATATGAATAATAATTATATCACACACACTCACATACACAAATTTAGGAATCAGGATCAGAGGTCGAAAGACAATAAAGCAATGCTTCTAAATTTTTGCAGGAAAATGATTTTCAAACTAGGTAAGAATAAAAGTATGTTGAGACATTCAAGGTTTAAAAAAGTTCACATCCCTTGAATCATTCTCCCAAGAAGTAGCCAATGCCTCACCCCTGATATGAAGGATACAGCAAATGAGGAAGGCATGGGACGTAAGAAAGAAGAGATCCAGGAAAAGAAATGCCCACTATGGTGACAGATTTAGAATTAGAATACATGGTATATTAAATATTTTTAGAGGAGATTTCAGTAACTATTGAGGGGTTTGATCCTATGCTAGAGAGAAGATAGAAAACTAACAAAACAAACATAACAATGATAAACTACAGGAAAAGAAATATTATGGAAAGGGAAAAGTAATCACTCACTACATGACATAGTTAAAATAACATAATCACAAAATACTCTCATTTAACTTAAATTTATATATAATCCTACTAGGTGTAGCAGTTAATAATAGTGGATTTTATAATGAAAGAAAACACGGCAATTCCAAGAGAAACATCAAAAGTGTTTTATTCAAAATAATGTCCATTGCTAACTACATGTTTCCCTATCTTTCAGGAAATTTGTGGATACTGTCCCAATAGAACTGTTCTTGTTTTGAGGGTCTCATTCATAGACCCAATTTTCTACTTTCAGAACAAGTGATAATCTGAAAGAGCAAGGATCCTTGCAGATTTAAGAGATCACAATGGATTAGGGTGGGCCTTAAATCTAATATGACTGGTATCTCTTAAGGACATTTGGTTGCAGAGGCACAGGAGACAGAAAATGAAGAAAGAAGGCTGAGGCAGAGATTGAGTTAAATTGCCACAAGCCGAAGAAACCGGTTTGGCTCAGTGGATAGAGCGTTGGCCTGACGACTGAAGGGTCCCAGGTTCGATTCCAGTCAAGAGAATGTACCTTGGTTGAGGGCACATCCCCAGCAGGGGGTGTGCAAGAGGCAGCTGATTGATGATTCTCTCTCATCGATGTTTCTAGCTCTCTATCCCTCTCTCTTCCTCTCTGTAAAAAAATCAATGAAATATATATATATTTTTTAAAATGAATTGCCACAAGCCAAGGAAGGCCTAGGAACACTAGAGGTTGGAAGCAGCAAAGAAGGGTTCTTTCCTAGGACTCATTGCTTGTAAACGATCAGAAATCGTTTGCTGAGCAAGGTTTAATCTTTCTGCAAGTTGTTTTTAAGTTTGACATGCATCTTCTTCCAATAATGCTTGTAATTTTTGGTCTTCAAACTTTTTCGGTTGACCTGGACATTCTTTTATCTTTCAAAAGAAATCATCACTTTTAAAGCATTTAAACCAGCATTCACAAGTATCTTGAGATGAAGCATGTTCACCATAAGCTTACCGAAGTATTCAGCCACACTTTTCCTCAAAATAATGAATTAAAACTTCCTGCAAATGCTCTTTTTTGGGCACAAAATTCAACATTTTTAAGTGTAAATATATCTATGATGTTAACACCTTCAGCAAATTTGACATATGAAGTTTTGAAGCTTGTTGTCAATACAACAAAATAGCATATATATCAACATATGTGTAATTCCATCTATTAAAAAAAAAAAGTCCGCATTATTAATTGGTACACCTACAATATAATAAAAGGCTAACATGCAAATTGACCAAACTGCAGAACTACTGGTCTCTATAACACGCACTGACCACCAGGGAGGGGGCAGATGCTCAATGCAGGAGCTGTCCCTAGTTGTCAGTGCACTCCCACAGTGCGGGTGCCACTCAGCTGGCTCATAGCTGGAGAGCGCAGTGGCAGTGGTTGAAGGTAAGGAGTGAGGGGTCCTGGACTGCAAGAGCAATGTCTGACAGCCGGCTTAGACATTTCCTGAAGGGTCCCTGACTGCGAGAGGGTGCAGGCTGGGCTGAGGGGGACCCCTCATGTGCAACCCCCCACCCCCACCCCCCCGCTCCAGTGCTTCTAGTCTACATATATTAGAAGAATGGAAAGGTACAGATATGACATGGAGGAGGAACAAGAGAAATCCTTACAGATCACAGCAAGAAGTCAAGAGCTTATGCTTAAAAGTAATCATTTTAAGTTGAAAGTGGGGGGAAACTAATAAAGACCTGTCATTTTCACAAAAATTCTTGTAGAAGTATTTGACTCTTATATCCGGTGGTAGGCAAGCCGGCCAGTTCTCACCTGTTGCCTATCTTTTAAAATAACGTTTTATAGGAACGCAGGCCCATAAATTCATTATACAACCAGCCATATGCACTCCAGGGCCCTGCCCTTCTTTCTGGTTCCACAGGAAAAGAAGACACTGCAGCAACAACTATTTATCTGTAACTGCTTTCTTCAGTATATTTCCTGTAGCAACAAAAAATTTGTTTCAAAGATAATGTCCAACATATGAACATCTGTATTTATAAAATAGGCAAATTTGAAAGTGACTATTCTCATCACATGGGTTAATTTCACGTGTTTTTAGATAAAAAATTCTGGGAATCCTAATAGATTTTGACTAAATGCATTCACATAGAATTGCTCAAAACATCTACTACTAGCTTTGACAACTTGCTAAAAGCTTTGATAAATTGGGTATTTTTCTTTCCAGAGTTAGCTACAACTTTCCATCTTAGTTATAAAAAGTTTTAGAAGAGCAGTGGTAATACCTGCATGTCTGGTGTTGACTCTAGGTAAATACTGTTTTGTTAAGAATCATTTTATCACCGAGTTCATTTACTGTTATTTCTCTGCCCTGGAAAATATCCTACAGTGACTTAATGATGCAAATTCTGTAAATTCTATGTGTTTTAAAGGCTCTAGAACAGCGCTCACCAACTGGTGGTCTGAGGTCCAAAAGGTTGGCGACTGCTGCTCTAGAATAAGTTTTAAACTGTACAATTATGTATTAATTTAATAAATGAAGAAGTTATTCTTATTTATGTCTGATAGGTAATCTTGAAATCAAATCACGACAGTTTGTTAAATAAAATCTTTGGTCTGGCCAAAACCGGTTTGGCTCAGTGGTGGAGCGTAGGTCTGCGGACTGAAGGGTCCCTGGTTCGATTCCAGTCCAGGGCATATACAATACATTGGTTGCGGGCATATCCCTGGTAGGGGGTGTGCAAAGGGCAGCTGGTCGATGTTTCTCTCTCATTAACGTTTCTAGCTCTCTATCTCTCTTCCCTTCCTCTTTGTAAAAATATCAATAAAATATATTTAAAAAAAAAATCTTTGGTCTGTGTTTGCAAATCCTTTGCAAATTCTTATTAAAATTTATATTTAAACAAGTAAATGAATGGTTTTTAATTGCTTTTTGAAGAATAAAGTTAAAAAAGGATTTAAAGTATTAATTTCACTTTTTTTTTTACTTAGGAAAAATAAGTTTATTTAAATGATTGCTGAAATTACAAAATTGGTATTTTTAACTAACTTGCTTTAAATAAACAATTTAAGAACTACATGTATCAAAGTCAGGTTTCTGAATTCAGTCTAGTATGAGAAGTTGTTGAGAAAGAAAATTTCTTCCAAATTATCTGAGATAACTTTCTCTCACTTTGTGACCCAACTTCAAGCCCCTTTCCCCTTTTGGGAAAGAAATCAAATATAAACATTTTTAAAAAGAGGCTTATGAAGCAAGTGGGCTCAGGCTCACACTGTTGGTTGTGCTTTGGGACTGCTGCAAATTGTTTAAAGCACCAGGCTAAGTGTAGGAGCTCATAAGAATAAGCAGGCAGCCACTGCCGTGAGACTTCCTTTCTCTCGGTCTAATTTCTCTCCGATCCATCCTCCTTCCTCACTTACATCCTCCCTCTTTATATTTACTCATATTTATATTTTCATTTATATAAACATGACTTATTATATGAAAGTATGGTCTTGAAGACAAATACCATCTTTTGAGGTCTATAATCTTGCACTAATTCAAAAAATTAAGACAAATGCACAAAGAACAATTCCAAGGCAGAACGTGATAAACTTCATAGGAGAGACAGGAAATGCTATGGAAGTTTACAAAAAATTTTCAAATAGTGTCATACATCTTAAATTTAAATAAATTTATTTTTCAGTTAAAAGACTAAGTAGTCTGTGAGCAAATAGTTTTTACACCTGCATGAAAGCACTCACAATATTGTGGGGTATGAAAGGAACCTCAGGTTTCCTTATTTAAAGTTGACACAATGTTTGCCATGGAAAATTCTCAGGAAACTGTGGTTTAACGCACCTCCAGTTTCTTCCATTTCAAATAAATTAAATAAAAAAGGGAAAACACCTAATTTTTAATGGAAAATTTTTATTTTGGCATAGGGGTATTTATCGTGAGCACAAAGCATTTGGTGTTCAATTTTGAAAACCATTTTGAGAATGTACATATGAATATAAACAATCTAAAAATGCAAAAGCTCTCTCTCTCTCTCTCTAATATATTTTTATTGATTTCAGAGAAGAAAGAAGAGGGAGAGATAGAAACATCCATGATGAGAATCATGGGCTGGCTGCCTCCTGTAAGATCCCAGTAGGGGGATCAAGCCCACAACCTTGGCATATCCCTGACTGGAATCAAACCTGGGACCTTTCCGTTTGCAGGCCGACGCTCTATCCACTGAGCCAAACTGGCCAGGGCTGCTAAATTTCTCTTACATGGAATGTTCATTCCTTTGAAAATATGCCTAAACCTAAAACAAAGTGATTCTAAATGAACTGGTAGAGATAGACTGCTAGTAGCAGTACTTTTAATTGGATTTAATTTCAATTCTGTGTTTTACCTAAAGATATAAATCAACACTTCAATATTTGTATTTACTAAAAAGAAACAGTCCATTCGGATGGATTCAAAGAACAGTGGCAAACTAAGGTTTAGAGTTCACATTTAAGGGCACAGGAGACCTTTCTGCATTTGTTGAATTCATAATCCCTATGATACCAGGATTCAAAAATACAGTCTTACACATATGGAAACGTATTCCATCCTTTTGTCCTAAATTTTCATTCTGTAGGCCAAAAACCGAGAAACCTGGGTTTAGACCTTGGACCTGCCATTTCCTACCATGTGACTATAGGAATATTTTCTACCTTTCTGGGCCCATGGTCTCATCTGTTAACTGGGCTTATCATCATCTCCCCTGAGAAAGTTAGCATATATAAAGCACCTAATGAGCCAGGCAACTGGTATTCATGTTAACAAGTATTACTTTGCTGCCTCTTATCCTATAGTTGTTCACTGTAACTGTCCTTTATTTCTACTGGATTACATCATCCTTTAGAAAAGTTGTTGTATATATTCACAATAGAATACTAGATGGCTGTTAAAAAAAAAAAAAAATCCTTTCAACGGCATGGACAGACCTGGAGCTTATTTTGCCAAGTGAAATGAGCCAGTCAGAGAAAGACAAATACTCTATGATCTCCCTTACATGTGGCATCTAAGAAACAAAATAAACTGGCAAACAAAATAGATCCAGAGGTATGGATACACAGAACAGACTGACAGATCTCTGAGGGGAGGGGGCTGTGGAATGGATAAAATAAAGTGAAGAGATTAGTTACAGAATGTATATGCAGAGCCCATGGACACGACAACAGTGTGATGAAGGCCAGGGGGTGGGGAGGGCTGGGTAGAGGTGGGCACAGCAGAGCAAGGAGGGGCAGAATGGAGGGCATCTATAACTGTGTTAATAAAAAAATATATTGTCTCTATTCCCTTCAAATCTTCCACAGTGCCAACTGCTATGCACACAACAGATGTTTTGAATTGAGACGCTCCTGAAATTCTGGCAATAGCTGTCTGGAAATATCAGCGTTCCAGCCCCTAAATTCTCTAGCTTTAAACACTTATCACATACATATTAACTGGCTATTTAATCTTTGTACCCCGTTCCCTTGGTTTGAAAAATAAAGACATTACTATTATTACACCCCCCCCACACACACACACACACATGAATACTTTCTCTATGAGGTCACTGTTTTACAGTGTTTTAAGATCAATTAAGATAAGAATGCTGCCAAAACTGGTTTGGCTCAGTGGATAGAGCATCAGCCTGCGGACTGAAAGGTCCCAGGTTCAATATTACAAATCGGTCAAGGGCATACTTGGCTGCAGGCACATCCCCGGTAGGGGGTGTACAAGAGGCAGCTGATCAATGATTCACTCTCATTGATGTTTCTAACTCTCTATCCCTCTCTCTTCCTCTCTGTAGAAAATCAATAAAATATATATATATTTTTTAAAAAGATAAGATTGCATAAGGAGAAATTGTGCAAACTGTAAGATATTCCACAAAATTAGTTTGTTCTAGTCTATTCTGATGTCACATAACCGCACATAACAGAGCTCTATGCAACAGACTTATTTTCTATTTGGTCATCTTCCATTTAGCTCCCTTCCTATGGCAAATATATATATATATATATATATATATATATATATATATATATATATATATATATATATATATATATATATAAAAGCATAGGCGGCCGACCTGACGCACAATGACAACCAGGGGGCAGATACTCAAAGCAGGAACAGAAATAGGCAGGGAAACATGGAACAGATGGATGAACCTCAGAGGGAAGGTGGGAGAGGGGATGGTGGGAAGAAATTAACCAAAGATATTATATGCATACTACAGGCCCAGGAGGGGGTTGTCCCTCAGCCCAGCCTGCACTCTCTCCAATCTGGGACCCTTCGAGCGATGTCCAACTGCCCATTTAGGCCTGATCCTACCTGGCAATTGGACATCCCTCTCACAATCCAGGACTGCTGGCTCCCAACTGCTTGCCTGCTTGCCTTCCTGATTGCCCCTAACCATTTCTGCCTATCAGCCTGATCACCCCCTAACCACTCCCCTGCCAGCCTGATTGCCCCTAACTGCCCTCTCCTGCAGGCCTGGTCACCCCTAATTGCCCTCTCCTGCAGGCTTGATTGCTCCCAACTGCCCTCCCTTGCAGGCCTGGTCCCTCTCAATTGCCTTCCCCTGCTGGCCTGATCGCCCACAACTGCCCTCCCTTGCAGACCTGGTCCCTCCCAACTGCCCTCCCCTGCTGGCCATCTTGTGTCCACAAGGGGGCAGCATCTTGTATGTTGGAGTGATGGTCAATTTGCTTATTACTCTTTTATTAGATAGGACTAGAGGCCTGGTGCACAAATTCAGGTCCCTCAGCCTGTCCTGCAGGGATTGGGCCGAAACTGGCTCTTCAACATCACCATTTGTGAATTACTATTACAAATCTCAGGACTTCATATACAAATGAACTTACTATTACAAAATAATGATAAGGTAATGCAGACATTTATTTTTCCATTTTCAGCTTAAATGATATTTTAAACACTGGAAGGCTGAACAAAGGGCAGTATATGAGAGACAGAAGATAATCTAAAAAACTGATTTTACACTTACTACACATATATTAACTGATGTTAACTTTCCAAAGGGAAACAATCTGGCTGAGAAAAAGAGAAAAAAAAAAAGAGAAAAAAAAGAAAAAAAAAAGAAAAAGGCACAGGATATTTTATTTAGGATATTTTCAAGTTAAAGTTAAGTCATAAATAATTGCCAAGTGTTATATATAAAAACATAAAATTATTAAGAAACTAAAAATAATTGCTTTTTACTCTTGACACAAATTAAACATTATTAAATACCTTTAGAACTTAGCAACCAAAAAGCTTGAAAACTTTATTTTGGTAAAAATCTTAAATTATATATTTTTCAAAACTCTCAAGAGGAAGCAAAAATATATCCTGCCATATTTTTATACAATTACCACTATTCTATTTAAGATGTCATTATTTTGTGTGAGATATAGATCAAACCACAAGTTTAAAGCTATAATAAAACTAAGTTTTTCCTGCTCTTTTATGAATGAATCCTATAAAATAATATTTACTGAAAAATCATAGTAGTATAAAATAAAGAGGCTATTGTAAAATCATGCTCAATACTTTGGTGTTGCTTTACTGACAAGGACAATGATGGCAACAACAAGTCCTTATTCTCCTCAAATAAATAAAACCATTTTCTATTCTGGATTTCTTCTAATAAAATTCATTAACATTTAACATATTTAACACCAATTAATTGTAGAGAAGTCCGTGCAAGTCTTCATAAATGAAGAATAAGAGTATATTTTTCCTCAAGACTAGACTAGACAACCTGACATTTATAGATGGTGATTCCAATATTTTTCTCTCAGCAATCCTTAAAACAGGAAGAAAATTAGTAAAGATATGAATCACCTGAAAAACATCATCACTCAATTTGACCTAAAACATTTACAGGACACTGATCCCAATAGAATATATTTTGTTTTCAAGTGTACATAGTCACCAAGATAACAAATAATAAAGTTAAAATAATAAAAACCATAAAGAGTATGCTCATGTATCATAAAGAAAACAGTAACAAAGATATACCTGAAAAAATGAACCAAAGATCTTGTATGCATATATGCATACATAACCCATGGAAGCAGACAGTGGAGTGTGCTGGAGGGGGTTGATGAGGGGGAAAAAGAGGATATATGTAATATTTTCAACAATAAAAGTTTAAAAAAAAAAGATATATTTGGAAAATCCCCTATTTGCTCAGAGATTAAATAATATAGTTCTAATTAAGCCATCAATTAAAGATAAAATTTCAGAGGAAATTAAAAT
Organism: Pipistrellus kuhlii; assembly: GCF_014108245.1. Classification (NCBI taxonomy): domain Eukaryota; kingdom Metazoa; phylum Chordata; class Mammalia; order Chiroptera; family Vespertilionidae; genus Pipistrellus; species Pipistrellus kuhlii. The sequence goes on along the minus strand of NW_023425540.1, from coordinate 64,777,350 downwards.
CATTTTGAACTATAAAATGAAAATATATCAAATACATGAGATGTAGCTAAAGCGGTGCTTAGATGGAAACTTATAGCATTAAATACTTACATTAGAAAACAAGATATTAAATCAGTAATTTAAGCTTCCACATTCAGAAACTATATAGAAAAGAAGCAAAGTAAGTAACAAAAAAAGCAAGAAAAACCAAATAATACAGAGTAGAGCAAAAGTCAAGGAAAGCAAAAACAGAAAAACAATGTAGAAAATCAATCAACCCAAAATCTGTTCTCAGGTAGGAATTCTCTTAATTGTAGGCATTAGTAAAATGAGCAGAAATATAAAAAGGCAAACAGTAAAGAAGAAGCAGGAGTTGCAAATTCAAGAAGTGGAACAATTGGATAAATATCCTAACTATAAGTGGTATAATCTTACATCCTCTCAGTTCTCTCATTTGTAAAAGGGGATTTAAAAAAATCGCTCATAGGGTGAATGGCAGGGGTTAAGGGAAATATTCATGGAAATATTACTTGGAAAGAATAAAAATAACTATTATTGTTTGAATTAGTAAGATTGACAAACTGTTACCTAACACATAAATATCACATAAAGTTATGTCAACATTTAACATGTCTGACATCAATTAACTGTAAAGAAGTCAGGGCCTTAAAGGACCTTGAAGGTGATAACAGCAAAAATATTAATAAACTACAAAATATTTTTTGGTGGCAATACTGAAGATCAGGTGGGAAAAATTCATTACATACTAATAAAACCTGGCTTCTTCATAAGTTTTCTCATTAACGAAAAAAGTAAAAAATATAAATAAGGAACTTAAAAAAAAAATACAACCCACTGCAGATATACCTTTTTGCAGATTTTTTCAAAATTGATATCATCACCAAGAGCAGATTTAGTTACTATGTCAGGTTTCAATTCCTGTAAAAAAAATAAAACAAAATAATTTTAGTTATAACTCTAATTTTAAACTGTTATTATTATTATAAATTTCTCCCTGTTTTGCGCTTAAGAAATCTGATGTTAAGTAAATTTTCAACTTTTCAAAGATAATAACTTCTAGCACACAGTAATAAATGACCATGCTAAGAAAAAATGTCACAGCAAAATGAGTTTAAAAGCTAATCACTCCACAACAATTATATTCTATGAAAGCTAGAACATTCAATGTGCTATAAAATTCCAGGATAAAAACATTTCCTTAATAAAAATATTAATATAACTAAAAATGTTAATTTAAGAATTATTACATTTACAGAAATTTTTACTTATTTTAATGACATTGGCAATTTCATCAATTTATAGAGAAATGTAGAGGTTTGTTGAGAAATATCTAATTTTAAATAATTTTTAAAACCTTAATTTATTAATGTTTGAATTGCCAGCATCGCTACTCTTGTACTTTTGGGCCATTATTTAGTAAAATAAAGGTCACTTGAATACAAGAACTGTGGTACCATGATAGTCAATCTGATAAACCCAGATGGCTACTAAGTGACTAACAGGTGGGTAACATATACAATGTGGATACACTGGACAAAGAGATGGTTCACATATGGGTGGGACACAGCAGGACAATGTGGATTGCACCATGCTACTCATAGAGGTGCACAATTTAAAACTTATGAACTGTTTGAAACTTATTAACTTTCCACTTAATATTTTCAGACTGCAACTGCCTATGGGTAACAGAACTGAGGAAAAGGGAAGACAACTATATACTAATTTATAACTGTATCATCAGTGGTTTGGGGGAAAGTATGTTTCCAACCAAACTATTTTTTATCAGGCTATGGAGAAGGATACTGTACCAAAATAAAAAGTAACTTGAAGGCAGTGACCATGTAGACATTTTAAATTTCAACAGGTTCTCATTAAAGTTGGGCTTTTAAATTTAATAAAATATAAAACCTAATTGATAAGATATGCACACACTTAATACCTTAAAAAAAAATGAAACAAACAAACAAACCAACAAAAAACCTCGTTTATTATGAGGAAAACAGCAGAGAATCCAAAGGGCATCCTTCAAAACACAGGACCAGCACTGTGCAGCCAAACACGGCCCGCCATGACAGGGGGCAGCTGAAAAGCTTGGAAAAGACAGACAAGAGAATGAAAGCTGGGTCTCGGTGGGATGCTGGTTCCTGAGAGACAGCACCCAACCCCAGAAACCCAGTCTTTATTTTGTAGCAGATGCCAGGAGGCAAAGTAAGGACTTGGTCAAGATGTTTACAGCATTCTCAAGGGTTTCGATCCTACTCCGTTACATGCACCTGATTAAACCTGGTTTACTCGCAGCTTATACCACTCAGAACATAGGTTCTAGCTTCCAACTCTAGCTGTTGGGTATAATTGTGCCGGAAGGCACTGCCTTCCAAGCTTGGATATGCACATGGCCAAGAGAGGATGGGTCCTCTCATTAGTCCCAGTCTTGAACCTCTCTCCACACAGCACCCTCCAATCTCGTCAAGGTCATTAAAAACAAGGACGACTGGGAGACAATGCACAGATGGGGCTAAAAGCAGTGTGGGGTTCTGGGTATATCCTCCAAGAGAAGAAGGCTATGAGTGAAAGACTAGAGAAACACAAGTCTATAGTCCGGTTCAAGCACGGCACCAGCATTCACTTGTTAGCTGTACTGGTGCCAGGGTTATGGAAGCAGTGAACAACAGGAGAGACTAGCTATGCAGATCTGTGTGCAGGAACCCTGTACTCACTATGCAATTGTGGGGGGAAATCTAGAATTACTCCAAAATAAAAATAAAAATTATTTTTAAAAATGTAATACACACACACATATAAATATATATATATATGAAACCTGCTTATATTTTCCAAAATGTGATGAAACTAAAATATGATGTTTAGATTAAGAGGGCTTAATTTCCAATACAAAGAATTACAAGGTGCCAAGAAAAGTCTGGATTCTTGAAGATTTTTATTTTATTTTTTTTTTTTTTTAGGCAAGAAATGCATTTCTCTGAAATAAAAAATCTGAAATAACATGTGAGAGAGTTATTGATATCCAAATCTTCATGCTTTTCCCCAAATAGGAATTGCATTATGGTTATCCTTTAGTAACAATAAAAACCTTATTTCCTAAATATTGTTCTACTGTTTGTTAAATACACTTCTACCAGATGGAACTTCAAGAGGTTACACTTTGTCATCATATTCCCAAGAAATTAAAAAACAACAACAAAAACCCCCAATAACCTTTGTCCTCTTCCCTCACCTATCCATGTGTTCTTCGTTGCAATTAATGGCGTCTCCAGCCTTTGCTGCTCAGATTAAACAGCTCAGGCATCTGATACTGCGTGCCTCTTTGTCATGTTTCTGTTATACTCTCATCCCTCTCCTTTCTTTCTTTGCTGTAGTGTCTGTTGAATTTTGTTCCCTCCTTTGGATTACCATTATCTTAACCACAGGCTCAGGACTCCTATACTTTTTCTAGGGGATCGCAAATACCATCCATTCAGTGTTACATAGAATCCCTTGAATGATTCTATTCTCCAACCTCAGTATCTTTGGTAAAATGTCTGCTTTAAATTTTTTTATTTGTGAACTGCCTTCCTCTATCTGGCCATCTATCTTTCTCACTCCCTCTCCTCCCCCCAATCAAAAGCTATCCACATTTCAATGCTTGCTTGCTAAATACCACCAAAATGAGACAGAACTTCTTAGAAAAAAATGGCTGACCACAGATCGGAGGCAGGAAAAGTATAAGCCCTGCAACATTTTGTTATGACAGAAAAGCATGGACTAATAGGGTTCTCTCAAAAAGTCACATACGTTAACCTTTGAAGGGATACAACTGGTCAATTTCAGGTGTGATAAAAGAATAATGATAATGACTACATAATTTTTTACTCAAATGAGGATCCATTTGAGAAAGAAAGGAGGCACTATTAAAAATTATGTTGTTAGGAATGGGAGAATTGCAGGAAAATGTGGTTATGTGGTCACTCTAATTATAACATTTATTAATTCCTTTTATCTCCAAATGCTCTTTATTTTCTCTTAAACCGATTTCAAGTAGGCTTCTGCTCCAAGTACTCCAACTAACAACATTCTTGTAAAAAAAAAAAAAAAAAAAAAAGTCACCAACAATTTCCATGTTGTAAAATCTAATGAACAGATCTCAGTCCTCTTCTTATTCAACTTAGCAGCAGCATCTGACTCTTCCCTTTCTTGGCCTGTTATCACCTTTTCACAGGTTAATTCATTTTTTCTATTTGCTATACTTTCTTTGTATGACTTTCAGGACCCATACTCTTGGTTTTTCTTCCTTAGCTTCCTTTGCTAGTTCTTACTCTTCTTTATAGCTTAATAGTGGACCAGAATTCTGTCGTTGGTACTCACCACCATTATCTAATACCACCTTAGTGATTTTCATTTAACCTCATGATTTTAAATATCATGTACAAGTTAACAACTCCCCAAGTCTCTTATCTCTAGCCCGTACTGTCTTCTGCACTCATATTAAACTGACTCCTTCACAGCATCATCACTCCTAACCCTTCTTACTCTGCTCTAATTTTCCATAGTATATCATCTACTAACATACTATTATATAATAAAAGGGTAATATGCTAATTAGACTGGAAGTCCTTCCAAGTGTCATTCTGGACGAAACCAGGGCAGGCAGCCAGGGGAAGGAAGGCCTGCTCTTGCAGGAATTTTCATGCATGGGACTCTAGTTACTATACTGTCTTTCCCAATTCTTCCCAAATATCAGAACACTGTAAGTTTCTGTTTCTCAGGTATATCTTAAGTACCTAGAAAAGCTCATGACATTTGACAAATCCTTCAAGAATACTTGTTTAAAGAATGGTTACTAAGAATATTTTCATTTATTAGGTAGTCTAATTAAATTGTTAAATTGAATACTTCATTTATCTCATATTAGGAGAGCATAAGCTAGACCTGCTAGTAAACACTGCCCCTGTTCAGGAACTATTATAGAGAGCACATTTAATAACTATGTCTTTCATTAATTTAATTTTCTAAAGTAAAACAAAATTTTTAATATTGTCATGTTGAGATATGAATCTATATCACTATTAAACCTAATGCAACACTTCATGTAGAGAAAACTAGTAAAATAATCTAAAAATTTTTTTCATTTTCAAATTCTCTGTTCACGTGTCCATCTCACTCATTAGACCAGTGTTTTTCAACCTTTTTTGGGCAAAGGCACACTTGTTTCATGAAAAAAATCACGAGGCACACAACCATTAGAAAATGTTAAAAAATTTAACTCTGTGCCTATATTGACTATATATAAAGTAATTCTCTTGAATAGGAATCAAATAAACACAAAGAAAGTATTTTATAATTACTTTATTATGAAATATTAAGTAAACAAAATAGTGAAAAATTATAAAATTTTTCTTGTCTTGTCTGCACCTACGGCACACCAGGCAACATCTCACGGCACACTAGTGTGCCGCGGAACAGCGGTTGAAAAACGCTGCATTAGACTATAAGCTTCTCAAAGAAAACATCACATAAATTTCTAAATTTCTATAAACTAACAGAGTACTTGGTAAACAAAGTACAGACCTAACAGATTTTCTTTGAGCTGAAATAAAGTGCTTTGGATGGCTCCAAGATGACATGATAAAAGTATGTGAACTTTTCTGGCAAATTATAGGACTAAATAACATCTGGTAAAACTTTTGTTTTTTGAAACCTACAATACTAACTAAAATAGTAAGAATGATTTCAGCTCTGGTCTAAAGTTACAATGTAACACAGACAATGATGGTGGACATGGTGTATGATAAATCTCCAAAAGACCTCTGTTCAGGATTTCTCCATACTGAATAGTTTTGGCATAATTTTTCAAAATGGCATTGAAGTCAATCCTATCTTAATATTTCATCTATGCCAGTTATGTGGAGTAAAAGACTAAAGAGATTTGAAATTGTTTTAAAAATTATTAAACTAGTACCAGATTAAGAACAATGGTATTGCATCTTAGTGGTACAAAAACAGTATTAACCCAACTTGTTAAAATTTTCAGGAAATGATAGAAGTGGCTTTATTCTTTATTCTTCTTTGCTTTTATAATTATACCCTTCTACATCTTTAAAGTCATCTATGCTAATTTTACTTCAATAAATTAATTACAGGTGATACTCAACAACATGGTTTTGATCTGCACAGGTTCATGTGCAAGCAATTTTCTCAATAATCATAGTCAGCTCTCCACAACCCAGGGTTTTGCACCCATAGAATCAACCAACCATGGATCAAAACTTATCACAGTTTGGAATCTGCAAATGCAGAGAGCCAACTATATGCATTATTCTATGCCATGCTATATAACAAATCTGAACATTCACAGGTTTTGGTATTTGGCGGGTGAGTGTGTGTGTATGTGTGTGTCTGGTGGGTCAGAGACTGTGTGTGCGAGTGTTGAGAGAGAGAGAGAGAGAGATTGTGTGTGTATGTTCTGGAACTAATCCCGAGGGACAGCTGTAGCTCAGTTTTTGGGGGAATCAAAAGTTACCCTGCTTTTCCACTGAGCAGGGTGATAGAGATGCTGTTCAAAAGTCAACTGTATTTAAAATTCAAATTCTTAAACCTGAAGTGGAAATTTAATCTCAAGCATTATTATTAAATGATTGATAGGAAAAAAGGAACTGAGAAATCTGCAAACAATAGACAGAAATTTATTTTTACTTTGATTAGCAAGATTTAATGTGAAGCATGTTACTGAATAGCCTTCTAGAATCCAGAACACTGGGCACTGTATACAAAGACAACCAAAAAGAGTAGAATTTATAATGTGCAAATGACCTGACATAACACAAAAGAAGATATAATATGGTAGATTGTTAAAAACTGATATATGTACGAAGATCGGAGCAGCGGCTGCCAGGCTGGTAGCGGCCAGGCCCGGAGCAACCGGGCCCAGAGCAGCCAGGTCGGGTGCGGCCAGGCCTGGAGCAGCAACAGCCAAGTCCAGAGCAACTAGGTCGGGAGTGGCAGTGACCAGACCCGGAGCAGCTGGTTGTGGAACAAACCAGAGCAACAGAGGCCAGGCCCGGAGCAGCCTGGCCCAAAACAGCTCGCTCCTCGCCTGCCCCTGCCCCACGGCTGCCTCTCAGACATGACTGGAAACTTTTGCGGGAACTTGAGGGTCTGCTGAATCAAGTGATGAAGGCTTAGATCTGGATGTGTTGAGTTAGTATAGCGCTGGGGTGTTGATCTGTGAGTGCCTTGGGTGGGGCCTGGATGAGGCTGGTTGACCTATTTGGAAATGTCTTTTGTGTGAAGTGTATCATTGGGCATGTGGAGGTATTATTGATATGAGAAAATGCTAAGTAACAGATTTACTATCTGAAAAGGGATTTACTATCGGGGAAAGGGAGGGAGGAAGAGACTGAACATAAACTGTTCACCTATGGATGAGGACAATGGGGGATGGGGAGAGGGTGGAGGGTGGGGTGGGAACCTGGTGGAGGGGGGAAGAAATGAGGAACCTTTGTAATAATATGAACAATAAAGATTGATTAAAAAAAAAACAAAAAAAAAACACCTGATATATGTACGAAGATAAAATAGGCAAGATAGTTTCTGTTTAGTTCTCAATAGTGGGAATAATAAAAAGATAACCCAAATATTGGGGTTCCCGTCTCAATTTGCACAAACCTCCCCACCCGTATGATATTTGTCATTAGGTGCAATCCTCATGCATCTATCCTGCCTCCCCCAACAAAAGCTCTGTAAGAGTATGTGTGAGGTGATAGTGAAAGCCATGTGGTTACCAGAGAAACTTAAAAACAGGAATGTACAAAGTATGTGTAGGGATATAAAGTTGATTGTATTATGTAGATAAAAATGGGGATGAGAGATAAAGTTGATCAGGATGAGAAGAATCAACTGATGAATTAGCTTTTACTACCCATAAGGAATTAGACCCCATCTGGTAGACAAGAGAAAGGTAATTTAGGTTCTTGAACAAAAGAGTAATATATAAAACAAAGTAGGTTTACTATTAGGAAATTTTACTAGTGTCAGGTTTTGCTGGCAGCCAGTTAAAGAATTACTAAATGTCTACAAACAGTACTGTCTCACTTTAGTTCCAAGTTGACTTTCATGTTTAAAGCTGAATCTTCATATTCTAAAAACTGAACTGTAATGCATCTTTCAACTATAAATTATTTCATCAAGCTGTGAAATTACTGATGTGAGCAAAAGCTAAAAAACAATGTGTTAAATTCAATAGTCCAAAGATATGCATTATATTTAAAAGTAGATACTAACAGAGCATAAACATAATCAAATAATTTCACCAAATGAAGCTGCAACCCCCCCTTGGCATTATATAGTCCTCTCTCTCACAGTAGAAATACCTTTTAGAAAATAGGACAAAACAAAAATAGTTTAACTCAAGTGATTAAACATGATAACATTTTTTAAGCCAAATAAAAACATCTAAACTGTTCTTGGAACTTCATGAAATTACCCACTTCTGAATGTTCAAAGAGGCAAGCAGAGAAATGAGATGCAGCAATTACATCAGCCTGAAGGTTTTACTCAGAGCACTTCTGCAAATCAAAGGAATAAATCAGGGTAGACAGCTTTTTCTTTTCATTTTAGAGACTATCTTCTAACAAAATGCCTGGCCTCGGAAAGAAAAGTTTACTATTTTGTAAATATATAGAGAGTAAATAAAATATTTAAAACTATTTAACTTTTGTTTTCCCAATAACATATTAAAAATAAAATAGAGGAGGTGAGATCTATACAGTTATTATTTTTGTTATTATTCAGTATATCAAATAAAAGACATAAATACAGCTTTATTTGAATATTTTATTTTTTTAATACGAGATACATACACACATACATACACACACACACACACACACTCACACACACAGTACTTTCAAGTTTAATTTTCCTTGCCCTGCACCAAAGAGCTGAAGGGGGGTGGAAGGGAAGCACTTAAAACTTAATAAACAATTACATAAGCCCATAGAACATTTTTTTCCCCCTTCAGTAAATTACCTAGGAAATTCATCAAAAGACCTTAGGAAAATTATATTAGGTGATTGAGACAGTAACTATGTAGCACATCCCTATAACTATTATAAGATATAGGGATGTGCTACATAGAATTTAGGAATATGTTAAAAGACAGTGAGTGGTTCTTAACTGAAAAAATAAAGGATAATCTTTAAAATATCAAGGAAGTCAGACTATTTATTATAGCTCTAATTCATTTAAGTAGTTTCTCTAGAACTTTAAATGTCCAGTAACCTTTCTCAAGGACAAAATAAAATGTATACTTGTCTTTTTCAGAAAAAATTTTTTATTGTTGAGAGTATTACAGATGTATCCCATTTCCCCATCCTCTTTCCTTCCATCCAGCTTCCACTCCACCCCATACCTTTGCCCCTTCTTCCCTCCCCTCTTTCTTCCCCCCCTCTCTTTTTCTCTCTCTCTTTGGTTGATTTCAGAGAAAAAGGGAGAGGGAGAGATAGAAACATCAATGATGAGAGAGAATCATCACACTGGGGATTGAACCTGGAACCTAGTATGTGCCCTGACCAGAAATCAAACTGTGACCTCCTGAATCATATAGGTCAATGCTCAACCTGTGAGCCACACCGGGCAGACTACCAAAGCTTTTTAATCTACTTATATACTGATGGGCATTTGGACTGTTTCCAGAACTTAGCTATTGTAAATAATACTGCTATGAACATAGATGTACATTTTTACTTTCTTTTTTTCTTTTTTCTTTTTTCAATATATTTTATTGATTTTGTACAGAGAAGAAGGGAAAGAGATAGAGAGTTAGAAACATCGATGAGAGAGAGTCATCGATCAGCTGCCTCTTGCACACCCCCTACTGGGATATGCCCGCAACCAAGGTACATGCCCTTGACCGGAATCGAACCCGGGACCCTTCAGTCCCCAAGCTGATGCTCTATCCATTGAGCCAAACTGGTCTCGGCCATTTATACTTTCTGATTGATGTTTCGGGATTCTTAGGATATATCCCAGAAGTGAGATGGATGTTCCATTTATTATTTTTTGAATACTTGGCATGCTGCTTTCTATAGTGGCGGTACCAGGCTGAATTTCCAACAGCAGTGTACTGAGGTATCCTTTTCCCCACATCCTTTCCAGCACTTCTTTGTTGATTTATTAATGATAGTGATTCTGGGAAGTGTGAGGTGGCACCCCATTATAGTTTTAATTTGCATCTTTCTGATGATTAGTGATATTGAGCATTTGTTCATATGTCTCTTGGCCATTTGTATGTCCTCTTTGAAGAAATGTTTATTCAGGTCTGTGCTCATTTTTAAATTAGATTGTTTGTCTTCTTTTTGTTGAGTTGTATGAGTACTTTATATATTTTGGAAATTAACCCCTAATCAGATTATCATTGACAAATATGTTCTCCTATACAGTGGGTTCCCTTTCATTTTGTGGATGGTTTCTTTTCCAGTGAAGAAACCTTTTACTTTGATGTAGTTCCATTTGTTTTGTTTTTTTTCTTTTTCTTTTGTTTCTCTTGACCTAAGAGAGATGTATTAGTTAAAATTTTGCTTTGTGAGAAGTCTGAGATTTTACTGCCTCTCTTTTCTTCTAAGATTTTTAGGGTCTCAGGTCTTACATTTAAGATTTTACCTATTTTGAGTTTATTCTTGTAGTATATGGCAAGTTCGTGATCTAGTTTCATTTTTTTTTGCATGTAACTGTCCAATTTTCCCAACACCATTTCTTGAAGAGACTGTCTTTATTCCACTGTATCTTCTTGCTTCCTTTGTCAAACAATAATTGACCATATTGACCTGGGTCCATTTCTGGAGTCTCTGTTCCATCGATTTATATGCCTGCTCTAGTGTTAATGCCAGGCTGTTTTGATTACAATGGTTTTGTAATACAGTTAGATATCTATTGTGATTTTTCCAACTTTGTTCTTTCTTAAATAGCTGGTGGAGGTTTTTTTTATCCATATAAATTTTTCGAATATTTGTTCTAGATCTGTCAAATATGCTAATGGTATTTTATAGAAACTGTGTTGAATCTATAGATTGCTTTGAACAGTGCGGACCTCTTAATGATGTTAATTCTTCCAAACCACGAACACAGTACAAATATCCACTTATTTTGTATCTTCCTCTATTACTTTTTTCAATGTCCTATACTTTTCTAAGTACAAGTCTTTTACATCCTTGCTTAACTTTATTCCGGCATCTCTCTCTCTCTCTCTCTTCTCTCTCTCTTTGTGCAATGGTACTAGTAAATGCCTTTTTTTTTTTTTTTTTTAGTTTCTCTTTCTGAGAGTTCATTATTATTTTATAAAAGTGACAGAAATTTCCAGATTTTAATTTTGTATCCTGCTACTTTGCCAAATTCGTTTATTAAATTTAGTAGCTTTTTGGTGGCATCTTAAGGGTTTTCTATGTTCAATATCATGTCATCTGCGAATAATGACAATTTAAATTCCTCCTTTCCAATTGTAGTTGTCAATTGGTAGTTGTCAACACAAACTTTTATTTTTTTCTTCTTGTCTTATCCCTGTGGCTAGGACTTCCAGTATTATGTTGAATAAAAATGGTGAAAGCAGACAACCCTACCTTATTCTTTTTTATATATTGACTTTTTACAGAGAGGGAGAGAGAGAGAGAGAGAGTTAGAAGCATTGATGAGAAAGAAACATCAATCAGCTGCCTCCTGCACACCTCCTGCTGGGGAAGTGCCCACAACCAAGGTATATGCCCTTGACAGGAATCGAACTTGGGAGCTTTCAGTCCACAGGCTGACGCTCTATCCACTGAGCAAAACCGGTTTTGGCTATTCCTTTTTTTTTTTTTTTTTTTTTTTTTAAGGGAATTACTTTTAGTTCTTGCCCATTGAATATATCTTCATGTGCTAACAGCTTAAAGAGTCTACATCAATTAATACTAGAATCATGTTACACTCAATATTGTTTAAAATATTATGCCAAATGCAGCAAGGAATGAAAATGCTCAGAAACCTAATCATAGCTACGGTGTTTCCCCGAAAATAAGACATCCTCCGAAAATAAGACCTACTTACAGGTTTCCTTCTGAGTGAAATATAAGGCATCCCCCGAAAATAAGGCCCCCCTAGGCTAAACATGAGAGATTTGGTCCACTGATTCTGAAAGAAATGGAGTCACAAGAAATTCACCAGGAAATTTAGGAATTGGATTGTTATGATGATGGTCCAGAAGATGATGACATGATTGTCATTGAATAAATGAGTAAATTCTTGATACTGTAGGATTCACAGTTTGTCTGGTTTGTGTTGACAACTACCATACTACCGTTCCGTATACAGGTAATAAATTTCTTTTATTTTCATTTAACAATAAATGTGTACCGTATTCTTCTTCATGGAAAAATAAGACATCCCCTGAAAATAAGACCAAGCGCATCTTTGAGAGCAAAAATTAATATAAGACACTGTCTTATTTTCGGGGAAACAAGGTAGCTACTAATTCATGATGCCTCAGGAATTGATAATTTGGATATTTAGCGTCCAGATATTATTTCTAAATGTTAACTGCTTAAACAGAAATCTTTATATGATAACCAGTTATTCTATCTTTAGAAAGGCCTAACTATTCTAATTATGTCAAATTATAAACAAATTTGATTTTGTCCTCAAGAGGCAATGATGATAAATCATCTCATTACTTTTACTTTTCATTTAATGAGCATTAAAATTATAATGCAAAAGCATAGGTATTTCTTTTTTTTTTTTTTTTTTAGAAAAAGCACATTTCTTTATAACACCTAACTATTCTTGTTAAAATTGTGAACTAATACTTAAAAGGAAGAGAGTTTTAGGTTTGTATAGTATTAAAAATATGAGTTACTGATTCAGACAGATTTGTATTGCATCCTGACTTTAGCTACACTCTAGTCGTGTAACTTTGGGCAAAGCAATTAATTTGTAAATCCCTCGTTTATACATCAGTAAAGTGAGGCTAAATAGGAGTCTTGAAAAAATACTATGAAGATTACAGATAATACAGGGGTTGGCAAAGTAGGTGTGAGTATGTGAAACAGTTTATTCTTGTATTACTATTTATTCCTGTATTATTTTTCATGTGAACAATTGTAAATCTACTTTCACCCATTCCTGTATATGTATGTTAGAGCAGAGAGCCTGGCACAGAGTAGGTGTGCAGTAATTGATAACTAAAATTACTATTAAATTGTTTATTAGCACGCCTTTACATCTGAAGTTGAGCTTCCTAGCTATAAATAGCATAAAAGTCTGGGGTGAAGTTGTTGCATTAAACAGTATCCTTGCTGGGCTGAGGGACACCCCACCCCCCATGCACAAATTGGAAAGGGTGCAGGCTGGGCTGAGGGACACCCCCCCATGGGATCAGTTAAAGATTATCAAGGAACTCATATCAATTTGGTAAATCAGTAATATTAATATTTTTCATTTAACTGTTTCCTTTTCCAGGAAACTGTCCCTGATTATTAGCTAGCAGCAACCTCTTATTCTTTTAAAATTTTCAAAGCACCTCTCATAACTTAGTCTGCTCTTAAAAGTGTGAATATCAGCCCTTTTCTGATAGTATAATACTTTGCAGAGCAAGAACAGTGAATTATGTTGTAAATTACATTCTATAAAGATGGGCTTAATAGATGTCTCCTTAGTGCATGGAAAAAGTAATTCAGTCACTGCTTCCTAATCAGTTATCTCCCCTCCAATCAATCCTTCACTCTCCTTCAAATTTATCTTTCTAGAAAACACAAAAACTTTCATGGTCCATATTCCCTAAAGGCTTTAAATGGTAATCTCATCTACCATTAGGCCACTATCTTTAACTTTTTGCTCCTCTATCCATTCCATATCCCAGCCATGATATTGACTACTAAAGAAATACTTGCTAAATGGATGCTTTATGCCAATTAGTACACTAAGAACTGGAGATAAAAGACAACATTCTACCCTTAAAAGAGGAGACATTTAAAGAAATAATTATATTTCAATGTGCTAAATATTGTAAAAGAAGTACTGAACTGCTCTTCCAAATCACACCAAGTACTTTCAGATCTGTATAATTTCTTATTGATATGCTCTATTTACCTAGACTGCCTTTTCCAAAGTTCCAACCCAGTGCTTGCCATTCTGTAAGATCTCCCCTAAATCCTGTCAATTAACGAATCCCTTCTCTAGGTTCCTGAAACTCTGATTAGTATATTATCAGTATAGTATATATCTCAGAGAGACTCATATGCTTATTTCCCACAGAATAGTATGTTCCCTGGCAGCAGAAATCTATCCATCTATAAACATAGGATGTTCTAAATTATAATTTATTTAACTAGCCTGAACAAATAGGATGGAATTTGTAATAGCTATTCTTGAAATTCCTAGTCTTTTTTTAAATTTGTAGTTTTTCTTTTTCTTTTCTGGTTGCAAATTTTGAGTCTTAAGAGATATATGATCATTAATAAACTGGTATGCTATCTTAGATAGTGAGTAACAGAATTATTAATAGTAACTAAAACCCACAAGTTTTATTTTAATATATTGAGTTTTACCAGAAATTAAGAATTAAAATAGTAAAGATCTCTCCATACTTTTTTTTTAACCTTAATATAACAATTGAAGGGTCTGGATAGTTTTTATACAGAAGAAGGGCAAGAATATAAGTAAAGTATACATTTTCACTGTAAACTGCCAAAGAATCATTTTTATAATTTAATAGCAGGTAGAGACCACGGAATAAACTTCATATTTAAGGAAAAAAATAGAACACTACTGAGTTTCTCTTGTTGTCATGAGATATTAATACTTTGAGTAGCAAAATACTAACATTAGCTATTTTAGTTGGGGGGTGGGGGAGAATGCATGGTTTCCACTACAACAGAAATCTAACAATACTATCCTATCTAATAAAAGAGTAATTTGCAAATTGAACATCACTCCAACACACAAGATGGCCATTTCCATGTGGTCAAAGATGGTTGCTCCCATGTGGACACAAGATGGCAGATGGACACAGGGAGGGCAGATGGAGGAGACAAGGCCTGCAGGGGAGGGCAGTGGGGGGCAACCAGGCCTTCAGGGGAGCAGTTAGGCATCGATAGGCTAGCAGGAGAGTGGTTAGGCTCCAGGCAGAAGTGATTACGGACAATCAGGCAGGCAGGCGAGCAGTTTGGAGCCAGCAGTCCTGGATTTTGAGAGGGAGGTCCAACTGCCCTCGAGGGGTCCCAAATTAGAGAGGGTGCAGGCTGGGCTGAGGGACACCCTCCCAGGCACAAATTTCATGTGAGCATATTAGTGAGTACAAATGTTTATTTATTTATATTTTTAATTTGTTTCAGAGAGAGAAAATGACAAGGAGAACAGAAACATTGATGAGAGAGAAACTGATTGGCTGCCCACTGCACACCCTTTCCTAGGGATGGAACCCAAAGCCTGGATATGTCCTGACAAGAAATCGAACTGGTGACCTCCTGGTAACCTTCTGGTGCATGGCCAATGTTCAAACAACTGAGTCACACAGGCTGGGCATGAGTATAAATGTTTAAAAATAATGTGTCTCTGTTAATCCCAAATTCAGGTGACATTCTAGTTGAATAAAAAAGAAAAGCCCATTTTCTAGACCAGTTATTTATTGTTCTTATTGTTGCCTACTCTAGGACTCTATGTCTCCCATTGTGTGTTTCAAACAAACTATGTTGTAATATTTGCCTCTTTTCTCAATCACCACATTATTTCATGCTAACATTATGATAATAGTATCGGTTGTCCAAATTTTTTGAATTAACAGTTGAAAAGGGCTTTGCATACTTGCACAATTAGTAGGAACATTGTGCCAAGGTTGTAAGTTCAAATCTGCAGAATTACAAAACTTTAAAAAAAAAAATCAAAATAAAACAAAAAATATTTTTGACGAAAAGCTCATGTGATAATCCTTTCTTACTTCCTGTTCCCACACTATTCACATACTCAAAAGCCTCTGAAGTCAGTTTATCTGAACTGAAACAATTCCAAAATTAGTTTATTATTTTAAAATTAGGTGTGTATAATGACTGAATAAATGGTAATAGCATTTTCATCACTTTTGTCAACAAGGATATATAACTTTTCCTGTGTTTTCAAATAGAATCAAGTAGTTTCAAAACCAGGGAATACATACAAATTTTATTTGTCACAACTGCTCTTAATTTAAAATATAAAAATATTTTACAACCACCATATGCTTGAGATAGTATTTTTATATCAACACAGCCTACAGTGAAAATCATGAACCCTACATATTAAAATTGTAATACTGCTAAAGATTAGAGGACTTATTCAAAATACTGGCTTAAAGTTATAGAAACCACATGCCAGGAAACAAACTGGAATTCCAACATGATGATCTCTTTCTAAATGTTGTTTCATGTGTATGAGGAGAGCAGTATATATATAATGATCTTTTAAAATACCACTATGATTTCCTGTTGATTATTTCAAATGTCACAAGCTGAATACAAAAGAATATTAAATCAGGGCATCTTGTTCTGCCTTAAGCAGCAATAAAAGTTGTTCCTTTAAAAAAAAAAAAACTGAATTAGAAACTAAATGGCTTTAGAGAACTGGCCAAAGGTGACTATAAAATGAAGAGCCTATCCATTTTTCTGTTTCCGACACTTAACATTAAACCAACTACAACACAAAAACAACTCTGGTTAGAGACTCTTCTTGTAATAGTTCAGTAATACTCTCCTTATATATTGAGACTCAGAACAACCTCAACATTGTACATATGACAATAAATATAAGAAATGTTACATTAAATGTCACTTAGTCTGGCCAGCCAGGCAGCATCATTTATCATACACCTGACACGTTACCAGCTGTTGGGGTCAAAGACTTGACAATGTACTAATATTTTCTTAAGAAGGTCTCTGTGAGTAGTGTAGGAATAGCACAGAAGCAGATTCATACAATATGACAGTAGAAATATACGAAGGTTAAGGAGCTGTATAGAAGACGTGGTGAATAATTCTTTTCGGGACAGAGTGCTTATATCAGGGAAAGTTTCATAGTGCAAGTAACATAAGAAGTGAAGAAAAGCTGCTGAAATGAAGAGTCAGTCTTTATTCAGGGAGAGGTGTGTTACCTTTCCCTTTCTCTTCCATTCTCTATAAAAAGTGCAAGTAGGCATGAAATAGATTGATATGTTTGAGGTTCATAAATTATAGTTGGTACAAAAAGTATGGGATAGGTAGATGGTATAATTGGAGAAAAAAGGTATCTTGAGTATATATCACAAACGACCATGTATGCCATGCAGGACAGAATCTTGATCAAATCTGCATTTTAGCAAGGTCACTGGTTACAGTGCAGAATGTGATTTGAAGTGTGGTAATACCTAAGGCAGGAAGTACAAGTGAGAAATATTAAGAACCTAAACTAAGAAGTAGTTACGTATTTAGAAGATAAAAATAACAGATTTTGGGGAAGGACAAGATATGGGAATAGAAAGTAGCTAAGGGAGAAGGGAATTCAAAAATAATTCCTAGACTTCTGGCTTAGGAAACTACATGAATGATAGTGTTAAAACCAAAGTCAGGAATAGAAGAGAAGAACATCTGATTAGAGTGTGTGTGGGTGGTGAGGAACAAAATGTTAGAATCTTTATTCAGATACTGACATCTTTTGGAATATCTCCTTATCCATCTTCTTTTCTTTACATCCCATCACCCTGTCCCCTAATGCCACAGCTGATTATACTAGGTAGGACCAGTGATGGACATTTAACCCAAGACAACCCAAGAACTTGAGTTAGTGTGGGCTGAGGTTGCCACTATACAGGGACCTTGGAAATACCTAAGCAATGAGAGCTGTTTGGAAAGTCAGAGAGAAGGGGAGTGAAAGAGAACAGAGTGGGCAGGATAGGGGCAAGATGAGGAAAAGCAAAGATGAAGCCCAAAATGGAGGAAAAAGAGGCAGGAAAGAAACAAACAGAACTACCTGAGTTTCAGATCCTGATTCTCATCCCTGCTGAGGTTAAAATTCAGTGCCCTTAGGCTTCATAAGAAAACCCACAACTTGAACCATGCTTTCTAACTTACCCCAAGTGAATCATGTAAAATGTTGAGTTCTGGGTGCACCTAAAAACATTAAGAGGAGTTGAATATAAGGCTGCAGGCTGCCCTATCTGGTTTAACTCAGTGGATAGAATGTCAGCCTGTGGATCGAAGGGTCCTCTATTTGATTCCAGTCAAGGGCATGTATCTCGGCTACAGGCTCCTTTCCAGCCCGGCCCTGGTGTTTCACTCACATCAATATCTCTCTCTTTCTTTCCCTCTCTCTTCCATTCTCTCTAAAAATCAATAGAAAAAATATCCTCGGGTGAAAATTAAAAGAATGCAGACCTTCAAAAATGCAAGTAGCCATGTTAAAGAATATAAATTTAGAAGATAAAAGAAGAACTTTGTGGGGACAACAACATCTAAGAGTCAGTATGAATCTTATTCAAGGACACTGATGGACAGGCAGACAGATAAATTAAGTGGGTTGCCGAGGGAATGGGAAGTGAGGAGGCCCAGTTCCCAGTGGTTATGCTATGGGAGGTAAGGATGCTATTCTAATACGGGGAAAGGAAGAAACTGAGAGACTGCCGGGACCGGTTTGGCTCAATGGATAGAGCGTCGGCTTGGGGACTGAAGGGTCCCGGGTTCGATTCCGGTCAAGGGCATGTACCTTGGTTGCGGGCATATCCCCAGTAGGGGGTGTGCAAGAGGCAGCTGATCGATGACTCTCTCTCATCGATGTTTCTAACTCTCTATCTCTCTCTCTCCCTTTCTCTCTGTATAAAAATCAATAAAATATATTAAAAAAAAAAAAAAAGAAAAAAAAAAGAAACTGAGAGACAGTTAAAGGATGACGATGAGTTTTATGGCATATGTCAGTTTATTAGCTGACAAAACCCAGTTAGGGGCAAAGTTTGAAACTATAGGTGAAATAAGGAATAAGTAATAAAAGAAGAAAAAGAAAGAGACATAGCACATTAACAAGTTTTGGCCCTGAATAGGAAAAGAAGAAAGCATGGGACCAATAAGAACCAACTGTCAGCCTGGGATGACTTTGTGAAGAAACACAGACCTATAAAAATTTTTAGAAAGTTTCATTACATGTTATTTTTTAAATACCAAAATGCATGTCTCCTCATTAAGGCAAAGAAGATTATCATATTTAAAGAAAATCATCATCATTGTAAAAAGCGAGATGTTTCAAGGATAAACATCTAGAAAGGTCCTTACTCTGTCAACTAGACAAAATGAATAAGAAATTGCTCATTTAGTAAATTAGTATTTAAGTGGTATAAGTCCTATAATGATATGTAAAAAACATGTCAATCACTGCTTTGTAAATAAAATAAAAATTTCAATTGAACTACTTCAAAACAAAAGTACTATTTCACTGAGAAGCTAAAAAGCCTACATTTTTTGATAGAGCAGGTAGCACAGGTAGTAAACTCCAAGCTAGTTGAGATTAAAGAATAGGACACGGGAGCAAATGACTTAAAAAAAATCTACTCAATCATCTTAATTTTGTGAAGAAATTAAAGTCTACAGAGGTCAAAGTTTGTAACCTAAATTTCAAGACTTAGAACTCAGTTTTGTACTTTTCAATTCATACTCATTACACTTTTTTGGTGTGTTTTTTTTCTTCTTTCGGCCTATGCACAGCGGTGTTAGATAAAAAGATTTTATATGTTCTCACAAAAATGTAGGCAAACACATCTAAAGAATACTACTCTGTTCCAACTACTCTGAAGACTGTTGCAAACAATTAATCCAGTTCATAACTATAATCACATAGCTGAAAACTTCAAACTGTCAAGTACTAAAACAGCTTTATTCAATTTTCAGACTATTAGCAGCTATTCTTTTACTATCTTTGTAGATTAACAATATCATTTACTCCTCTCACAATATTCACAAAGCACAGATTTGTAATTGTTATACAAAGTTTTCTCTCATTTTCACATTCAACTAAATCATAATCCTCCATAAATATACAATAAAAAGATTAACATAAAAATTACTATAAAAAATTCAATTGCAACCCACATTAAGATTTTCAAAACTTGTGCACTCTCCCTCCTAGGAACACGCCCACACCTTTCTCTCCCTCCTTTTCTTCCCCCACAGGCCTGCATCTCCTTAACTCTAAGGGACCTCATGAGACTTGCAACCAGGGGAGCAAGGGACAGAGGATGCATATCCTGGGCTAACCCCCTGACCTTGTCCCGAAGGCCTCCTGTTCTCTAACTCTCCAGTGAGCTAACAGCAGCACCTCCTTGGCTCACTTCTTTCCCATAATGTTTCTAGAGAGCCACAGCAGTGCCGCATAGTCTCTCCTGTTGCTTCTTCTATCCTAAGCACTTCCTCAGATTCACTGTCTCCAGCATTAATAAATGTACTTCAAAATCACCAGGAATCTTTTGAAATCTTTCCTGCAGGAAGTCAAGAAACCATACTCCATAGGGGAAAATGGCTATTAGCACTATCTTCAATATTGTAAAGAAAAAATTAAAAACCTCTTAACAAACTAAAATCTTATCAGAGAAATAAAAAATTACAGCAGAAAGAGAAACAATTAACTGATTAAGCCACAAAACATCAGTCACTGGGTGAAAGACTATTCAGTTTCAAAATTATCACCTCACAGATTACTTAATAATTGCAAACAGGAAAATGGAGAAATCTGGCTGATAACATCTAACCAGGGGTAAGGAATGGCTGGCCTGAGGGCTGGGCCATATAAAGCCCACAAAATCATTTATTTTGGCCCTTCCAAGGCATTAGGGGTGAGTTAAATAAATGTTTGGCAAAATCTAGGCAGGCTAATTTTTAAGTTGATAATTTGTATGGCCCACGAAAGATGTTATAAATATCCAAATGGCACTTGGCAGTAAAAAGGTTCCCCACCCTTGCTCTAAACCAAGTAATTGGAACTAAGCATCACCAGTAAAGGGACAAACTAGGTGTGATACAATGTATTACTACTATACATTATAGCATTATAATTTTTTTCTAGGTTTAAAATAGTTTCCAAAACATTGGAGGGAGATGTAAACAAAAGGGGGGAAAAAAAACAAAGGAAGATTATTACAAATCAGCCGGTTTGGCTCATAGAGCGTTGGCCTGCAGACTGAAGGATCCTGGTTTTGATTCCGGTCTAGGGCACATGCCTGGGTTGCAGGCTCAGTTCAACATGCAGGAGGCAGCCAATCAATGATTCCCTCTTATTATTGATGTTTCTATCTCTCTTCCTCTCCATTCCTCTCTGAAATCAATCAAAAAAAAATATATATATATATATATATAAAAAAGATCAGGCCCCCCTTTTTTTCTCTTGGCCAGAAATAAACAAACTCCCATTTCTAAAAAGATTTTAGGTTTTCTCTTTGAGGAAGTCATCTTGCAACAAAATACCCTGTTATCATAGAAAGCAAGTATGGGACAGTATGTCATGAACAAGACTGTAAAAATGTAGTGGTATATGGGCCAAGGAAAAAATTCATCTGGAAAAATGAATAAGTAGAGGTTTTTCTTCAGATTTAATTGAGACTGTGAGCTTCCTGTTTGTGACTATTTCTTTGATACTCCCATGTATATATGATAAACTCTTCTTTAGGAAATTTCAAATGACCATTCACTTAAAAAATGCTCTATATATTTTTCTTTTAGAAAAGTAGACCATTAAAGGGATCATAAATAAAGAATAAAATTAGATGTGTAAGAAAAGCAAACATAGTCTTACTCTTTTTCTCTTTTTTTATATTTAAATTTAATTCAACTTTTAAAAAGCATTAAAAAAAAAAAGTTCAATTCAGAGCATCCAATTCAGACCACCCTAACCCATGCCATAAATAGGGGAAAAATATACATATATACTATTAATTTTATGAATTTCCAGACTATATAGGCTATGCATTTTAGCTTTTTATGAGGCAACAATTCCACAGTGGTCTTATATAATATAATAACATACATACACAAAATAAAACTATAAATGTGACACAGTCATGTTGCAAACCTATGAACTTTCTCACTGAGTTCGATATTCTATTCCTGATGAGGTTTAAGAATAAAAGAAAACAGCTGAGGCCGGTTTATCTCAGTGGTAGCGCGTCGGTCTACGGATTGAAAGGTCCCAGGTTCGATTCTGGTCGGGGGCATGTACATTGGTTGTGGGCACATCCCCAATGGGGGGTGTGCAGGAGGCAGCTGGTCGATGTTTCTTTCTCATCGACGTTTCTAGTTCTCCATCTCTCTCCCTTCCTCCTCTCTGTGAAATATCAATAAAATATATATATAAAAAAAAAAGAATAAAAGAAAACAAGTTTCACATATAAATCAATTAGGACAACTTATTTTTCTGATTAACTTCAAATTTAATCCATTATTATTACAGAAAAGAAGTATTCTGAAGATTAATGAATATCTTTGTTTTCAGAGTCTTCATATACTACACAGTCTATTATATTATAATGCATCCTTTCCAAGGAAAAATAAAATCAGCAATTATATAGTAGTTCAAAGACTTTAAATAATTGAGGACTACAAAAATGACCATTCAGAAGAAATTACAGGGGAAAATTTAGGTAAGGAATGTAATAATTTAGTAAGAACCTTGGTTAAGAGAAAGTGAAAGACACAACCGGATACACAATAACTTCCTATCTTAAAGTTATCCTCAAATCAAAAATATCTAAACATTTTCTCTCTCATTTTTATTTCATGAGAAATAAAAAGTATATGAAAAAGTCTAAATGATATATCATTCAAAGTGACACAAATACCAATTAGGAGGCAAACATAGAGTATTTTAACTGAATGGGGGGGGGGGAAAGAGAGGGATTAAAACACTAGAGAAGATAGATCAAATGTATTTCATAAATTTTGCAGTCCTGTGATTAAAAATAATTCCACACAAAAAAATAAAATCACCTCACACCAAAAAAAAGAAAAAAAAAGAAAAAAAGAAAAATCATGTCCTGCATCTGTTTCTACTCAGATTAACTGTGAAAAATAACTGGCCTAAAAAATACTTTACTATCCCTTCAAACAAAAAACAAACAAACAAAAAAAAGCAAAAAAAAAAGAAAGAAAAAATAAGATGAGAAACTTTGATAATTTAACTCAATTAAAATAGTTTTAGAGAATTCAATCATTCTTTTATCTATCTCAAAAGTTGGAAGTGCCCAATTGGTGTGGCTCAGTGGTTGAACATCAATCTATGAACCAGGAAGTCACAGCTTGATGATGCCCAATGGGGACGTGCAGGAGGTAGCTGATCAATGATTTTCTCTCATCATTAATCTCTCTCTCTGTCTCTCTTTCTCTTTCTCTCTCTCTCTCTCTTTCTCTCTCCCCCTTTCCTCTCTGAAATCAGTAAAATTAAAAAACAAACAAAAAAACCCAAACTCTTTAAAGTTATACCAAAATGTAATAGTCAAACATACATGCAAAATGACCCTGCAATTAACATAATTGCTAGTACCAAATGTTGTTTTTAAGTCCTGCAATAAAAAACTCTTCCAGACATTTAATAGTATGTCATTTGGTAAATGAAAGTTTCCACAAAGTAAGAGCAGTGAGAAGACCTAAAAATTATGCTAGTGAAGAGTCTGGCTGAAAGAAACAAAAATATGGATCATTTTGGTCCAATACTAATTTTATTTCGAGTTACTACAGAGCTGAATAAAATGCTGACACCATCACACAAAAATTTATTGAGTTGGCAATAGGTAAAGCATGATGTCAGCCACCAATATCCCCATCCACATTACTAAATAGCATGAACACTTCAATTCTTGAACTCAACTTAGACTACATGCCTAAAGTTACAGTAAAAATAAAAGACTTAGGCATGAGGCATTATTAAACACAGATGAGTTTAGTTTGGCAGTGTTTTGACTCAAATTAGTCAAGTACTTTAACAAATTCAGTGAAAGAGAAAATGCAAGCTTCAACATATTACAATTTTCTAAATGTGCTACATTCTTCACCCAACAGACCCATAAAATAAGTCTTGGTAAATCTATAATAATATTCAAATAAGTAACCCAACACACTCACACAAAATGCAGTCTGAGATGAGAGACAGAAACACGCATACACATAGCTGCACAAGTCCTTACCTTCATGGCATGAATTTCTTCAAGCAACCGTTGTGCCCGCCTTTGGTTTTTCAACAGTGCTTCTTCAGTACCCCTGCAAAAGATAATTACAATATGTAGACAGGAAAAGCATTTAGTACAGACTCATATCATAATGAAAAGTCTCATTTCTTTTAGAAAAATATCATAAATCTCAATGTCATCCTGCACTGCTTTCTCCCCTTCCAACATACATCCCAATTCTACTAATAAACCCAAGTTCTTGGCAAAATAGGCATAGTCCTGGCATAATATTAAAATTTATTGCTGCTGTTTGCCTTATAATTCCTTAATGGGAAGGTCAAATAATACTTTTTAATTAATTGGTTAATAGCAATTGTATTTATATTAAGGTCCATAAGATACAACTAAAAGTTAGATATAATTTTATTAAATAAATATTTGTTTTCTGGAATTAAAAGAATATACAAAGATGTCAAATATCTGATTGTATCAGAGAGGAAAGACATCTTCTGCAACATTTATGAAAGAAAGCACTAAAAATTAATCAGGAGCAAAACACATTTGAAGACTTTAAATAACATACTTTTTCCTCTAATACCAGTGACACTGAAAATACAAACTACTATTTTTTCAAAAAATTAGATGGAACACAATTTTTTGATAAACACTTCCACAAGGTACTGAATATTTCAAGTAAAAAAAGTGATATGAATTTTTACAACTGATTTTACACAAGGTATTTCTAGATTTGCAAAACCATACCACATCTTTTTTTTTTTTAATATATTTTATTGATTTTTTAGAGAGAGGAAGGGAGAGAGATAGAGAGCTAGAAACGTCAATGAGAGAGAAACGTCGATGAGAGAGAAAACGTCGACCAGCTGCCTCTTGCACACCCCCTACTGGGGATGTGCCCGCAACCAATGTACATGCCCCTGACCGGAATCAAACCTGGGACCTTTCAGTCCGCAGACTGCAGACCGACGCTCTACCACTGAGCCAAACCGGTTTCGGCACCATACCACATCTTAAGATAACTTCTAATAACATAAAACATATACATAACCCCAAAGGACTTTCATTCTGAAAAAGCCAAAGAGATTTTTGAAAAAAATAGCAGCAGAATTCATCATGTATTTTAAGCAAATATGATCAAAATCATGTAACATGCTGACACAGCACATTTTATCTCACTCAGATCCTCTCTTAACATATATATTAAAAAGTGCTGTGTGGCCGAAACCGGTTTGGCTCAGGGGATGGAGTGTCGACCTGCGGACTGAAAGGTCTTGGGTTCTATTCCGGTCAAGGGCATGTACCTTGGTTGCGGGCACATCCCCAGTGGGGGGTGTGCAAGAGGCACCTGATCAATGATTCTCTCTCTCTGATGTTTCTAACTCTCTATCCCTCTCTCTTCCTCTCTGTAAAAAAGCAATAAAATATATATATTTTAAAATAAATAAATAAAAATAAAAAGTGCTGTGTGATTAAGATAATAATTATTCCTCTAGGTCCCTCTTTCAAATTTTGTAAATATTAAATAAAAACAATTTTGACATTTTATCAATCAGAAGGCCATAACTTTAAACGACTAACTTTTTCGACTTCAGTCTGCTAACACTTCTGACAAGTTTTCGGATAACCAAAACTCGGATTCTCTTCACTTCTTTTCTCATCTTCACAACCTTTGAAGAATAAAGCAAAATTTGAAAGATTATTAATTAAAAAAGAAACATACTTTATTTGGAATCTTAATATTGTAGGCTAAGTCTACCACTTTATCCAAATTTTTGGTTAACTATATTTATAGTTGGATGAAATCAAACATTTTCCACTGAGAGTGAATAAAGGAATACATCAACATTTTAAAATGTGTCTGAGGACTCAAGAGAAAAAAGTTTTCTAAAAAAAAAAAAAAAAAGTCATAGCATTCCGAATAATTAGTATTTTAATATTATACTTATTATATCTTGTTGGGCTTGGAACATAATAAACTGAGTTTTCTGAGATCAGAGATCATCATATCAATCCTTGTGTCCTTGTGGCTTAAAACAGAGCTTCAACCATCATGATGGAAATTTAATTTATCGAATGAGTGTGTTAACAAAAGCAAATGCATGAAAGGGATCATATTTACTTACTTATAGAATACCCTATGCATTTATTTTTAGCAATAAATTATTTGAGGCATAACTTTAAAAGAAATGCCAAAAACACAAAGGCACATTGTGTGTACTCACACACATACTAGTACACAGATACTTGCTTTAAATCATCCCATTAAAGAATAATACTGAATTCTAAGAACAAAAACAAAAACAAAACTAAACAAACAAACAAAAATGTTTTGGCCAAGAGATGGAAATATTCCAAAGATAAAGAACTACATGTTATAACAGTTACTTAGTACAATGGGATGCTATCATTTTTTAACTTATGTTTGTCTATTATTAGGAGCCATACATCTTATAATTCTTCCTGTATTGTCTTTCTTCCCCTCCTCCATGTGAGAAACTTCCTAAAATTCATTTCAGATATCTTTCCCATAAAACCTTCAATGACTTCTTCAGTTAAAGAAAACCACTCCATCCTTGGGGTTCCAAATATACTTTGTAGGTAGATTCTACTTCACCATACTGTCATTAATCACTGTATCACTGTGGCTGTTTGAGTACCTGGCATACACAATCCAACAAATTATTCTTGCCAAAATACCAATAATAAGGCTCTTGCATTTGGCTGTAATGGCTTCTCTTACTTTTCATGACTATCATTCACCCTCTGTATTACATTGAAGATAATGACAACCAACTTATAATTTCTCTCCACCCTAAGTTTTGACATCATTCTTATTGACTGAAATGCCCACTTACTAACCCAATATATCCTCACTTCTTGACTTGCTCTTTTCTAGCTACCTAATCTATTCTATCTCAGTGACCCACTCCCATGGTCACAATGCAGTCCTTATCATCACTTATAATAATTCTATTTCTAAAATGATCAGTTGAAATATTCCACAAGATTACAATTTCTATCTGTTTGCTTATTAAATTCCATCCACCAGAATCATCTCTGACTTCACTGGATCAGCAATTCACTTACATGCGTACTTTTTCTCAGTTAGTCCTTTGCTTTTGATTTTCCTCCTTTATCCAATTTAAGTATATGATCAATATTTGCCAATACTTTAAATTCCCCTATGGTTAGCAATCCCTCTAGTTAACCTTGAGTAAAAAGAACATTCTGAGTTCTTTATCACAGCATCCCAATAGCCAGGAAATAATACATTCTATCTACTTTAAATTCACCATACCGTAATTAACCTCAAACAGGCTCCTACACTTCCTAGCAATCCTACATATATTTTTTGGCCAATTCACTCTACAATAACTATTTTTAACCTGTCTGCTTTTCTAACATATCTAACATTCTTTTTCATTTCTCTTTACACATATTTACTTCCATCATTTACCCTATTCTATTAATAAAGTTGTATTATGCTATATAATAAAAAGCTAATATGCAAATCAACCAAATGGTGGAACAATCAGTCACTATGATGCAAACTGACAACCAGGGGACAGACGCTCAACACAGGAACTGCCCCCTAGTGGTCAGTGTGCTCTCCCACTCATCCAGAAAACAGCTGGTGAGCACAGCAGTGGTGGCGGGAGCCTCTCCAGCCTCTGTGGCAGCGCTAAGGATATCCAACTAAGCCATTAGTCAGACACCCCCAATGGCTCCTGGACTGTGATAGAGTGCAGGCGGGCTGAGGGACCCCTGCCCCCCAGATGCACAAATCTTATGCATCGGCCCTCTAGTAAGAAGTAATCCTACATATATCTCAGGTTACCCTTTTAACTGTTTTGAATCCCATCCTTTCTGCCATCCTAGAACCCTCACTATACATTATTTCTTTCTAGCATTATTAATCTCTTAACTGGATTATTCCCATTGATTTTTATCACGCTTGAGTCATTTTCATTAAAAACAAGACAAACACATCCTCACTACAAAGTTCACGAGGAGCACCCTCTGTCTTCAACTGCCTCAGAGCCAAGCTTTGAGAGATGTTCAAAGTCATTATCACCATTTTCATGCCACATAATTCCAGTTTGTGGTGTCCAAGACAGCAATGATTTCTAAATGACCCTGAATCCAACAGGAAATTTTCAGACTTCATTTTACTTGAAATCTCAACAGCATCTAACATTTCACCACTTCCTCCTTTTAAAAAAAAATATATTTTTTATTGATTTTTCACAGAGAGGAAGAGAGAGGGATAGAGAGTTAGAAACATCGATGAGAATCATCGATCAGCTGCCTCCTGCACACCCCCGACTAGGGATGTGCCCGCAACCACGGTACATGGCCTTGACCAGAATCGAACCCGGGACCCATCAGTCTGCAGGCCGATGCTCTATCCACTGAGCCAAACCGGTCACAGCAACTTCCTCCTTCTTAAAACACTTTTCCAAGTGTTTACATGACCCATGACAGAATATGGTTTTCCTTCTGCCCCTCTAGCCTCTCCATTTGGTCTCCTTTGAAGGCTCATCCACCATTTCATGTCATGAAATGTTCAAGTTCAAAGGTCAGTCCTACGGCAGCTGTACTTTTACCATCCATTTTATGGCCCTAAGTGATCTTGTGTGTGAACATCTTTTCAATTTACCACCTAAACAAAGATGACTCAAAAATTTCTACCTTCAACTGAGATATCTTTCAGATCCAGACCCAAGTGTGCAGCTGCCTACTCAACAATTCCTTTGGAGCTTAAAGTCACTTCCACCTCACACTGGAACCCATGTTCTTCACCCCCAACTGGATCCCTTTTTTATGTTTCATGTTTCCAGGAATGGAACAATCTTTTCATTATAAACCTGGGGCTCACTATAGATAGCTCTCACTTCTAAATCTCTCACAATAAATCTATTACCAATTCCTGTTAATTTTATCTCCTAATTATCTCTCAAATTGTTCCACTTTTTTAAATCTTGACCTCACCTAGCTATCCCGGTTGAGTTTGGTAACTCATTTCCCCACTCTTGCCCCTCTCCAATTATCCAAAACTCAGAATACATTATTAACACAGAGATGTCATGCCATACCTTCCTTTCACTCTCTTCAATGGTTTCCAATTGCTTAGGATGGCCACATGGGCTCTTTTTGAGTCCTTTGTCTTTACAATGCTCACACCTACCAGCAAGTCTTTACATTTACTGTTTTTTTCTGGTAAATTTGCTCTTTCTCCCCATGTCAGCTTGTTAACGACTGATCCTTCTGATTTTTGGCCTATTTGTCCTTTCCCAGTAAAGTAATTTTTTGGGCGCCAAGTCAAAATTCCCAATTATAAGTACTTAGAGTACATATAAAACTTATCATGAGTAATTTAAGTTTAATACTTTATTTTTAATTTGATATTTAATGTTTCATTCTCCCTGTAACTTATATTCAATGAAGGTCAAATATCTTGTTTTACTCAACATTATATCTTAACACCTAACATAGTGGGTGACATACAGTTAAGTGTGTTCAATAAATATTTGTTAAATAAATACCAGAAAGGTAGAAACAGTCATTTGTTCATTCATCATTTCAAAAGAATAGTATAGTAACAGAATGTAGAACAATCAGATTTCTTTTTCACTAGATAGGTTAACCTCTTTGAAAACTGTTTCAATGTTAGGTCTATTTAGAAAAAAAAAAAATCATCCTTATATACCGTAATAAAAGGCCAATATGCAAATAGATTGAAAGGCGGAATGACTGATCGCTATAATGCACACTGACCACCAGGGGGCATTCATCAATGCAGGAGCTGCATTCTGGTGGTCAGTGCACTCCCACAGGGGGAGTGCTGCTCAGCCAGAGGCCTGAGCTGGGCTCAAGGCTAGCAAGTGCAATGGTGGTGGCCGGAGGCTCTCCTGTCTCCAGAGTAGTGCTAAGGATGCCTGACTGTTGGCTTAGGCCCGCTCCCCGGTGGAAGCAGGCCTAAGCCATCAATCAGACATCCTCCCAAGGGCTCCCAAACTGCTAGGGGGCCCAGGCTGGCTGAGGGAAACCCTGCCAAACCAAGTGTATGAATTTCATGCACCAGGCCTCTAGTACTTGCATAAATGAAAAGCCATTTAGACTAGGTTTGAGTAAGAAAAAAAAAAAGGTTTGCTACATTTCATAAGCAGCATAATAGGGTTAGAAATAATTTTTTTTAAAGTTAAGTCATTCATAAATAAATTAATAACAAGTGATAAATTTTGCCTTAAAATATATTAGCAAATGTTTCCAATTGCTGTACCCTGCAGTGCATGAGATTATATACCATTTTCTAACCAGTTAACCAAACTTAACTAATAAGTAGTGGGCAGAGTTGATCCTAGGTTACATTCCAATCATAGGAAAGCTAGATTCCAATTTTAAAATTCCAATTTAAGAAGAACTATGTTTGTCATTACTGCATAAGGGAATGTAAAAGGGAATGCTTCATGTACTTAGTTTCATGCCAATGTCAAAAAATACTTTTCTAGGTTAACTTTCTCAGCATTTATGTACAGCAGGAAAAATATTTAACAAGTTTATTAAAAAAGCACATTCGCTTCATGTAAAAATTGAATTATACTTTTCTTTTTCTCACAACTGCTTACCTCAAGCATTTAGTTTTCTCAAAGTATTTAAATTTAGTTTTGGAAAACTGATGAACTGCAATAGACTTATAGTTAGAATTTCAGAGGGTTCCAAATCATTTGGCACCTAGCAATTATGAACCTGGTTGACAGATAATGCTGAAGTTAAATGAACAGAAAGGACTAAAATAACCAATATCATTAGAAAGCTGGAAAATTCACTTTGATTAATTCTCCAACCAAAAGCAAATAGAACTTTCATAGTTAGAAATGCAATGAGTATGATACTGTCTGGAAGGGAAATGACAGAAATGAGAGCAAAGAGGCAAAAAATGGAAACGAAATGTGCTGACAGAAGAAACAACGTGAGAGAAAAGTGGAAAGAGTTTGAAGACAGAAAGTGAAGGACAAATTGGAAGGTTATGACCATCAAGACTGAGAAGCCTAAGCTAAAGTGCTTCCAAGCATTAAAATAAATTTAATACAATCTCCAAGAGCAGAAGAAAAGAGTGAACATATCAGACACATGCGCGCGCGCGCTGAAAGTGAGGTGTTAACTAGAACCTAAGCTTACTGATGCCTCAGTTAACCTGGTAAAATCTGAACATAGTAATGTAACATGGATCTCCCCTTGGATAGACAGTACAAAAATATGACCTAAAATAAATTAAGTGGAAAGCTTGCAAAAAGACCGTGAAGTATATGGGGAAGAAAGAACATAAACACAGGAAAGGGAACCATGAAAGAAAAAGCTGGAAGTGTCCAATTCAAGGAAATTCCAAATTTTACTGGAATAACTCAAATATAGAGATAGATATATCATAGCCCAACACCGAATCATGCAATTAAAACCTATTCTATGGTTCTATATTCCAAGCAGCCGATGTGTAGATCAATACGGGGGTGGGGGTGGGGGATATGTTTATAATGTGAGCATCTGTCTACATTAGATATATTTCTTAATAAACAGGCTTTCTCCTTAGTATAATCTCTAATAATAAGCTTATGGTTGATGCAAATTTGCTTTGAGAGAATGAGCTATACTTTTGGGATGATAGCAGCAAGTTTCTGATCTACAAAGCTCAGAGCAAGCTTTGGTCCACAATGTAAATACTACTTTGGGTTAATTTTTTTGCATTTGAATGTTTTTATTTAAAGTTTAAAGTAGGTGTTTAAAATATAATATTTCCATTTTTAAAAACTACTTTATTTTCCAATCATAGCTGGCATACAATATTACAACATAGTGAATCAAATGTACAACTTAGTGATTAGTGCTTTATACGCCTTATAAAGTTATCACCCCAGAAAATCTAAGTATTCATCTAACATCATATATGTGTGTGTGTGTGTGTGTGTGTGTGTGTGTGTGTATTACAACATTATTGACTATACTAGAGGCCCGGTGCACAAAATTCATGCACTGGGACAGGGGTCCTTCAGCCCAGCCTGCTCCCTCTCACAGATTAGGAGCCCTCAGGGATGTCCTATTGATGGCTTAGGAGCGGGCCTTAAGCCACAGTCTGGCCTCCCTCTGTGAGAGGTGACCAGGCTGATGGGGAAGGCGCCAGCCCCATCACCTCGCTGCTGTTGCCACTGCTGCAGCCACCAAGGAGTTTTCATCAACATGAATGAACTCCAGTCTCTTCACCACGAAAACACAACTTTCTTTAGGCATTCTCAAGATGTGTCTTTCATAAAATATGACATTTCTTAAGATATGACATTTCCTTTTTTTTTTTTAAATTCTCACCTGAGGATATGTTTCCACTGATTTTTAGAGAGCTTGGAAGAGAGAGGGGAAGACAGAGAGAAACATCAATGTGAGAGGGACACTTCAATTGGCTGCCTCCTGCAAGAGCCCTGACCTGGGCCCAGGCTAGGCCGAAGCCTGCAACCTAGGTACATGCCCTTGATCAGAATCGAACCCGGACCCTGCAGTCGGCAGGTTGAGGCTCTAACCACTGTGACAAACCAGCTAGGGCAGGATATGATATTTCTTAGTCCCTCGAGCCGCAGACCTTAGTTTTTTCCTCCAGGAGTGAGGTGGAAAACCCTAGATCATCTTCTTGGATTCTTACTACCCAAGTTACCAAGAACACTGTGAGTGATGGTGTTCAGGGAACTTGGCCAATGAGCAGTCAGAAAAGATGCTTCCTCTGCAGCTCATGTGCAGAGGACCCTCTATGTTGTGTCCACAGGGCTAGGGATGTGCCGGGAGCTGTGCGGTGGCTGCCGGGAGCAAGCCTCCAGCCCAGCAGCCCCACATTGTGTCCGCAGCCCTCTCTCCCTCCGTGGTTGGGGTGCTATGGCTGCCACCATCTTTGTGTCAGAGTGATGGTTAATTTGCACATTACCCTTTTATTAGATTAGATTCCCTATGCTGTACTTTACATTCCTGTGATTATTTTTATAACTGACAATTTGGCTAGAGGTTGGAGATGGCGATGTGAATTGACTCTTCATTGACTATCTGCTAGCCCAGTGGTTCTCAACCTTTCTAATGCCGTGACCCTTTAACACAGTTCCTCATGTAGTGGTGACCCCCCAACCATAAAATTATTTTCATTGCTACTTCGTAACTGTAATTTTGCTACCATTATGAATCATAATGGAAATATCTGTGTTTTCCCATGGTCTCAGCCAACCCTGTTAGCGGTTCTCAACCTGTAGCCAGTGAACTAGTCAGCTTCTTTTTGATAATGCATTGACTTCGTCATTTATTTGAATTAACCTGTAACAAAAACCCATCGTTAGTCTAAAACCATTACTCCAAGAGCTAGTATTGTTATAGGGGAGCTTGCAGTGCTAAAAAAAAAAAAATCTGTATCGTTCCAATTTTAGTATATGTGCTGCCGAAGCGAGCACTAAAAAAAATCTGAGTATATATGTGTTTCTTACAATACATTAAGACCTCTGAAAAAAACAGCAACAACTTCTGGTTATTCATTACTCATTTATAAGACTGACAAAGACCAAAAATCTAGGACAACGCATTCTTTAGTGAGGCTGTGAGGAAGCAGGCACTCTCATACATTGCTGGTAGGAATGCAAATTTCCAGAGGAAACTTTAGCAATATCTAACAAAAACTTACTTCTAGGAATCTAGGTAAAAGACACATCCCCAGTAAGAGCAAAAGGTTATGCATAAGTCTATTTATTGCAGCATTCTTTTTGTTTTTCTTAATCCTTACCCCAGGAAATTTTTCCCATTGCTTTTCAGAGGGGGGGTGAGGGGGGGAGAGAAAGAGAGAGAGAAAGAGAGAGAAAGAGATGTGGAAGATAGATACAAATCAATTGGTTCCCTCTTGCATGCCCCAACTGGGCCTGGGGATTGAACCCCTGATCCTTCAGTGCTTGATTGAGCTGACACTCTAACCACTGAGGAACACCTGTCAGGGCTCACTGCAGCTTTCTTACAAAATGTTGCATAAGAGATAAAATATTATATAAGGTATACACAATGTAGTACTTTAAACCAATGTAATAGATTTGCATGTATCATGAGTAAATCTTGAAAAAATTTGGCAATAAAAGTAACTTTTAGAGTGATATGCATATGATATCATGCGCAAAGTTTAAAAATATATAACACAATATCCACTGGATATAAGCATATATATGTCACTAAAATTATAAAAACTTATGGATGAGAAAATAACACCCTAAGAGTAATAATTACTTCTGAGGTTGAAAATACAGTGGATAGAATGAGGAAGTCTAATATGGCAAAATATTGACATTTTCTCAACATAGGAAATAGATTAAAAGGACATTAGAACATTTTCCATATATTTGAATTATTTCATGGTTAACTAAATTAATTATGGTTTCATATGAAGTACTTATTTGGCCATTATTATTGAATTATATATTTTTTATTTCTAATGAATAACAATGTAAAAATTTTAGAATGCTTGGTAATTATCTACCACTTAATCATTATTGAGAATATGCTGCCACCTAGCAAAACTTCTCAGAATAGTTTAACAACAAAGCAGAAAATAATTCCCTTCTTATGGATGGATTCTATTTACTATTTCAGTAAAAATTATTTAAAAGTACTACACACTCAATTATGAAATAGCAGTTTTGCAACATCAAAAGCATAAACATAGTTTCTGACAGTCTTATCTTTTACAATACATGGAGGCAAACCATTTGTTCTCTGGCACATTCATTAGCTTCTGTCTATTATCTTATAGGAAATGAAAAGCAACTTTCTAATAGGTTTGTTGTTAATCTGCAATCAAGGAAAACATAATGTCAGTTTTATATAAAAGCCCTGGGCCCTTGTATGAAATTAAAGTACCCTGTTTCATCTCCTAATTCTGATTTTATATATCACTGCTATTCATTACTCCGGTGTGGCAGTGTTGCTCATTGAGCGGCAGCCTATGAAGCTGGAGGCCTATGCCTGGATTGCAGACTCGATCCCTAGTAGGGGGCATGCAGAAGACAATCAATGATTCTCATCATTGATGTTTCTATCTCTCCCTCTGCCCTCCTTTCTGAAATCAATAAAAATATTAAAAAACAAAAATAGCATGTTGTTTTCTATTGTGTATCCTTTCTCTAGTTCTAGTAAAAAGGGAGGAAAAAAGTCTACATGTAGGAAATTCCCCCAACCCCCGCATGTAAAAATTAGACTCAAGTTGAGCTATCCATACTTCCATGTGTCCAACACATATTTACTTGTTACTATCTATAGACAAGGTACTAGGCTAGAGGTTAGGGAAATTCTATAAGTCAGTCCACATAAAGTAGTGGTGAATATAAAGCATGCATTAAATAATCATAAGATGAAATAAAACGTGATAGTTTATTATTTTAAAAAGGTAAAATTTTACATTACTTCAGAAGAATAAATGTATTTTAAGGACCTAGAGTCAGAAAATACTCTATAAATGTTAGCCTAAATTTATCCTTATAATTTTTTAAAAGAATGGGATTATTAAGGGTAGAAGACATTGAAAGTTAGCATAATAGGTGCATCTGGAGGCAGGCTTTTTACACACTTTGGGCACTTAAATATACTATAATTTTTAAAAAGAAAACCCACAATACAAAATTACAACACAAGTAATTCAGTCAAATAAACTCAGATATTAGTGCCAACATCCTAAAGATAGTACCAGAGCTTTATAGATGAACTAGTGGCCCAGAACACGAACTTTGTGCAGAGCGGGGATTCCCTCAGCCAGCCTGCACCCTCTCCAATTGGGGACCCTTTGGGGGACATCCTTCTCACAATCTGGGACCACTGGCTCCTAACCACTCACCTGCCTGCCTGCCTGCCTGATCACCTCTAACTGCCTCTGCCTACCTGCCTGATTACGCCTACCTTTTCTGCCTGCCTGATCCCCCCTAACTGCTCTCCCCTGCCAGCTTGATCTCACCCCCAACTGCCCTCCCCTGCTGGCCTGATCCTGCCCACAACTGCCCTCGCCTGCTGGCCTGATCTCGCCCCCAATGGCCCTCTCCTGCCATCCTGATCTCATCTTTAACTGCCCTCCCCTGGCTGGCCTGGTTGCCCCCAATGGGCCTCACCTGCCAGCCTGATCTTGCCCCCATCTGCCCTCCCCTGCAGACCTGATCTCGCCTCCAACCGCCCTCTGCCAGCCAATTTGGTTCTGATTGGTTGGTTTCTATGCCAGTCAGTGTCAAAAGCTCCATCTCTTTGGCAGCCATTGGCTCCTCACAGTTGACCCAGATTTGGTTCTGATTGGTTGGTATCTATGCCAGTCAGTGTCTCTGGGTCTATCAATGGGGCCTGATCAGAAAGGTGGGGCAGATCAGCAGCCCTGGTGGAGGTCTGGAGAGAAATGGAGTTGTGGCTACTGGCCAAACTGGGAGAGAAAGAGAGAACCAAGTCCTGATCAAAAGCTGCCAGAGGCAAAGGATCAATACCTGCTTCTCTCTTCAGGCTTCTCTCTGACCCTGATTCGCAGTGCCCTCAGCAGTCAGTTTTGGGGCATTGCGCCTGCAGTGGAAGCAGACTGCAGGAGTGACTTCTGGTTGGTCGAGTCTCAATTGTTATCAGACTTTACAACCCAGGGTTTTTATATAGTAGGATGTCTAAGGACTCTTCCCTTCAGAGACAGGCGAACAAACCCCAAGTTATACATAATTTCTGGTAATTATAGGATCCCTGAAATACATTCCTGAATCTCAATTAAGGAGAGCTAATTTAAGTTACTAAGGATCATAAAAATGATGCCTCAAATTCTCATTCAACAGATAGGTACTGAGGATATGATAGTGAACAAAAACTTAGATGGAAGGAATAGAAATCTCTCTCACATTCACATAAACACTAAACAATTCTTACAAGATTATCTCTAAAAAGAGGTAAAATAATTCTACAAGAGTTTATAAAATGGGTAATGAAGGTCAAGAATGCTTTCCCTGAAAAAGTATGAAATGGACTAATGAAACAGTTAAAAGCAATAACATAGGATCTGTAGATGCTGTGCTAAATCAGGGGTGAGGAATGTCTGGCCTAAGAGCCATATAAAGCCAATGAAATCATTTGATCTGGCCCTGCCAAGGTATTAGGGGGTGAGTTAATTAAATGTTTAACCAAATACAGCAGGCCAGTTTTTAAGCTGATAATTTTGGATAGCCCTCAAATGATGTTGTTATAAATATCCAAATGGCCCTTGGCAGAAAAATGGTTCCCCACCCCTGAGATAAATGGTGTAATAAGACAAGTGTAGTTGAAGTAAAGAGAAACGGGGGTGTTGGGGTTGGGAATGGTATAATAGAAGATGGAGAAATTGGCTTTATTTAGATAGATCTTGACCAAAAGCAATGGGAAAATCATCAAATAGGTTCTAAGCAAGGGAGTCACATGATTAAGTTTGTTTTAAAGAACATATTAATACTTCAGCTGTATTAAAGGGAGTGACAAGATAAGATTTATGTTTTGAAGAGAGTACTACAGCTGCACTAGAGATGAGATTCGAAGGAAAGAAGAATCCCAGGTACATAGTTGGAAGCTAGTAGAGTAGTGCTAGAGGGAGATATAATGTAGACTAGGATAGGGGTAGTAATGAGAAAGATAACAGTGAATTTGAACTTTTTTCCAGGTACATTTCTTCTTGAAAAGTTAATTCATTTATTTTACCAATTTTCTATGAGACGGTTCCTCTTAATTTTCATGAGGTATTTTACAGTAATGGCTTTAGCCATTTATCTGCCACATTTGCCCTAGTTCTTTTCCTAATTGGTTCTGTTTCCCTCCCCCCTTTGGGATGTTTTTCAAATTTTATGCAGACAAATCTATATTTGCTTTTCCCTTTGCAGTTTTCCTTCCATTCATTTAAAATTATACTATCATGTCTACTTTCCCCCCATCTTCATATTAGAATGTATAAGATTTTAGTGTGAGATATGTAAGTTCCAATTTGATAAGTTCATTTAGTCATCCAGTAAACATTTATAGAGCACATATGTTGTTGATAGACATGCACACAATAAGAAACAGGTAAATAAGTGTTTTCAGAGTAGAAAGCACTCTAGTTGCACAAAAAAAAGATACTTAGCCCAGATTGAGGTGAATTAGGTGAATTAGTGAAGACTTCCTAAAATTTATTTGGAAGAGGCCTGGAAATTAGCTAAATGGAAAAAGAGCCTTAAATGAGGAGTGGCATGTCATTTCTACTCTCAGAATAATTTCAAAATTGAACAAGAACTCACTAGTATTTCCAGTAAACTCCCAAGAACTCCAATTAGATCTTTTATACCCCACTAGAGGCCTGGTGCATGAAATTTGTGCATGGGGGGTGGGGGGGTTGAAGGGGAGAGTATCCCTCAGCCCAGCCTGCACCCTCTCCAATCTGGGACTCCTTGGGGGATGTCCAACTACCTGTGTGATTGGAACTATAGGGTCCCAACTGCTCGCATGCCTGCCAGCCTGATCACCCCCTAACCACTCCCCTGCCAGCCTGACCAACACCTAACTGCTCCCCTGCTGACCCGATTGCCTCCAACTGCCCTCCCCTGATGGCCCAGTAACCCCCAACTGTCCTCCCCTGTAGGCCTGATCCCCAGCAACTGCACTCCCCTGCTATCCTGGTCACCCCAACTGCCCTCCTCTGCAGGCCTGGTCGCCCCTAACTGACCTCCCCTGCCAGCCTGGTTGCCCCTAACTTCCATCCCCTGCCAACCTTGTCACCTCAAACTGCCCTGCCCTGTCAGCCTGGTCACCCCTGTCGTTCCCTGAAGGCTTGGTCTCCCCAAACTGCCTTCCCACCCCTGTAGGCCCGATCATCCCCCAACTGCCTTTCCCCAGGGCCTGATCGCCCACATCTACCCTCTCCTGGGGCCAACTTGTGGCAGCCACCTTTGATCACATGGGGGTGGCCATCTTGTGTGAGGGTCAATTTGCACATTAGCTCTTTACTAGAGGCCCAGTGCACGAAATTCGTGCATGGGATGGGAGGGTGTCCCTCAGCCCAGCCTGCACCCTCTACAATCTGGGACCCCTCGAGGGATGTTCAACTGCCCTTTTAGACCCGATCCTAGAATCGGTCTAAAAGGGCAGACAAATATCCCTCTCACAATCCAGGACTGCTGGGTCCCAACTGCTTGCCTGCCTGCCTTCCTGATTGCCCCTAATCACTTCTGCCTGCCAGCCTGATCACCTCCTAACCACTTCCATGCCAGCCTGATTGTTGTCTTAATTGCTCCCCTGCCAACCTGTTTGCTCCCAACTTCCCTCCTCTAATGGCCTGGTCACCCCTAACCGCCCTCACCTGCAAGGTTGATTGCCTCCAACTGCCCTCCCTTGCAGGCCTGGTCCTTCTCAACTGCCTTCCCCTGCTGGTCATCTTGTGGTGGCCCTCTTGTGTCCACAGGGGGGCAGGATCTTTGACCACATGGGGGCAGCTATCTTGTGTCTTAGAGTGATGGTCAATCTGCATATTACTCTTTTATTATTTAGGATAAAGGCCTGGTGCAGGGGTGGGGGCCAGATGGTTTGCCCTGAAGGGTATCCTGGATCAGGGTGGGGGTTCCCTTGGGGCATGGGGAGGCCTGGGCGAGGGGCCTGTGGTGGTTTGCAGGCCAGCCATGCCCCATGTCGACCTAAGCAGAGGCCCTAGTATCAGGGATTTATTTACCTTCTACAATTGAAACTTTGTAGCCTGGAGCGGAGCCAAGCCCCCTGCTTGCTCCATGGCTGCCGCCATTTCTGTTTGGATTTGTTTTACCTTCTATAATTGAAACTTTGTAGCCTAGAGTGGAGGCCTAGGCTGGCCAGGGCAGGCGGAAAGCTTGGCTTCTTCCGTTATCAGGGAATCCCAAACCTCTCTCCTGCTCTATGTGGCCACAGCAATCTTGGTTGGGATTAATTTGCATACTCACTCTGATTGGCTGTTGGGCGTGACTGTTGGATGTGGCTTGTGAATGTATCGAGGTGATGGTTAATTTGCATATTACTTTATTACGTAGGATTATATAGGATAGTTAACCTAATGCAAAAAAGCCCACTAAATGTTTTCTGTAACAAGATAAACATACATTTATAAATATACACAAAGCATCTTTAATATTTCCCTTTCTAATAAATCCTGTACTCCACTGCCAAGTGAAACCCGGATTTACTGACCTGGCAGTAAGGAAGTAATATATTTCAGTTTCATTTCCTACTTCATCCCACAAGTTCTCATCAATGGGAAGTTTCTATCCCTATACCATCCAAGCTGTTTTCTAATAGCATCCCTTTTCTGCTTATACTGGTCCATTGGTCTGGAATGCCTTCTTCCCCTTTATTGAATCACTGACCTGAAATTCCTGCATAAGATTCTTAAATCCCCAGAACAAATACTGCACTCACTTCACTTTGCCTTCTTTGGAAACTTTTCTGTACTAACTGTTTTTCTGGGCATTATTCGGAGTCATAAGTGAGTTTTCCTACCTGGTATAGGTTGCTTGAAAATTGAAAGTGCCTTACACAACTGTGTAATATAAACAGTGAGCAGTTTAAAGCAAACATACGTATCCACTGAATAAAGAAGATAAAGAACAATCTTTGCTGTAGCTGTGAATCCTAATTTGAACCTTGCTTTTACAGCTTAATTTTAATCTTCAGGTGCTTAATGACTCCCTTGACTAGAAGCAAAAACTGTAAAGAGAATAGTAGCACAAACGGTAGCCTGGTGACATGAGCACGCTATGGTGGAGGTAATGAAGGCAAATGTTTGAAACTGGAATCAGAACGAGCGAAGAAAAATTGGGGGGCCACAAATATAAGCAGCTCTTAAAAGTTTTGCTGTCAATGAAAGCAAAGAAATGGGGCTTTCGCTGAGAGAAGAAATGAGGTTCTGAGCAAACATCCTCATAAAAAGATAGGACCTCATTCAGGGTCAGCAATTTCTTAGGAGAAGCTACACAAGGTAGGTAACGTGTACCGGAAGTTTACTGACTGTCAGGCACTGGGCAAACAATTTACGTATTCCAGCTCATTTAATTCTCACAACCTGGCCCTATATTCCGAGTTTAGTTGTACAGAGGAGGACTCTGAATGCATACATCTGTATAACTCCCCAAAGTTCCACAGACATGAATTCCTGGGTCCAGACCTAAGGGATACGTCTCTTGCTTCAATCACTTAGAAACCTGAAGCGGAGTTACCGCTGCATCCTCCGAGTTCCGGGGCCCACCTGCAGGCTCCTCTCCGCTCTCCCCATCCTCACCCCGGCCAGACCACGCGTCCTTCGCAGAAACGCACGAGTGCCCTTCAAAGGCCCCCGAGGTCATCCCCACGCGCCCCCAGACCTCCGTGCTCACCTCGTTATTGAGGTTCAGGGTCCCAGGCTGGGCCATGGTTGATCTAGGAAGCGGATCCGCAGCGGCACGTGAAGTCTGTCCGCCTTTGGCGTCGGCGTCGCCACGCCCCCTCGACGGTGGCCTGTTTGCCCCAAAACTCCGTAGTCGTGTGCGCTAACCAACATTTGAATAACTTTGAATAACAAGGGACGCCGGTGCTGAGGCAGGACAACTTCCGGGGCAGAGGGCTACGCGCCGGAATTGCGCGTTCCTATGGAAACCAGGCGTGAGCGGTGTGCCCTGAGCATGCGGCGATCTGTTTGTAAATGATTTTTTTCAAGAGGCTGGTTTTATTTTATTCTCTTGTAGACTGGGCCCGCGTTGTAAGGACCTTAGTTGTTGGTTGTTTTTTTTTGTCCCAGTGGAGGTGAGAGAGCCTTTTTGAAAGCATCACTTGAACCACCAGGTGTTGCTCTGAATTTTTATTTATCTAGTACATGTGAAGATCCTTCCACGCCTTATTAGATTCAACTTTTTGTTTCAGCCTCACATTATAACTTAGGCGTGAACATGTTTTTCCTGAACGCTGTAAGAAAATTTAATTATTTTTAAAATTTTTATTTTATTGTTTAAAGTATTACATATACAGTAGTAGTACATATATCTCCTCCCCCCCCCCCCCCAGGTTTTCCCTCAGCCTCTCCCACCCCCTGTCACATGTCCATTGGGCGTGCTTATATGCATGCATACAAGTCCTTTGGTTGATCTCTTCCCCCACTCCCCAACACTCTCCACTCTTCCCGTTGTAAGAAAGTTTAATTAGATAATGAACGTGTGAAGCAAAACCAGGACACATATTGCTGCCGCCTGTGGAAATGGATATTTTAAACTTTAAAATATAAAGTAATACTTTATATTTAAAATTTAAAGTATTAGCCTGAAGGCAAATGAAACATGAGGGAGGGAGTATGAATTAGGTAATATATTGATTAATACTTGACACCTGTAGTTCTGAGTGTAATATGAATCAGGTACTGGGACAAATGATCTCCAAAATAGCAGCAAATCAAATAGGAACAACTATTCTTATCTTACAGATGAGGAAACTGACTTTCCAGGAGGACTCTAGGGCTGGTGGTAATCTCCGGATCTCAGTACAAAATGAAAATGCAGAACTCCTCACTCAAAAAGTAGGAAAAAGTTTCTTTTATGATTTATTGACCTGTTATATATTTCGTATTGGTATTTAATCTGTTGCTCCCTGGATAACAGGAATGAATACTGGTGGGACTAGTGCACAGCCTCACAGGTGCCTAGGAGCCCTGCCCCAGCAATCAGGGAGGGGGGCCTGTGCTGGGCATAGACAGGGCTGTGGGCAGCCACAGAACCCAAATGGGAAGATGTGGACAGCAGGCCACACATGACCTGAGACTGAGCCTTTGATGTATAAGGAGATCATTATATGATGTAGGTTCCACTGCACTCACAAAACTCAACTTCCCAGATAAAAGTATTAGCGATTTCAAGAGTCTGATGAAAGAACATTTAATCCAGGCCCACTTCTGAACTCTGTCCAAGAGCCAGTGCTGTCCGGAGCCCATGCTCTTAACTGCTGATTCTGTACTCAATTTACAGCAACTCAGATGTACCCTTGCATATTATTGGAATTTACACAAGATTAACATACTATTTGGATTAGGATTCTTCTATCGATAGTTTAATATATGATTTGAGCACAAATGAATTAATGGCTGACTTCCGGTTTGTCTAGTGTCTCATAAAGGTAGTTTTGTGTTTGTTTGTTTTTTGCCACGAATAAACTATACACTGACTTGTAATGGACTCCTTATCCCTCAGCTTCCCTCATTAAAGATGAGTTCCTGCCCTAGCCATTTGGCTCAGTGGGTAGAGCATTGGCCTGCAGACTGAAGGGTCTCAGATTCGATTCCAGTCAAGGGTACATGCCCCCGTTGGGCACCATCCCCAGTAGCAGGAGGCAGCTAATCAATGATTCTCATCATTGATGTTTCTCTTCCTCTTCCTTCCTCTCTGAAATAAAATAAAATACATATATATTTTTTAAAAGATGAGTTCCTATGTAGAGGCTTTTTTAACTCAGCAGGTCGAGACACTACATACATAAATACCTAGGGATAAAAAAAGAAAAAGAAAAAAACATAAATACCTAAGAAAGGATGTTTTAGAGCTAAATGTAGAACTTTATGAAAAAGGTGTTTTCTTATTTGGCAGAAAGGTGTTGTTATGATTTCATAATGCTTCACAAAATGTATTTTTTTTAATAAAGTTTGTCTTAAAGGCTATAGTATTTACTCATGACCACACCTCTTATTTTCCAACACCTCATCTTTCTAGCAACTACTGTCCCCTCAGGCTCAGCATTTGTTTTCTATCTTTTCATAGCCCAAGCTCTCTTCTTTGTCTTTGATACCTCACCTGTGCTAGTTTACAAGACCAGGTCAAATTTCATCTATCCTTTAAAAAAAAATCCTTCCCATAGACCCCAACAGAAGTTATTTTTTCTCATCAATAATTTATTCTTATATTATGTTAGAGGCCCAGTGCACAAAATTCATGCATTGTGGGGGGAGGGAATCAGCACAGCCTGCACCCTCTCCAATCTGGGATCCCAGATCAGGCCTAAGCCAGTAGTCAGACATCCTTCTCACAATCCTGGACTGCTGGCTCCTAATTGCTCATCTGCCTGCCTGCCTGGTCACCCCTAACTTCCAGAGTAAAAAAAGAATGATATATACTACAATATGGATGAATTTTTAAATAATTATCTGATAGAATTCAGACCAAAGAACTACCAGTATATACTGTCTTATTCTATTTATGTAAAATTCTAGGAAATGCAAACTAATGTATAATAACAAAAAAAAGTAGGTCAATGGGTTTGCTTAAGGACATGGGGTATGGGAGAGGATAGAATGATGGGAGGGATTAATCACAACAGGTCAAGAGTGGTTAGCTGAAACCGGTTTGGTTCAGTGGATAGAGCGTCAGCCTGTAGACTGAAGGGTCCCAGGTTCGATTCTGGTCAAGGGCATGTACCTTGGCTGCGGGCACATCCCTGGTGAGAGGTGTGCAAGAGACAGCTGGTCGATGTTTCTCTCTCATCGACGTTTCTAGCTCTTTATCCCTCTTCCTTCCTCTCTGTAAAAATCAATAAAATATAAATTTAAAAAAAAAGAGTGATTGATATGTTCATTATCTTGATTTGGGTCATGGTACCACACTGTATGCATATGTTAAAAAGTGCACTTTAATTATGCACAGTTTATTGTGTGTTAATT
Source organism: Pipistrellus kuhlii (assembly GCF_014108245.1). Lineage (NCBI taxonomy): Eukaryota > Metazoa > Chordata > Mammalia > Chiroptera > Vespertilionidae > Pipistrellus > Pipistrellus kuhlii. The sequence goes on along the minus strand of NW_023425540.1, from coordinate 64,732,474 downwards.
ATACCCCAATAAAGCTGTTAAATAAATACACTTACCATTGAATTATAAATTCTCCTAAAACATTCTACAATGATATTGATACAAATTGATGATGCATATACAAGAATACTTATTACATGAGTGTTTGTAATAACTAAAGTTTGGAAGAAACTTGTCCATCAATACATAACTGGTTAAATTAATGAATTCATTAAGAATAATCATCCCTAGCTGGTTTGGCTTAGTAGATAGAGCATCGGCCTGTGGACTGAAGGGTCCCAGGTTTGATTCTAGCCAAGGTCACTTGCCCGGATTTCGGGCTCAATTCCCAGTAGGGGGCATGCAGGAGGTAGATAATCAATGATTCCTTCTCATCATTGATGTATCTATCTTTCTCTCCCTCTCCCTTCTTCTCTGAAATCAATAAAAAATATATATAATATATAAGATATATATTATATCTTATATATTATATATAATCTATATAAACATATATATAAAAGAATAATATATTTGTTCTTTGGTGAACAAATCAAGTGACATTATACTATAGTATGCTATCTTTTGTGTGTGTTTATAGGAAGGATATATATTACATTTACTTGATTATATAGCATTTTTTTCCATGGAGGGGAAGTCAGTGGCTGAAAAACATAAATAATTTCTTCCTTGTTCTCTTTTGTGTCTTTTAAATTTTGTACCATGTAGTAGTATTCACTTTTAAAACAAAAATTAAAATATATTCTCATGTTTGTTACAGTTGTCAATGGCATATGTTTTCTCATTGCTGACTGTGTTAGCTGATAGTGCCAGTATAGATATAAGGTACATATTTTTTATATATTTGTTATGCAATCACTTATCCAAGTGTTTTGTTGTGTTCGTATTTTTCTGAGGGAGTAGAATTTTCCAAGTATATAACCATATTACCAGAAAGAGAATTACATCTTTTTTTTTTTTTTAGTATTTATGCCAATTATTTTATTTTAGTGTATTATTATACTAGAAATTATAAAACAATAAGTAGTAACAGTGATGGTGAATATCCCAGCTTGTTCCTGATTTTAATGGGAATGGCTTTAACATTTCACCATTTGAAATGATATTTGTTGTTCATTATGGTGAATAGTTAAATAAAATCCATGTAGTTTTATTTTTCTAGCAGTTTTTTTTATGGGTAGAAATGGTTGCTGAATTTTATCATTTGCCTTTTTAATTTTCATTGCTTTGATCATATTGATTTTCCCTTTTAAAGAATTTTCCCCACATATGTTCTAATTTTATTGTAGCTATTAGACAGGTATGTTGTAGATGTTAGCATCAGGCATGCCTGTCTGCAGATTCCAGCAATGAGCCCACTCATCTGTGGACCCTGCCAGCTGACCTGTCCCTGCCCACAAACCCCACTAGCTATCCTGCCTGTGGACCCTGCCAATTGGCCTATGCAGAATCTCTGGCCGAGTTGAGTGGGGAGTGACTCTCCCTGATGATTCCAGTCTGTAAGGTCTACTAGAGATGAGTGCCTCTTCAGATGTGTAGCCAACAATTCAAGGCTACTAAGATCCTGATAAGTCTGGGAAACACGAGACCACCAAAGTAACAAAATGAAGCTCCAATAACCCATCCAGAAGAAATGGAGAACTATGAACTGCCTGATAAAGATTTCAAAATAGTCATCCTAAAGAATTTCAAAAAAGAACAAAGATATAAAACCAAATGGAATTAGGAAGACAATAAATGAACAAAATGAGAACTTCAACATCCTTTCATGATAAAATCTCTAAACAAATTTGGCATGGAAGAAATGTACCTCAACATAATAAAGGCCATATATGACGATTCCACAGCTAACATCATACTCAGTGGTGGCAGGTTGAAAGCTTTTTCTCTAATTTTAGGAATAAGACAAGGATGCCCACTATCACTATACTTATTGAACATGGTACTGGAAGTCTTAGCCACAGCAATTTGGAAAGACAGGGAAATAAAGGCATTCAGATTGGAAAAATAAGTTAAGTTATCTCTGTTTGCAGATGACATGATGTCATATGTAAAAAAACTCTAAAGATATAACAAAAAAAACACATAACTTATTTGAACTAATACACACATTCAGTAAGTTGCAAGATTTTAAAAAAATCAACAAACAAAATCTGTACAATTACAAACTACCCAAAAATAAATTAAGATAACAATCCTACTTATAATAGTATCAGAGAGAATAAAATACTTAAAAATAAATGTAATAGAAAAACTATTTTTGGGCGGGGATTAATAAATAAATAAATAAATAAATAAACAAACAAAACCTCAAGTGAGGACTAAAAAAATAGTAAAGAGAAATTTATGAGCTGGTACTAGCAAGGTGATTGTAATGTTACATTGGATGGGTCAGTAAAAGTTACTTGGAATTCTGTCTTTTGTTAAGCATATTTTCAATCTTTAGTACTCAAACTATCTCATTAGTAATTTACCTCAGAACAGATTATAACACAGCTGAGTGTTTCAATTCCCTCCTGAAGACCTCTGCATTAAGTTTTTCAGTTATTCTGGCTCTGCCTTTTCAATCCTGTGTCCCCTGGATGGCAGTGTTGTTCTCCAAATTTCACAGTACAGTGGAAACTTGGAATGTTAAGAGAAAATCTGAATTGATGGATATGATAGTGTTTTCTGAATTTAAAAAAAAATAGATCCCAGGTTTTATATTTCTTTAATGTCTAAGAGTAACCCCTCAGGTTTCAGTTTTTTATTTAAAGTAAATTACTAAATAATAATAAACCCAGTAATTGAACTACTAATGGATTTATTTAAGATTCAATGTTTTGTGTCTATATAAATAAAACTTACTGAAGGTTATAACTAGTTACTGTATAAGAGACAGAAAATTTGCAAGTCACTAGGCTAATATGTTTGCTAAATCAATTCTCCAACATATTTTTGGCTAAGTTTCATTTGAATTTTTATGGAGTGTTTTGATTAGATTTGTCACTTTATATATCTAGGAAATCTAAAGAAAAGTTTCTATTCTTGGAATTTTAGATCTTAAAATTTTGAAATGACTTATTAATGTTACATAACCAAGTTTTACAGAATCTGAAGGGATGCAGATGATACTTAGCAATTTAGTATTTTGACTAGGAACTTTGTTCTGAAATCAGACTAGCTGATATCAAATTCTAATTCTATCTTTTAATATCTATGTGCCCTTGGGCAAAATATGTAAGCTCTATGTAATAAAATTATTTATGAAAATGGGTGTGATAATCAAATTTATAAGATTATATTGGTAATTAAATGGAAATGTAGAGTTCTTGATAAATATTTACCTCAATAATTCAAACTGTTATGCTTTTCCATGATTTCATTTGATCTTGATTGTGAATTTGTGAGATAGGCATGATACATATGAAGTATTCATTTTTTAAGAATAACAAATATGCTTGAGATCATAAAGGTATAGAGGGCAATCCAAGTCTCTTGACACAAAATCACTGGTGGCAGATTTTTAACACTATGATAAGAACGTATAAATTATACTAATAATATGATATGTTATTCTTTCTCATTGATCTAATTATTTATTGAATGTTCAGTAATTAATGAGCTAATGCATTTTTATGACCTATATATAATTTATTTTTTTGTTTGCCAATTAACCCAAGATAGGCTACAGATTATGCAACAAAGTATATAATAATTTAAAGATAAATTCAGAAAACATTATTAAAGCCCAATTCAGATTAATTTTCAATATAGTAATTGGCTTTGATTCATTTTAATCAACATTTAAAGACAACTCTCTCTCTGATGGCTGAGGACAATTGTAAAGCTCTACAAATAGAAAGTAAGGGGTTTAGCCAAAACCGGTTTGGCTCAGTGGTAGAGCGAGGTCTGCGTACTGAAAGGTCCCAGGTTTGATTCTGGTCAAGGGCATGTACATTGGTTGTGGGCACATCCCTGGTAGGGGTGTGCAAGAGGCAGCTGGTCGATGTTTCTCTCTCATCGACGTTTCTAGCTCTCTATCCCTCTCTCTTCCTCTCTGTAAAAAATCAATAAAATATATTTTTAAAAAAGAAAAAAAGAAAGAAAGTAAGGGGTTTGAACAGAGATTTGATTTTTAATGTAAAAGGAAATCTTGCATCTATTAAAGGTAAGCCCCATGAAAATTGTTTGATACTACCCATAGAGCAGAACTGTTTTGAACTTTGCAAACATAGAAAACAATGTGTTACAGGTTAAAATGAGAAAAATGAGGCAAAGGGAAATAAAGGCAGGAAAATAATATAGAAGCAAAAGAAGGGTATGTGATGGACTCTGGCTTGTACATTTTGTGGTCAGCCCTGATTCTGACACTTATAACTGTGTGACAAAGCCAATTACTTAACTTCTCTCTGCTTCAGTTTTTCCACCCATAAGATGGGGAAAATGGTACTACTGCCTCAGAAGGATCATGTTATGTACTACTTTTTATAATCAGGGCAAAAAAAATATAGTTGCCCATACAACAGCAAGATGCCTTTCACCTGTATGAAAAGTATGGTCACTGGTGCATGTAGCATCCCAAATTGCGAGAGGGATGTCTAACTGTTGCTTTAGGCCTGACGTCCCCCGAGGGGTCCCAGATTGTGAGAGGATGCAGGCCAGGCTGAGGGCCCCCCCTCTTGTGCAAGAATTTCATGCACCAGGCCTTTAATAAATGCAGTAATTTTGATGCTCTAATTGTCTGTAGCATAAATTATGTCTTGTTTTTAGAAAGGCAGTTAATGTAACTTTAAGATCAGAGAAGTACATCAACTAGGTCTTCCCTTCTGAAACCATCATGTCATAAGATGACATTCTCAACATCTCAACATCTTTACAATAAAGTGATTTTTTGTTTGTTTACTATGTATCTGTCATTAAAAGATACTTACATTTTTATTTTCTACTAGGGGCCTTATGCACAAATTTGTGCACCTGGAAAGGAACTGTAGGCCTTGACACTGTGGTGGGCACAGGGGCAGATCTTGGCCCATCCTCTATGCATCTCTATCTGGCCCCTCCTGCCATGGCCCCAGTCCCCTGTCTGCTGGAAGCTCTGTTCCTACCTCTGCCACTCCCATGCACTAACAGTACCAGCCCCACTCGCACCTGCTGAGGGTGTAGAGTGATTGCGGCCAACATTGTCAGTGAGAGTGAGTAGGACTGGTGCCAGCAGCAGATGTGAGTGGTGGCTGCTGCTCTGATCACCCTCAGGAACAGGGGAAGGTGGAGAAGTCCTCAGGGGTGATTGAGGTCAGCGATTACTGCTCACACCTGCAGATGGTTCTGAGCAATCAGGACTGGCACCTGGCACCAGCAGCAGGTGCAGGTGGGGCCAGTGCCGGCAGTGGGTACAAGCAGTGGGTCTGGTGCTGACAGTGGGTGTGAGCAGTAGCTGCCAGCCTTGATCACCCCTCAGGAGCAGGGGGAGGTGAAGAAGCTCTGAGAGCAATCAGGGCCAGCAGCCACAATTGGGGGCAGTGCCAGACACCGACAGCAGGTGTGAGTGCCAGGCAGGACTGCAGTGCACAGGAGCAAAGAATTTTCAGTAACCACGAGAGGCTCACCCCAATGATAGCAACTGGCTTGTGCCCTCATTCACTTGCTCCATCATCCCACTGCAGCTGATGCCCGCCATGTACTGAGCTTGGTTGCCTGCTGCCAATGCCCACCATGTTGCGTGCGCACCCCCTGGTGATCAGTGCATGTCATAGCAACCAGTGTTTGGTTGTTTAGTGTGGAGATTGGCTACAGCATTTGAACAAGCCTCAGACTGACAAGAGGGCACATTCCTCTTGTGGCAAAGCCACATACAAGTCCCAGCTTGGAGGGCAAAGATCTCTCAGCACAATTATAGCCAAAGGCTATGTTTGTATGTAAGCTTGACCTTATAGTGCAACCTTGTAGTTCTAGGTAGCTGAGGGATATGGGCTGCAGGAGGTATCAAACAAAGCTTGATAGTATTCAGAGAATTGCAATAACAGATTGGGAAAAAGCAGATTGGAAACTTGAAAGAACATTGTAAATATCTTGACCACTCCCTTGTTTTGCTTTGTGTGATCTGACTATAGAATAAAGATTCTGCTTACAGGCAGGGGTCCCTGTGTCCTCATCCAGGCCCAGTGATCCACCTCCCCCAAACTATATTCTCTTGTCTCTTTTCTTTAATCCTTCACCTCCCTTCCTCAGGCTCACCACTGGCTGTGCTGGATGCAGTTCAGTTCGGTTGTTTTGCCATTCAGTTTATTTGCATATTAGCCTTTTATTATATAGGACTAGAAGCTCGGTTCATGAAATTTGTTTATGGAGGGGTGTGTCCCTCAGCCTAGCCTACACCCTCTCCAATCTGGGACCCCTCAAGGGATATCTGACTGCCCGTTTAGGCCCAAAAATGGGCAGTTGGACATCCCTCTCACAATCTAGGACTATTGGCTCCCAACTGCTCGCCTGCTTGCCTTCCTGATTGCCCCTAACCACTTCTTCCTGCTAGCCTGATCATCCCCTAACCACTCCCCTGATTGATGCCTAACTGCTCCCCTGCCAGCCTGTTTGCCCCTAACTATCCTCCCTCACAGGCCTGGTCACCCCAACTGCCTTCCCCTGCAGGCCTGCTCACCCCTAAATGCCCTCCCTTGCAGGCCTGATGCCTCACAACTGCCCTCCTCTGCTGGCCATCTTGTGGCAGTCATCTTGTGGTGGCTATCTTGTGTCCACATGGGGGAAGCCATCTTTGACCACATGGAGGCAGCCATATTGTGTGTTGGAGTGATGATCAATTTGCATATTACTCTTTTATTAGATAGGATAGAGGCCTGGTGCATGGTTGGGCGCTGGCTGGTTTGCCCTGAAGGGTGTCCCGGATCATGGTGAGGTTCCCTTGGCCTGTGGGGCATCCTCGGTTAGGGATCTGTGGTGGTTTGCAGCCTGGCAATGCCCCCTGGTGACCCAAGTCGAGGCCTTGGTATCTGAGATTTATTTAACTTCTATAATTGAAACTTTGTGGCCTTGAATGGAGCCAAGCCTCCTGCTTACTCATGGCTGCAGACATTTTTGTTGGGCTTTATTTATCTTCTATAATTGAAATTTTGTAACCTTGAGTGGAGGCCAAGGCAGGCAGGGCTGCAGAAGTTGGATTCCTCCATTGCTTGGGGCAACTCAAGCTTACTGTTCTCTCCGACTCCATGGATGCCACCATTTTTGTTGGGATTTATTTATTTTCTATAATTGAAACTTTGTAACCTTGAGTGGAGTTCACCACTGTCCAGGGTGTGGTGTGGAAAGCTTGGCTTCCTATATTGCTGGGGAAACCCAAGCCTCCTACTTGTTTCATGGCTGTAGCCATCTTGGTTGGGTTAATTTGCATACACACTTCTGATTGGCTAGTGGGCATGGCTTGTGGGTGTAGAAGAGGTATGGTCCATTTGCATATTACTATTTTATTAGATAGGATAGCTGGAGGGCATCCTAGGTTTTGATTTACCAAAGTTTTGTTTCAAAATATTAAAGATCAAGTTTTAATAAAGAGGGAGAGTGGTTCATCTCTTAGTCCTGAGAGACTAACAGTCTCTGGGATTACTTTTTGCTGTAAACTAGAAAACTGGACTAAATGTATAGAATTTCACGTATAATTAATGAATAATTTTTGTACATTGAACAACAAGCAGCAGAGGGCTGTGTTCCCTGAAAGAAAACAAAAAAATGAATATAAATCTATTTAAGGTGTTATTCTATGCTCTCAGTGTCACTATTAATTATTCTTGTTCTAATAAAGATATATTTTGTTATGAAGTTTTGAGTTTTAAAATTATTCTATTACTTGAGACCTAATGCATGAAATACCTGTACAGGTAAGGTCCCTAGGCCTGGCCAGCGATCAGGGCCAATTGGGGCTTTTTGGCTGCTGGCCAGTACCTTCCTTCCCCAGCTGCCTGTTGCTGGTGACCAGCCAGGGCCTTCCTTTGTTCTGTGCCAACCTCTGATGGTCAACACACATCATAGTGAGCAATCAAAGTCACTGTCTCCTGAATAAACTTCTGAGGAAACACTTTGCATATTAGACTTTTATATATATAGATTGTATTATTTTAAGCACTAAAATCACCCCTAAATACCATGGTGCCATTTATTTTGTTCCCTAACACCTCTATTTCCTGTGATTTGGTACTTAGAAAACATTTCATTGATAATATTGTGTACTTCCATGAGAAGGCATGAATATGTGACTCCTTCTGGAACATCAGTACTTATTATGATCATTGTCTATCTCCATTAATTTCTTAATGGTTCAAAAATGGTAATATTTTAATTCTGTCATTTGTTTTTCATTTAGGAGTTGTTCTGAAGGATAACTTTTCAATTACTTGGTTATTAGGGTTCAGTTGTATAGGAGAGGCAGAATAAATACTTCATAGCCTTCATCGGTTTTAAAAATGAATTGGTTTCCTAGCATACTTAAAAAATTGAGTAAGAAGTTTTCTGTGTTTTTAAGAAATGCTTGTTTTAGAAAATAATTACCAGTTTTGGGGAAAATAATCTACATCACTGAGGTTTTAATCCTACTCATTTACTCACTTGGTCAGGGAATAAGTAAAGGTAGGTCATATATATTATCCTGTAGCTATCAGAAGTTACATATAGGCTACTCAACTACTTCCTCTCTTTTCCTAGATTCATTTCAGAAAAATCAAAATGTTCCTGCTTCTTAATTTTTTTTCCCCCCTAGGAAAAAAGGCCAAGAGCAAGAATCATAAGGGGGAAAATGGGATAGGCAGAGGATTATATATTATTTTAAGGTGAAATTCACAAACCCATTAGGTTGTTTGGGGAGGCTGTAGATAGGCTGCTGTTTGATCAAGCATATTGATTTTCCAAAATGAACTTAAATAGGAAGACCCAGAGACACATCAAAGTTAGAAAAAGGAAAAGCCCTAGCTGGTTTGGCTCAGTGGATACAGTGTCAGCCTGTGGACTGCAGAGTTCAATTCCAGTCAAGGAAACATGCTTGGGTTGATTCCAGTAGGGGACATGCAGGAGACAGCCCATCAATAATTCTCATTATTTATCTTTCTATCTCTCCCTTTCTCTCTGAAATAAATAAAAACATATATTTTTAAAAAGTTTTTAAACAAGAAGGCAAGTTCTATTACTAAGTTCAGGAAGTTATTTTTGATCTGGAAACTAGACATAAAGGAAAGAATGTTAGAGGATGCATAAGTTCTAGGATGATAAGAAAACAAGACCAATGATAAAATCAAAGGTCCCAACATAATTGTTCTTTTAAAAAAAGGAAGAGGAAGAAGATAAAGATAAAAATTATGATCAACAAATACGTAGCTATCAACAAGTGAATCTAAAAACCAAGGGAATTTAAAAATCTGATGAACAATATTAACTGGTGAATATAATAGAATCAGAGGTATGGAAGGGGAGTGGACTGACGATTCTCAGGGAAAAGGGGGGTGGGGGTGCGGGAAGAGACTGAACAAAAACTGTGCACCTATGGATGAGGACAATGGGGGATGGGGAAAGGACAGAGGGTGGGGTGGGAACCTGGTGAAGGGGAGCAATTGAGGGGGGAAGAGGATCACATTTGTAATAATCTGAACAATAAAGATTTATTTTAAAAAATAAATAATAATAATAATAATAATAATAAATGGAAACATTTATGCAAGACTTGAGCAAAAAGAGAGGAAGAAAAATACTTGTAAAATACTAAGTGCTCAGTTCTTAATTTATTCTTGGGTGACCTAATTTGTTTTAGATTTGAGGGAGGTGGTTATTATGTTTGATTATATGCTGATTTAAGTGCTGTGTATATCTTTATCAGAATAGAACTTAGTTTTAAATGGAGTTACTCTCATTTTTTTCTATTTGGATGATAAAAGCACTGTTAATTCTAACAGTTCTTAAATTAAGCAACCACTAATTATAACTTCTTGTCAGAAATCCTAGGTAGAAGGATAACAATTGCTTGACAACCTCATCAGCCTGACATTTACAAATTACCTGCGTTATCTTCAGCATTGAGATTCAGCACCATTATTGCAGAGCTACAGCCAGACTATAAATTAAAGAAGCTGGTAGAATTCTTACAGTTGCCTCAGTTTTGATACATATCTTTAGCTAAAAAAGGATTATATCTTAGCATATGACCTGTTATTAAAATAAGAAACACTAATAACTAAATAAATTTAAAAAACCTGAAACTGCAAATTCAGTAGAACCCAAGGAACAATCCTATATAATAAAAGGCTAATATGCAAATTGACCAAGCAGCAGAAAGACCAGTTGCTATGACACACATTGACCACAAGGGCAGACACTCAATGCAGGAGCTGCCCCCTAGTGGTCAGTGCGCTCCCACAGGGGGAGTGCAGCTCAGCCACAAGATGGGCTCAAAGTGACAAGAGCCTCTCCCACTTCTGTGGCAGCATTAAGGACCCCACAGGGAGTGGGCCTAAGCCAGCAGGCAGATATCCCCTGAGAGTTCCTGGACTGCAAGAGGGCACAGGCGGGCTGAGGGATCCCCCCTCACCAGTGTATGAATGCCATGCACCAGGCCTCTAGTAGCATAAATAATCTATCAGTGGGGTTTAAGTTCATTCTTCATTGGCTTTGTATTGCAAGACTGAACAGTTAGAACAAAAATAGCCATTTAAAAAAAGTTTTTTAAATAAATTGTATTTCATGTAAGAATATTAGTGTCTTTATTAACTCTGATAGTCTGTTAAGTTCAAGTACTGACAGATGTGGTTTAACAAATGTCAGCTTTGATTAGAATTTTGACAGTGTTCTAGCATTTAATGATTTTATGTCCATGTAGTCTAGAATACTGTGTCAAACCAGGACTGGGGAAAACAGACACATGAAGTTGACAGAATTGTGAATAATCTATATATAATCATTTTTTGTCAAAAAAAGAAGCCCAAAATTATAATTTTAGGTTTTTATTTTGCTTTATAATTAAGACTTTTACAAGATAGTTTCCATATGAAGTAAAGAAATGGTTTTTCCCCTTGGAATAAATGAATTTCTTTTCAGTTTTCAGAAGGTGAACTTTTCATTTTCATAATGTTATATATAACACTAGAGGACCAATGCATGAAATTCAGGCAAGAGTAAGCCTTCCATCTCCTGGCTGTCAGCACCAGCTTCTTTCTGGCACCCAGGACCCAGGCTTCCCTCACAGAGGAAGGCCCTGCCCACCCACTGCAGCCCACACTCCGGCTGGTGGCCTGGGCCTCCCTCTGCAGGGCGATCATGGGGCAATATCCAGGCCCCTAACCAATCTCATTGCACCTGCCTTGGCTGGCTTGTTGCCAGTGGGTGTCATAACTACAGTCCCGGATAGTCCTCTAGATCAGTGGTCAGCAAACTGCGGCTCGCGAGCCACATGTGGCTCTTTGGCCCCTTGAGTGTGGCTCTTCCACAAAATACCACGTGGGGGCACACACGTACAGTGTGATTGAAACTTTGTGGCCCATGCGCAGAAGTCAGTTTTCAGCTCTCAAAAGAAATTTCAATTGTACTGTTGATATTTGGCTCTGTTGACTAATGAGTTTACCCACCACCCCTCTAGATGGCTGTCCAGAAGGTTGTCGGACAGTCATTCTGCTGTTTAGCCGTCAGGTCTAATTAGCATATTACACTTTTATTATTATAGATAAGAACTCATAACATTAATCATTTTAAATGTAGAAATGGATTTCAATGTATGTTTATATATTCTTAATGAAACTGATCTCTCCATGAATCCATTGATTGAAGAAATTTTATGCCCTAAGTGTATTGGGACATAATGCCAAAAATAAAAATTATTTATGAATCATTCTTAATTTTTTTAAGAAGGAGTCTTTTATGGTCATGAATATTTAATATATTCATTAGGGTTTAAGTTCATTCTTCATTGGCTTTGTATTGTGGTTTTTAGAACAGTACCACTGTGGGGCCATAGCCAAAAAAATAGGTCATCACAGCTTGTGAAATAATAAAGCCATATGAGTTCCTAGGTTAATGCCAGAAAATGATTTGGAATACATTAAGTTTTGTTTAATCCAACTCAGTAACTGTTCTAAGACTATGTTTTCAATTTTGTTGACTCCATAATGCATCAGGTATATAATAGGAGATCTCTCCTTACAGTAATATTAGTCAACTAAGATTACAAAATAAATCCCAACTGGATTACTCATATTCAGACTTAGGTTACCTTAACAAATAAGGCAGGGAGCATTGCCAGGATGTTAGGACACAGACTGAATTTATAGACAAGCCAGCTTTTTTTTCTTTAAACACTTTTCTTACATTTTATTATATTCTAAAGAAGTGACAAAATTGAAATAAAAGCTATAATGCCTAATTGCTTTCTTCAGAAAGGCATGCTTATGCTGACATATTTATTTTCTATTATGGCTAACCATAGGCTAATATTTTCATTATTAGTTCACTATTCTGAGAATAATTATAGTTATTGTCTCTTAATAAATAATTACTTCCAGAATACATTTTATCTTTGAGCTTAGCTGAATAAAACTCTATCATATATAGCATAAAGACACCATTAAGAAATTAAATGTCCACATCAAATCTTGCTAAGTTACATAGATCAGACTTTAATAAACTGGATTCAACCTGATATGGCTTTTACACATATGTGTTGATTTTTCATGGTTGCTTATAGTGTTATACAGATATCATAATGTTATTAAGAAAATCAAGACTCTGTGATATACCTTACTCCCAACAATGTAACTGGATAATTTATCCCTCCTGCTAAGAGAATCAGTAATCATACTGAACAACATGCAAAGGAAAAATAAATATATGATATGCTCTGACAGCCTGATACCAGTTACAGCCTGATACCATTTAAACAAGAATCATGTGCCATAAATGTGAACCTTAACAATACCTTTTAAAACACAAGTGTGATCATAAGACCATCTGTTTTATAATGAGCTTGCAAAATACATCTGGTATTGCTATCTGGTATTTGGCTCACCAAATATTTCCTAAATGCATTTTAAAAACATAAAGTACATACAGATTTATTGAGAGATTAAGTATCTAGATGGCTTTCTTTAGTACCTTGGCTAATTTCATCATTGTATTTCTTAATTAAGCTCTCTCAGTAAGCATGTAACTGTTACCATTAAAAACACATACTGATTAAATGGGTGTTTGAAGGACAATCAGGTAATTGGTAGCTTCAATTTAATTGTGTAAGTTGAGAATAATTTTATTTCTACTTAATTATTACTTATTAAAATAGCAGAAAATATGACATCACTGGAGTCTTTCAATCTTAATATCTATGTATCATATACAATGTGACTATATTGCTACAAGAAGTGGCAAAGCTTAAAGTATAAATTAATGTAGAGTAGACAGTGGGTTCTGGCTTCAAACAGATTTTAATAAGGCAGTGAAAAGCTTTTTCTTAAATCAGAAGACACCCTTACCTTCTATTATCATTGACATCAGAACATTTGTAATTTTATCTTTAGTAAGAGTAATATTTGATTTGAAAATAATTATTAGGTTGGTCAATATTTCAGCAAATTTGTTCTTTATACTAGTTGGCAAAAAAACTGCAAATAATTTATGGATATTAAATTTTAATTATCATGTGAACTTCTTTTCTTAAATTTAAATGTATTGGACTATCATCTTACCTAATAAAAGAGTAATATGCAAATTGACCACACCTTCGCTACACCCAAGCCACACCCATCAGCCTATCAGGGGGAGTATGCAAATTAACCCAACAAAGATGTCGGTTAATTTGCATATCAAGACAGAGTAGAAAGAAGCCAAGCGCTGCAGAAGGGAGCAAAGCATGCAAGCGGGGCAGGGAGAAGGAGGGGAAGCAGGCGGTGGGGAGAAGGAAGGGAAGCAGGTGGGGTGAGGGAGAACTCAGCTGGAAGCCCAATTGGAGGAATCTTCCTTTAACAGGCTACTACCCTGTTTTCCCAAAAATAAGACAGTGTCTTATATTAACTTTTTCTCCCAAAGTTGCGCTAGGTCTTATTTTCAGGGGATGTCTTATCTTTCCATGCGCTAGGTCTTATTTTTGGATGATGTCTTATTTTCGGGGAAACATGGTAGTTACTTAATAAAATTATATAGGTTTCAAGTGTAAAATTCTGATACATGATCTGTATGTTTCAATGTGTTCCCATCAACCAAAGTCAAATCATCACCTGTCACCAGATATTTGACCTCCTTTATCCTTTACTACTCCCACCCCTCTTCTCTTTGGCTGGCATCATACTGTTGTTTGTGTCTATGAGTTTTTGTTTTTCTTGTTTGTTCATTTGTAGCTTTTAGTTTTATTCCCTCATATGAGTGAATCATATTGTTCTTAACTTTTTATAACTTACTTTGCTTATCATGATATTCTCAATATCTACCCATGCAGTTGCAAATGGCAGTATTTCACCTTTTCTTATGTCTGAATAGCATTTAAAAAAAAAATAAATCATGTATCAAGGACACTTACATCGTCTTCATGTCTTGGCTTCCATGAATAATGTTGCAGTGAACATATATCTTTGCAGATAAATATTTTCAGATTTTTCAGGTAGGTACCCATAAGAGGAACTGCTGGGTCATATGGTAACTTAATGGCATTCTTAATTTTTTTGAGGAGCCTCCATACTGTTTTTCATAGAGGCTGTACCAGTTTACATTCCCACCTACAGGGAATGAGAGTTTCTTTTTCTCCACAAGCTCTCCAACACTTGTTATTACTTGTCTTGTTGATAATAGCCGTTCTAACAGATGTGAGGAGGAATCCCATTGTAGCATTGATTTGCATTTCCCTGTTAGCTAATAAAGTTGAGAATTATTTCATATATGTGTTGGCCATTTGTATGTCTTCTTAGGAGAAATGTTTGTTTGGGTCTGCCCATTTTTTAATTGTATTGTTTGTTTGGTGTTGAGTTATATGAGTTCTTTCTTTATATATTTTATATATTAACCCCTTGTCAAAGCTGATATTTATAAATATATTCTTTCAATCAGTTGGTTGCCTTTTTGTTTTGTTGGCAGTTTCTTTTGCTCTGCAGAAGCTTTTTATCAAGCACACAAGAGAAAGAAATAAAAGGCATCCAAATTGAGAATAGGAAGGTAAAATCATCACGTTTTTGCAGATATTATGATTCTTTATATAGAAAACCCTAAAGACTCCACCAAAATATGGTTAGAAACAAATACAGTAAAGCTGCAGGATAAAAAGTGAATGTACAAAAATCCACTGTATTCCCTTATACTAATAATGAAATTTCAGAAAAAGAAATAAAAAAACAATTCCTTTTGCAAATGCAACCAAAAAAATAAAATACCTAGGTATAAACTTAACAAAGGATGTAAAGGACCTAATTGTGAAAACTACAAAGCATTATTAAGAGAGACTGAAAAAGGCACAATGACATGGAAAGATATTTCATGTTCATGGATTGGAAGAACCAACATAATTAAAATATTCACATTACCCAAAGCAATATACAAATTTAGTATAATGCCCATCAAAATCCAAATGACTTTCTTTTTTTTTAAAGAAATAGGAAAAAAATCATCCCATTTGTATGGAACTACAAAAGACTCCAAATAGCTGAAACAACTTTGAGATAAAAGAACAAAATGGAGGTATAACATTTCAAATTATACTACAAAGTGACAATAATTAAGACAGCATGGTATTAGCAGAAAAACAGATACACAGAATAAAACAGAATTGAGAACCCAGAAATAAACCCACATGTATATGGGAAAATAATTTTGACAAAGGAATAAAAGACATACAGTGGAGAAAGGAAAGACTCTTTAATAAATGGTGCTGGGAAAATTGGAAAGCCACATGCAAAAGAATAAAACTAGACTACTGTTTGTCGCAATGTACAAAAATTAACTCAAAATGGATCAAAGTTCTAAATATAAGACCTGAAACAATAAGTTGTATAGAAGAGAACATAGATATTAAACTTATGGATCTTGGGTCTTAGGATTTTATGAATTTCACCCCAAAGGTGAGGGAGTAAAGGCAAAAATAAATGAATGGACTACATCAAACTGAACTAACCTTTTTAGCATAACCCTTCTCCTTTGAGAGGTTGAATTGTTTCCTGAGTTAGGATTTTAGGATTTATATTTGCATGTGTTTCTCTATCCTGTCAATACTGTTATTTTTAGCTTAATCCTATTCCTTTTGCTATTCTAGGGGAGAGGAACAAATGTTTCCAGTATAATGTTTTAACACCTCTTTAAATCAACGTTTAAAAAATATTTCATTTCTTAACCAGTGTGATGATGATGTGGGCAAAAGGCCAGTACTTTTGGTAGATGTGTAATACTGTAATCTAATAATTTTTGGGAAATTTGGTAATATGTATTAAAATGTAAAATATTTTTACCCTCTCCAGCAATCTATTTTGAGAAACATAGGTTGACCTTGCAAATGTGACAGATATATTTACTATTTAGCCACATATTCATTGAGAGTATTCACTGTACTTTTATTTGAAAATTGTGAAATGTTGAAAACAAGAAAATTGTTGCCTAATAAGGGACAAGTTAAGTAAATGATTTCTTATCTAAGCTCATCTTTTTGTTAAAAGGAACCCAAAATTATAAATGGTATAAATGACTAAAAACAAACACAAGACACTGTAAAAGTATTTTCTTACTTTGGGTTTGGATCCTGGAAGATTTCTTTTTATGTTATATAGTTTTGTTATACTTAAATATTTTACAAGCACTATGCATTTCTCTAGCAAACTGACTAATAATAAGATAATGAACCATTTCAATGGTTGGAGTCATTTTAATTGTTTTATCTCTTACTCCTACAAACAGTAATTTTAACTCTAATCATTTCATACTACTTTTGAAAGCTTTCTTCTTCTTTTGCTTTTAAAAACCCAATCCTTACCATTACTTAGTTTTTACCCTTTCGATGCTAATATGATATTATACATAATTGCATTTTTAAGAGTTATTAATTTTACTCTGATTTCCGTTGTACATTTAAAAATATTTATTTTGGGTCTAGAACAATATATTTTCTGTATAGAATCAACAGACATGGCTTTGGTGGGCTTATTCTGTCACTTTTGCATGTGGTTAATCCAGCATGATGTAGGCTCTTTCCAGAAGTTTTTGCTATGAAAAATGTAGAATTTGTCATACAATTAAATCTCATTAGATTTATAATATAATCTATTTTGGAGAACTGAATTTAAAAAAAAATTATTAGAACTATTTTTTTAAGTTAATAGGCACTGAAATACTTTGAAATAATAAAACAGTGCAGGATTTAAAAAGTATGTTTATTTATTATTTCTAAGTAAATTCTAATTGAAGTCACTATCATTTTCACATTCACTCAACAGAGAGTAGGAGAATTGGCCTCGATAGCTTCACAAACAAGCATTCTATAGTTCTGTGCAGAAAAATGTGGAATAAATGCAATTAGAATGTTTAATTTAAAACCAATAAGGATAAAAGAGCTAAAGGCACAAGTGAAAAATAAGACACTAAACAAGACTTAAAAAACAGAAAGCATAGTAAAAAATACAAAATGAAATAGCAGTAAGAAACGCAAAAATTTAAGTAACCAGAGTAAATGTGAATGCTAAATGAAGCTATTAAAATAAATAGGGGCTCAAGTTAACTTAAAGAAACCTTAAATCAAGATAAATTTTGCCGGTGTGGCTCACGGTTGAACTTCAACTTATGAATCAGGAGGTCATGGTTAGATTCCCCAGAAGCGGGCAAGCAGGAGGCAGTTAATGGATGTTTCACTCTCATCAAGGTATCTTTGTCCCTCTCTCCGCCTCTCTGAAATAAATGAAAAAATATTTTTTAAAAAGATAAATACTTATTATAAGAGACATTCCATACAATACTGAATAAGCAGAGGAAAATGAAAGTATGTTTCTTAGTTGGAAGAACAATTCATCATGAACAACAAGAAGATGTAACAGTTGGAACCTTTATGCACCCAACAAATTTGCCTGAAATTTATTATACAATCTTAGAAATATAAAATCTATAATCATAGTGATATATTTTAATATCCATCACTCAGAATGACAGATTAAAAGGTTAAAAGTAAATAAGATTACTGAAAATTGCAACTGTAAATTTTTCTTTTAAACAAATATCTTTTCCAAAATTATTTATGTTTAGGCCTTGGAGTGAATCTTAATAAACAGGAAATTTTTTTCTCCTGCAGGTCACATTCCCTGATCACAGGACAATATAATTAGATTTCAATAGTCAAAAAAGTACACAACTAAAAATAAAAACACATTAAAAAATAACAGTTGTGTTCAAGAATAAATGGAAATGCTAATTATAAACGGTTCGTAATTGAACAACAACATGTGCCTCACATGTCAAAATTTTGGTTATGGCTAAAACAGTACACTTAAAATAGTAGTATATATGGCTTAAATACATTATAAAACTAATGAAATATTGGAAACTAATAAAATGGACTTTAAGAGATTAAAAAAACAGAAAATATCTTTATACACTTTAATTAAAAATTTTAGAAGATTTTATCAGTGAATCTAATATTTCTTTGAAAATAAAAGAATTTTTAAAAATATAATGAAAGCAGAAAGCAGAAATAACTTCAGGTAGTTATTATCTTTAGTGATAACAGGTAGTAGTGCAAAGGTGATGACAAATTTAAGAAAGTAAATTAGAACAATTAGAGAAATGTTAAATTTCTAAGGGCATATATAGGATCAAAATTACTCAAGAAAAAAATAAAATTAGTAGACAAATGAAATATTAGTGTGTATTGAAGAGTTCATCAAATTGGAAAAATATGAGGCCAACATTAAAAAATTAATCGCTTTTCTGTACCTCACCTGTAACTAGTGAGAAAATGTTGAGTGGAAACAGAAATTATTAGTTCTACAAAGCAATGCTATTTATGTAAACACTCTCCCCAATTAAAAGATCTATTTTTTTATATTGCTACATATATATTTAGGTAAATATAATAAAAAATTTATCTGGATGGTTTTGTGCCAAACTAAATGTAGTGATTATTCTGGAATAGGGAAGGGAATTAGGATCACAGTTGATGTTCAAGTTTTAATCACTACAGATAAGACGATAAGTAGTGTAATCAATAAGATAAAAGCAGAGATCTTATCTGTAATTTAAATAAAATTTATAGTAGATTGCTTTTCTTTTTTGCTTTCACAGTTAAATATTAAGTTAAAAAGTAAACAAAAAGCCAAAGTAAAAATAATACTCAGTTGTGAGGATATTTTATTAAGATAATGTAATGAAATGCTTAGTTCTCTATTACAGTTTGTCTGTAGTAAATCAAGACTGTCCTAAGGAAAATGGGATGTATGGCCACCACAATTATATGAATAGAGTTTCAAATGCTAGCTGGTCATTCTAGTTGGAGGTCAGTAAGTATCAATTATATTTCCCAGTCTCAATAAATAGCTTCTAGCTGCAGTACAACAGAAATGTTTTGTAGAAAAAGTGGAGTCACATTATAGGGACCAGGTACTATTCATTTTTTAAAAAGATTTTTGTTGTTGTTAATCCTCACCTGAGGATATTTTTCCATTGACTTTGTTTTTTAGAGAGAATGGAAGGAAGGTGGAGAGACAGAGAGAGAAACATTGACGTGAGAGAGACAAATCAATTGGTTGTTTTCCACATGCTCCCCAATCAGGACCAGGGATCAAGCCTGCACACTGAGGTAAATGCTCTTGATTGGAATCGAACTCTGGATCCTTAAGTCCTCAGGTCAACACTCTATTTACTGAGCCAAACTGGCTAGGGCTGCTCTTAATTTTTAATACCAATTTCCTATACTGGTTTAAAGGTCCAAATTTCAAATTCCTAACAAGAAGTCAGAAAGTTGTGCATTTATTATGTACTTGCCCTCTGATATTAAAACCTTGGTTTGCTTTTGTACAGTCTTTTTAAATCATACTGATAGATTCTCCCTTCCTCCAGTTGATAGACAGACATAAACCCCACCTGTGGCCAGACATTCCTGAGCTCTGAACCTCCAATCAGTACCTGCCAAATACCCTAAGCCCCCTTTCCTAAGTCCCTAGGTCCCTAATCACCAATCAGAGTGTGCTGAGTGACCTAAGCCCCGCCCCCTATCCTTAAAGGTGCTTGTACCCCGACCCTGACCCTCACTCTCTTCCACCCCTCTCTGTGGAAGCAGCTGGCAGGGCTACTCTTCCTTCCAATAAAGCCTGTGTGTGTCCTGCCATCCTGGTCTCCAGCTACCTTCTCTATTTAATCTATCACATACCCAGCAGAAACTGGATCTTTATGAATAAATTGGGGATCTTTATTTCTGATCTCATGCTCAAACTTACCAGTTTTATTTATTTATTTATTATTTATTTATTTATTTTTAAAATATATTTTTAATGATTTTTTACAGAGAGGAAGTGAGAGGGATAGAGAATTAGAAACATTGATGAGAGAGAATCATCAACCAGCTGCCTCTTGCACACCCCCCACTGGGGATGTGCCTGCAACCAAGGTACATGCCCTTGACCTTAATCGAACCTGGGACCTTTCAGTCCGCAGGATGAGGCTCTATCCACTGAGCCAAACTGGTCTCGTCAAACTTACCAGTTTTAAATTATTCATTCAAAAAAATATTTGAGTTTGCACTATATTTAAGTCATTCACTCTTTTAGAAAATTCAACAGGAGTTATTGTATTACTCTCAAAGAACCAAAGAACAAACTATTTCTTTAAGAACAGTCATTTGACAAGACTTCATTAAGAAAGTGATGTGTCAGTTGGCTAATTGAAAGTGTCCCATGTCCTGAGCGGTTCAGGGTTCAGGTTCAGGGTTTGGGTTCGGGCTGTGGAGGAGGCCGCCTGCAAATGAAAGACACTAGACAAGAAATACTAATTTGGAAATTGGGGGCCAGGTGGAAGCCCAAGGAAGGACTCTGCTTTGCTCTGGCCTAGCCATCCTTTTATTCCGGTTTGGGATATACCCATAGCCCCTAGGCAGGCAATTCCAGTAATAGCTCAGTGGGTGATAGCTTATCAGCAAGGATTTACATAAGACTAAAAGGTGGAAGTTGCTTCAGCTACCTTTGTCTCAACTAGACTGTGGGTGTATGGCTCTGACCCTTGCCTTCCCAGTTCCTTGTCCATACCTCTCTGCTAGTGAAGACAATGGGTGGCTTCCCACAGCTAATATATTTTTTAAATTCTTTATTGTTTAAAGTATTACATATAATATTACATGTCTCCCTTTTCCCCCATTGACCTCTCCCTAGCCACACCCACCCCCCAGAACATGCCCTCACCTCACTAATGTCTATGTCCATTGGTTATGCTTATATGCATGCATACAAGTCCTTTGGTTGATCTTTTACCTCCCTCCAAATTTTGATGGTCTGTTCAATGTTTCTCTGTCTCTGGATCTATTTTTGTTCATCAGTTTATGTTGTTCATTATATTCCACAAGTGAGTGAGATCATGTGATTTTTATCTTTCTCCAACTGGCTTATTTCGCTTAGCATAATGCTCACCAGTTCCATCTATGCTTTTGCAAATGGTAAGAGTGTCTATTTAAGAACTTTGCCCATTTGTTTGATTGGGTTGTTTATCTTCCTTTGGTTAAGATGTATGAGTTCCCTATAAATTTTGGAGATTAGGCCCTTATTGAATATGGCAAATATGTTCTTCCATGCAGTAGGCTTTCTTATTGTTTTATTGATGGTTTCTTTAGTTGTGCAAAAGGAAGGAAGAAAGGAAGAAGGGAGGAAGGGAGGGAGGGAGGACAAGAGGAGGACAGGAGGAAATAAGGGAAAGAGGATAGAAGGAAGAAACAACAAAGGAAGGAAAAAAAAGAATGGGAAAGGTAGACTTAAAGAACCATGTAAGGAGGGATAAATAAAACATCATAGTGTTAAAAATGACTAAATCCAAACCTACTTTCATAAATTTAAGGCAGACAGAATTTTTGTCTTCAGTTCCTCCCGCTGGTGGGTAGTGGAGAGGGAGGGCAAGATGTTGAGTTTCTGATGATGACTATTATGATGTATACATGTTGTGTATCTTTAACAATTAGTCTCAGTGACTTTGCCAATTCCTTTGCTGTATCAAAGCTGTATAATTTACTTTCACGGGACATATATCTGATTAATGTTGCAAGTTGACAAGTGCCTGAGGCTCAGCTCTTTAATTTGCCACCCACCTCCAGCTACTGTCTGTCACAATTTTTATGACAAAGCCTTTTAAAATATAATTTGTTATTTAAAGTATAATTTTCTATCAGCATTCACCATTACCTAGAGTTAGCTACTTCTGTAATTCTCCTACCAGTTTTACTACAATTTCCTATTTTCTTAAGAGTTTTGCTTATTGAAATACCATTTAATACACTAAATAATCCAAATTTTATGTGTAGAATCATGTATGTCTTATTTGTTTCTGAATTATTATATTGTTGATGTTTGGTATTGAAGCACATGTATCTAAAATACTCTAATATAGTCTATATTTAATTTATCTTTATAGTATTTATAATTTGACATTTAAAAAAAATAGTAGCTTAACCTAGAAGCTCATGTCCAAAGTAAATAACATTTTATTTAAAGAATTTTATTTTTAAGAATTAATTATATTAAATGTCCCTTTAATAAGTTTTAAAAAGTTACAAATTCTCACAATTTGTGGCAGCTAAGAATGGACAGAATTCAGAATGTTACCTAATCTGACTTACAGCTATCCTACCATGTTTTGCTTTATGCCAGTTAAATGGAACCTACTTTGTTTCAAATTCTTATTATTATGTAGCATTAGAGTGGAATCTACTTTACTTTTAGCTTTGCTTTATTTTATGTGGTTCATAATATTTCTGGCTCAAACAAATTCCCAGAAAACCTTTTAGGAAGCACTTACAAATCTTTTCAGGACTTTAGAATTTATTGTCCTTACAGAGTAAAGCACATATATGAGTAGGTGAAAAATCTATAAATATTATACATTATTTAAAATGCAGCACATTTTATTTCTTGGCTTCATTTGTAAAAGTTAATGCTTCTAATGTCACATTGAATAAAACATTAGCATTTAGATGTGCCTGAAGATATTATCCTCTAATATGGAAACTAATTATTCTTTTTTAAAGTTTGATGACAATTATGAATTAGTTAAAGTAATTTAGGTTGACCTAGTTTTGATGCTTAATTTGAGGCTATAGTTAAATTATTTTAAAATTATATTACTGTTTTTAAACTTAAGAAATTCTTATAGAATTTTAATAAGTTTTGCTTTGTCTATTTACTCACCCTCCTACTATTTACTTGATTTTTCCTGTTGAAAAGATTCTTAAAAAGAAAATAGGCCTGGCCGAAACCAGTTTGGCTCAGTGGATAGAGCATCGGCCTGTGGACTAAAGGTCCTGGGTTCGATTCTGGTCAAGGGCATGTACCTGAGTTGCAGGCACATCCCCAGTAGGAGGTGTGCAGGAGGCAGCTGATCAATGATTCTCTCTCATTGATGTTTCTAACTCTCTATCTCTCTCTCTTCCTCTCTGTGAAAAATCAATAAAATATATATATATATATTTTTTTTTTAAAAAAGGAATAAAGAAAAAGAAAACAGCTCTGGCTGGTGTGAATCAGTTGGTTGGAGCATCATCCTGTGTACTGAAAGGCTTTGGGTTTGACTTCCAGTTGTGGGGCATGTGGAAAGAGGCTGATCAACGTTTTACTCTTGCATCCATATTTCTCTCCCTCCCTCTCTTCCTCCCTCCCTCCCTCCCTCCCTCCCTCCCTCCCTCCCTCCCTCCCTCTCTCCCTCCCTTCCTCCTTCTGTCCCTCCCTCCCTCTCTCTCTCCCTTCCTCCCTCCCTTTCTTCCTCCCACTCTACCTTCCTCTCTTTCTAAAATCAATAAGGCATATCCTTAGGTAAGGATTAAGGAAAAAAAAAAAAAGCAAAGCTTACATACTATTTTATCTTTATCTTTATAATAGAAGAGTATGATTTAGAGTTCTACTAGAACCATGTGGAATAAAGGAGTGATTTTCCAAGCAAAAAGTTGGGTGCTACTAATAAAGGCAGGTTTAAACATGCTACGCAGCTAAGAACAATGTTTCTCAAAGTTGAGAAATGCATGGCCTCTTTTAAATGAAAAAGAATGATCACACCTCTTACATTTATTTTTATTCTTTATTTTCAATATTTTTATTTTTCTCTTTTTAATTTTTATTGTTAAAAGCATCATTTTAAATATTTTTAAAGTTCAAGCATTTTGTGCTTATTAATAAACACACTACCTCCTTTTATAAGGTTGAATGGAGAAGAATAGAAAAATGATGACTAATTTTTGTTTCTTGTTTTAAAACACTATGAAAGCTTGCATGTACTAATACAATGATGGTGTGTTTCTTTTGTCCTGCCCAGAGGTACTGTCAACTGGTAGCAGGGGATGGAGAAGTAATTCCCCATAGAATCCTCTGTTGCTATAATCTCCAAAATAATTGTTGCTAATTAAATGCAAACAAAACTAAAAAAGAACATAATATTTTATTTTAAAACACTGCTTTACTGTGACCGATAATATAGTTTCCTAAAATTGAATAATTGCTCAAAATATAAATATGAAACCAACTGCTGCAATGCAGGTTCTTTTAAGTTTGGCATGCCTATACCAGGGATTACTCAAGATTTCCTTCACTTTCCTTTGTTTAAACAGATTCATAACCATTGCTTTGAGAGTGGTCAGTGACATCCATCTAATCTCATCTGACATGAAAATATTATTTGTATATTAAGTCCATATCTGTGCTTTTGTTATCAGCCTAGATAAATAAAGTGAACCATTTGGTTTCAATGTGATGATAAAGACAAATGCAACATGTGCTGAAATGATGAAGCTGTACTCCAAGTATAAAGCAGATATAAAGATGCTTATTTATAAAATTTTAGATTAATATCAAACAAAAACATCACTTAAAAATTATCCTGACTGGAACTCATATACCCTACTTGAGAAACTGGTTGTAGGGACAGGTGAAAGATGGAAGGACAGAAAGATAATCACTGTGGGCAGGACATGGGTTATATCTTTACTCAGCTCTCCCCTCTCTAACTGACTTAATTTGGTCCAGCATTGGCTATATTTTCTTTTTTTTTTACAACGGTTTTAATGAGGTGTCCAGGAATGTGAAAAAAATGATTTATTATATAATACTTATTGATGCAGATTGGGAAAGCACCGCTTCTCCAAATTAAAGAAGTAGACTTTCATTCATTTGTCACAGAAGATAGTAATCATGATATTTTATCTGTAGTAGATTGTTTCACAGTTGGATGAAATTGGTACTCCAACAATTATTCATGAAAACTATTTTAAATTTGAACTTTGTATAAATTAGTATTTTCACACATGGTAATAGAGTACCCAGTTCCTTAGTGGTAAATAAACTACCCCTTTTACATAGATATTGATTAGGGAAGAATTAAAAATGGTTACCTTTCAAGGAAATGAATTCAGTATATTGAATTCCCAAGTTTATTTAAGCATCTACTATAACTCATTGACTATAGTGTCATTTAATGTATTTTAATATGGTTCTCTGACTATATTCATAATAGTCAAAATATGGATATAGCCTAAATGTTTTTCATTGAATGAATGGATAAAGAAACTCTCTTAACAGTGGTTTCACTTTCTGTGGCTTCATTTACCTATGGTCACAGTCTAAAAATATTAAATAGAAAATTCCAGAAATAAAATTCTTAAATTTTTAAAGTATACATATATATTTTAAATATATTTTTACTGAGTTCAGAAAGAAAGGAAGAGGAGAGAGATATCATAGAAACATCAATGATGAGAGAGAATCATTGATTGGCTGCCTTTATAGGTCCCCCTGGGGAGTGAAACCACAACTCAGGCATGTACCCTGACCAGGAACCCAACCGTGACATCCTGGTTCATAGGTTGATGCTCAACCACTGAGCTACACTGGCCGGGCACAATTCATAAGTTTTAAATTGTGTGTGGTTTTGAGTAGCATGATGAAATCTTGAGTTATCCCACTTCCTTTGTCCAGTATACCCACCCATTATCAGATCAATTATCAGAAAGAGAGGGAGAGACAAAGAGACAACATTTTCATAACTTTTATTACAGTATAATGTTATAATTGTTCTATTTCTTTATTGGTGTTGTTAATCTGTTTCAGTGCCTGAGTTATAGATTAGACTTTAGCATAGGTATGTATGTATATGAAAAAACATAGTATATATTGGGATTGCTACTATCCTTGATTTCAGGCATCCACTGGGGGTCTGTGAACATATTCCTTATGAATAAAGGAGGACTATTTTGGCCTTGGTTGGTTTGTCTTAGTGGATAGAGGCTTGGCCAACAGACTGAAGGGTCCCAGGTTTGATTCTGAACAAGGGAACATACCTGGTCGGGAAGTGTGCTGGAGGCAACAAATAAATGTGTCTCTCTCATATCGATGTTTCTCTCTGTCTCTCCCTGTCCCTTCCACTCTCTCAAACAAAATCAATGGGAAACTATTATTGGATGAATAATAACAACAAAAATAAAAAATAAATAAAGGATTACTGTGTGTGTGTGTGTGTAATGTATATGAATTTTATTAAGCTATAAAAAAATCATTCTATCATTTGTGACACATGGAAGGCATTATACTAAAGAAATAAGCCAGACAAAGACAAATACTGTATATTATCATTTATATGTGTATTCTAAAAAAATAAATGGTTTCATAGAAATAGACAATAGAATGGTGGTTTTCAGAAGCTGGGAAAGAAGGGAAAAGATGTAGGTAAAAGAGTACAAACTTTTATTTA
The DNA here is from genome assembly GCF_014108245.1 of Pipistrellus kuhlii. NCBI lineage: Eukaryota > Metazoa > Chordata > Mammalia > Chiroptera > Vespertilionidae > Pipistrellus > Pipistrellus kuhlii. The sequence goes on along the minus strand of NW_023425540.1, from coordinate 64,705,606 downwards.
TAAGAAGTTCTGAGGATCTAATGTATAGTACGGTGACTATAATTCATAGTATGATATTATATATTTAAAAGTTGCTGAGAATAGATCTTAAGCATTTTTAACCCCCTCAAAAAGTTAACTATGTGAGGTGATGGATGTGTTAATTATCTTGATGCTGATAACCATTCTAATATATGTTTATATATAAAATTATCGCTGTCCATTTTAAATATAAGCAATTTTATTTGTCCATTATTCCTCAATAAAATTGGAGGGAAAGAAAAATGATTGCCTAAATTTTCTTTTAAAGCAATATGAAAAATTTTCTCTAACTACAGTAATGTTAGGTTTTCCTTGAGTTGGCCTGTGTGGCCACTCCAAATGCACATAGAATTTGGATAAATACCTGTTAAAATTGCATTTTCAAGACAAGTCCCCCAGCTATATTCAATCGCATTGCTGTTTCCGTTTAGAAATTTAAGAGTTGCTGTGGACATTCCAGAGCTTCTGACATATTGTTGACTCTCAAGTAAAGCTTGTATGGACTTGACAAGGGGCGACACACAGATCTAGCAAATATTTCATGTTGCTGAAAATATTTGGTCTTTTAGCACACACATATATTTCTATGTGAATAAGTCTAGTACATATAACAGACTTCGGAAGGAATTTGAACTATACAAATGTAAAATAAACTCAATTTGCAGAGTACACACAATAAACATAAAAATAAATTTATTTTGAAGTGATTAGGGAGGTTCTGGGTTGAAGACCTTCTCTTTATTGAATTGGCAGAAAATGTAAAACTTCACTTATTCTCACACAGACAAGCATTTATACTGATTATCTGAAGTCAGAGCTAATAAAGCCAATCTGCCAAAGGTCAGTTTTTATGTTTGGGTTTTACAAGTGTGAAAAAACTTCCATTCAATGATTTTTTCCACTAGGTTAAACGAACATTTACTGAACATGAGCTGCACAGATTTGTGCAAGGTGCTGTCAGGGAGACTCAGGTAAATAAAGCAAGAAGGCTACAGGTAAGATGCATGCACACATCATAATGGCACAATTCTGCAGCGCACATTTTGAGTGAGCTACTCTGGGAACAGAAAAAGTGCACATAGAAGATAAGAAGGAGGGATGATTGCTGTAACCCCAGGTGCTGGGAATACGGAGAATAAATAGATACCAGACTTTGCCTTCATGGTGTTTGCTGTCTTGTAGCACAAACAGAATTACACAAGTAATTATGCAAATATTTAATTAATCATACCTGCTATTAGCTGTACAAAGGAATAATATAGATTTTAGGAGAATATAAAACATTGGAGCTAACCTATTCTGATTTTCAACAAAGACTATCCTGAGGAGACAGAATCTGAACAGAGACCTGAAGGAGGCAAGGTGGCAAAGAATTGCAAGGAATTCGTTGATGGCATTGTTGAAAAGGCTGACCGTCTAAAGAGAAACATCTCAGGCAGTGAGTACAGTGGACTTGGCAGGACAGATCCAGGAGAGGCAGGCAATCTTTTGGATCATAGCATGATTTGAAAGGGAACAACCGGAAAAAGTATGGGAGCTGTTGGGTTCAGACCAGAGTGTGAATTTGAAAGCCTTGTATTCTTACTGAGGTACTTGGACCTTATTTTATAGGCTTCTAGGAACTGCTAAAGCCATCTGAGCAGAGGATATAATCAGAAGCAGGACATGGGAAGATTATCCTCGGGAATGTGCATTTCTGCAGGAAGTTATCAGAGTCAGAGAAGTTGCAGTGGAGGCTAGTACCAGACTTGAGAGCATCTGAATGAGAATAACTCCAGTGGTAATGGAGGGAGAGCTGGGATCAGATGCAAGTGAATGAAGTGGCAAAAGTACCATAGAACTATACACTTGAAACCTATATAATCTTATTAACCAATGTCACCCAAGTAAATTAAATTTAAAAAAAAATAAAATAAAATATTGTGGTATGTAAATGTCTAAACACTATACCTGAAACTAACATAATATTGTAAGTCATCTATAATTTAAAAAATAAATAATAATAAAAAGAATACCCCATAAGGAAAAAGAAAAGTGACTCAAAGCTTTGAATTTGGAATTGCTGAAGCCATTTGTTTGGTTGTTTGGTGCCACTGTCAGAATTAGAGGTTACAGGCCCCAAAGAGTAAATTTTTGCCCAGACATGAATGTGGTTTATGAGCTTCAGCTAATAAATACTTATTTTTAAAGGAAACAGTAACACCTAATCATAGATGGGTATATTTGTGTGACAAATTTTATTTAATGCAAATATAGAAAAAATCTAGGGTGTTTCCCTCCCCTGCAAATGTGCTTACTTGAATGAAATATAAATTATCTTTGTCTAAAAATCACATTAATTTTTTAACCTCTCCTTTTTATTATTATTTTTTTGTTTCTCAATGATGTTAACACATTAGGGCTGTTAAAGAGGTAGAGAAGAAATATGTAGAAAAGGCTGTTTATATTGTAATTCCTGCCATTCAGCCAGAAGCCTAAATGGCTATCCTCCAGGGAGAGTCTTGGCAGTTGGTCAATAATGTGAGTCAAAGGGCCAGACTGGAGCCAGGTAACTTGGCTGTCTCTTTAATGAGGCATCTTCATAGTGGCTTGTTTGTTTTCTTTCCAGATGCTTGATTTGTAACTCCAATCAATTTCTGAGTGTTTATGTAATTCATTTAAAAGGAAGAAAGGATCAACTAATCCCACTTCTGCCTAGAACAACTAGGTTGAACCAATTCCAGTTCTCTTTAAAACATTAAATTGCACGTGTACCGTTTAAGAAGAATATCTTGCTATTCCAAAATTGCCTTTTATTTGTTCTTGAAAGTCTCATTCTGCTTACCCTGCAGTATGGACAGAATGAACATGCTCACTCAATCTTCATTCACATTTTATTTTCAATTGTGGAAACTGCTTAATGAATTGACTTTCAGTTAGTGGATTGGAGTGTGCAAAGTTCCAAGCCTCATCCTAAAGCAGTCCAGAAAATACACCAGATTCTGATCTTTTGAGTTTGGGGAGAATGAGTGGTTTGAAGTAGAGGACAGGTGGATATTTTCTCATTTCCAGTACACCTATGTGTTCATCTCCTAAAAGGATAAATAACCCTAAGTTTAACAGCTCACTTGGGGTGGACATGAGGGGCCAAATAATCAGAGATGCCCTCTCATTACTTAGGAGTGCATCTTTTGAATCCTTGAAAAAAAAAAAAAAAAGATACAACCACTACAATTAATTGAAAATTTCAGGTCAGCTTTATACCAGTAATAAACCTGATTTCGAAATGAGATTTCCATTCTATCATGTGTTAACAGTAGTAGAAACTCTTAACTAGCTAAACAAGACAAATCATATGTTTTTGTCTTTGCAATTTTTCCATTTTGAAGATGACACAGATGAACTCATGTCTGACTTGAAGAGCATGGGACTAGGGTAAAAAGAACATTTGTCTAATCCTTACTGCCCATGAACTTGAAGTGTCTTTCCTCTCCCCTGTGTGGTACCTAACCCTCTCTGTGAGCTGAGAGTAATAATCACACTTTATTTGACTGAGGACACAACTTTATGAAAATTTACTTTAAAGGCACATTTGGCAGACATAGAATTTCCTTCCTTAAACGTGCTTCCGGTACTCCTGATGATAAAATTTTAAAAGGAGATCCTCAAAACATGAAACCTCAAGAAGAATTTCCATAGGCTGGAATCTGCTGAAAGATCATTAACAAAAGCACAGTAGCTTTAAGCAATTTTCAGAGATTGAGAGTTGAATTGGGACATGGATAAAAATAAAATGATATTCAATGAACCTAGTGATAAAGTACCTAAGTATAAACTCTATATATCTCTAAGCATCGGGTTTCAACTTATTTTGCTGTCTGCATCGTGGTGTGGGAAGGAATTTTAGTTTACAACTAGATATTCCATAACAAAATGAGTTTCTCTGAAATGTAGGCAGCTCTTGGTGAAAGAATGTGCTCTCTTGCTTACCATAGGGACAATGTGAAGCTCTGCAGCTTTGACAACATCTGCTAACTATCTTATCAAAACATACTTTCTCTTTGATGCAGCCTTAAGCACTTTAAGAAACATGTTATCTGGGATGCAAGAGTGGAAAACGTTATATTTTAACTTTTGTTTGCATCATAAATATCCTGGGGGAAACTAAATGGAGAAATGTGTTTGTAGTATGTCCTATAGGATCAGGTATTGTGTTGTTTAACGAATACTTCCTTGTGTATTAAAAGGATCAAACTAGAAAATCACCTATAAAACTAGGTTACAATTTTCTTATGTCTTTTAAAAAATGACATGGTCTAGGTTAGTGGAATTCAAATAAAGCTTTTATTTTTACTTTTAGGTATTTCATTTCTTTCACTGGTGCATCTTAGCCTTGAGACAATTTTTCTACTCTGCAATTCAGAAAATGGCATGGCAAGGGCTCTTTATGAAGACAAATTGCCACTAGGTCTTGCCAGGCATTAGATTTAAAATGACATTATTTTTAAAAAGCCCATATAGGGTCTGTGGCCACAACTCTATGACAGTTAGGTTATAAAATAAAATCTCCACAGGTATAAAACATGCCAATAAGTGTATGAAATCATTCACTGCTTTGAAAGTTAGCTGACGTTTTAAATCTATGTCTTGAAATGTAAGTCTTATTCTGAGGAGATGCAGTCCTCCTGCTGTGTCCATATAATTAGCAGTAATGGGAATTAGACAAGCACATGTCCTGCAAGCTCATCTTTGCTTTAAGTTGTGCTTGTCAAGTGGGGATATAAAAAGAGATGTGCTGTTAATGCTCTGGTGCCAGTGGACATATGGCAGGCTATTAGCACAGGGGCACCCTGGGAGGATATTTGCTTATTCTTCATACATGGCACTGAGACTCTCAGCACCCTCTCTTTCCTAACATTTAATAAAGGGAACTAAGAAAAACAAGTGGCTGAATTTATGACCTACAATGAGTTATACATTTATCATAAATTATGGCAAATATGGACCTTCATATTTGAACTTCATTTGATGCATTTTAATTCATGATATTGTCATCTGTCCTAAATTTTTCTCGAAAAGGCTATACTCTTAAAAAATAAACAACTCCTATTACAGAAAGACTGGGGACTGTATAATGGAAGTGTATGTAACTTAAATTTTGGAGAATCTACTATGATTTCAATAATGTTTTAATGTTGTTTCATTTCATCTTCACCATATACTTTGAGGTAAGAATTATTTCCAATTCACACATCAGGTTGTAATTAAACCCAAAATCTGTGGGACTATACTTTTCTCATTATCTGTTTTGCTTAATGCTCTTCATTCATGTTTACCTTCTGCTTCTCCTGCCTAGAGGGAAGCAGTTAATAGTCTACCAACTATGTACCATGATTCTCTTCTTACTTGTTTATGTAGTTATTGACTTCCGGTTTTCTCTCCAAATTTAGTAAGGATTTTGGCTGGAGTCTAGCACTCGTTTTTTGCAAATCCTACTATTAACCTGAATGATTTTAGTGTCCATCCAGCTTTCTCACCTCAAGCATTTACATGCTCCTCAACATCATTATCTTTTATGCTCTCTACACTTTAGCAAACTAGTACTCCTAGAAATCGTTATCACCCAGAATTGCTTTATCCTTAAAATGTTAAATACTAACAGATCATGGCAGAGGATTCAAGTTACCTATCTCCAACATTTTTTATCTTTCAACTTAGAACTCATGATTTGCAGTAAACGTGACTATCTAGAAAAAAAATATTTTCCATCTTCTATTATAACTGGTCTTATCCAAATGACTAAGTTCTTATCTAGGAGATATATGCAAAAGTTTGTGTAAAACTGTCCTTAAAAGAAGTTGGGAAAGAAATTTCTCTGGTTTTGTTGTTTTGACAGCAAATGTGATGCTTAGAGCTTTGGCAGCTGTTCTGATCAGGAGGAAGGAAAGCATGAGCTGAAGATGATTAAAAGACAAGATAAAATACTTTTACACTGATTCTGTGGAGTGCTCTACCAGCTCTGGACCATCTATTTCTAGACTTGTTTTATATGCAAGAAAGAAAAAACAACAACTCTATTTTGTTTAAACCAGTATTATTTTATTTACTCAAATTCAGCAAGACTTATACCTGATATATTCTCAGAATCAAGTTGTCCCTTTTCTCACACTTTGACTGCACTATTCTGATGTCCATTCCTTTTCTACTCAGCCTGCCATCCACGTTAATCACATAAACAACTGTTTCACCAGAACCATGCCTAGTACTTTTTAGAAAATTTGAAGAGTTCCATCTCAGACTTAACCCAGCAATCTGGGAGTGTATAGGATTTCTAAATTATACCACATATTTTTTCTTGGTATAGAATGCCAGCCTCTCCTCACTCTTTGGAAATCTTTTTCTCTTAAATATTAACATGTTTGATTATATGTTTACTAGAGGCCTGGTGCACAAAATTCTTGCACAGGTAGAGTCCCTAGGCCTGGCCAGTGATCAGGGCCAATTTGGGCCTTCCTTTGTTCTATACTGCCCCCTGGTGTTCGGTACACATAATAGTGAGTGATAGAACTCTCAGTCTCCCAGGTGAACTCCCAAGGGGACACTTTGCATATTAGCCTTTTATATCTATAGATTGAATAATGACATGTTAACCCGTACAAACACCCAGGAAGATTCCATAATTGACACGACTTTCTCCTGGCCTAGGACACTTAGATATACATTGTCAGGCTTGTTGTTAATGTAAAGTTATTCCTATATAGTTGGAAGGGGAAAAATATCTTTCTTAAAAATATGTGTGTATTGATTTTAGAGAGAGGAAGAGAGAGGGAGGTAGAGAAACATTAATGATAAGAGAGAATCATTGGTTTTCTGTCTCCTGCACACCCCTTCTTAAGGATTGAGCCCACAACCCAGCATGTGCCCTGACCGGGAATCAGACTGTGACTTCCTGGTTCATGGGTTGATGCTCAAACACTGAGCCATACCAGCTGAAAAAGTCTTGTAATTTAATCTTGTATAACATTAAAATATATAGCATAGTATTAATGAAGACAAGATTCTCATAAAAATATTTATTATACAATATTTATGAAATTCTGGTTTAAAAAGCTAAGAAACAAGATTGGATCCAACCTCACATCTGTGGAATCAAAGTCTTTCAGCATAAAACCAGAATACTAACCTTATAAGCTGCTGTCTAGCACTAACATTGGAGAACTACTCCTATGGGTAAACTCCTTGTTGATATTCAGCATACTGGCTTTATATTTATTTACCTAATGTTCAAATCTGTGATGTTCACTTGACATGCTTTCTGTACACAGGAGAGTCTCTTATCTGAGATGTAGGCTAGCTTTCTCTGGAGATAGATGAATACATCAGCACTAGTACAGATATCTGTATAATTGAGGTTATAAGAGCGAGACCTTTGTAGGCATTTTATTGATCTAATTAAAATGAAAATTATTTATCTAAGCCCCAAATTGTTTATTTGGTTGACTAAATCTTTATTTTGTACCTTTTTTTTTTTCAGATAAAGGAGAAAATGAATTAGCTAGTTATACTACAATCAGCTATAGTGAATCAAAGCTGGATGTTATATATGTTCAGATGTTCAAAAGGAAACAATTATCATTTGTCATTTTCCAGTCTCTACTGAAAACAATGCCAATTTAGAATAGGGGAATATGATTACACATAAACATTTGGCATATCTCTTTCTAATAGCTAACCAAAGGTTGCTTTCACATCATTTATGCTTGATGAATAGTCTACTGATATTTCATATTTTTACACTCAAATAATAATATACATGATAGCACAACCATTCTTTCCATTTTCCTTTTGAAATAAAAAAAAAAGGTTTCCTAAGTAATTATTAGAATTTCTGATGATAGTTTTTGATGATGAGAAACTAAACAGCTATTAAACTGGGTGCCGTGTGATATGAATAAACTTCTCTGTATGAACATGTGTCTGGGTTCACGCTCGGTTGTCTCATGACCTGTGCTATGATACCATTCTTCAGGAAAAAATAATGTATCACAATCTTTGTCTTAAAGAGGCTGCATGAGAAAATAATGTCTTAATCACTTTTGATTTCATAAGGAAGTAATACAATTACATTTTAAAGTTTGTCTTAGATATCTCATTGACTAAAAAATATATTACTGTTATAACAGATTTCAGATGATCCATTTGAAAAATGAAGGAAATAAAGAATACTTAAGAAACATTTTCATTAAAAACATTTGAATTTTATTAAAATGTATTTTTATAGAAAATTTACTTTTATTAGTTTTTCATGGGCATTACTTCTTATATTAAAATATTATCCAAAAGCAGAAATAATATTTTTTTCTGTTAGAATATATATGAATTTATGATAAATGCCTGCTCCAAACACATTACATTGTTTAAAATTCCAGCCAAAAAAATAGAATTATATTGTAAACTGTTCAGATATACTAAAACACCAAGTGAGCATTATAAAATATTTTTACTACAGAAGTCTTTAAAACATTATTTAAATATGCTTAAATTGCATGTAGTGTTCACAGAAAACAGGTATTTTAGTCAATAATTAAAATTAGTATTCAGTTTGATTTTATTTAGTAGTTTTCCATTAAAAGAATGTATTAGGTATTATTCAAATAAATTTGTAAGATATTTAATGATTAAATAAATATATATTTAATAAATCAATGCATGATTAAGTAGAAAGGAACAAAAATAATTTCCCCTTTATTTTCTTTAAAAATACATTTTTATTGATTTCAGAGAGGAAGGAAGAGGGAGAGAGAGAAAAAAACACCAATGAGTGAGAATCATCAATTGGCTGTCTCAAGCATGCACCACACTGGGGATCCATTAAAGCATGTGCCCTGACCAGGAATCAAACTATGACCTCCTGTTTCATAGGTCAACTCTCAACCACTGAGCCACACCTGCCAGGCTTCCCATTTATTTTCACCTTCCCATAAACTCATCAAATACTCAGCATCTTTTCAAAATACATGAAAAGAATCTCTCAGAATATCATAAAAATTTAATCAGATCCCCTGCAGGAACATTTAGAGCTAATTGGTATATGCCATAATTACTTCTTTTAGTGTTGGTCCTTTAGGTGTGTGCCGTATGAGATAACATTGCTAATGTTTTTTGTCTTTTGGGGTGTATGTGTAATTAGTCTGTGTCTCACTGGTCTATAACTATATGCTCAACACTTTAATGAGAATTGCCCTTGCCTTTCTACACACTGCACTAAAAGAGAGCCAAATCCCCTTTCTGAAATTCAGGGACCCATTCCTTGCCATGTATTATTCATTTTAGGTAAGTTAATGTCATTGGGAGATGGAGTTTTACCTTGCATGATAAAAGATTTTAAGTGAGGTGCAGTTAATTATTATTGCCTATGCCCTGGTGGGCTTTCCCATATGGTCTTCTTTTCTTTTAGCAGATGAGTGACAAGAAGTCATCAGGGCAAAGTCATAAGCAGACCTTTCTATATTAAAACTTGAATTTTAATATAGAAAGTACCTGAAGCACTAGCTAATTTCAGTTTTCTAGTTACAGAACGTGAGCAAATAATTTAGCAGCTAGTGCTTCTCAACATGCTTATTTTAGTTTGTCTCTTAAATCAAATCAGAATTATCCCTAGAGTGCTTCTATTGCATGTGTCACTGACCTTGAAATGAAAGTTTTATAAGCAGGAATGCCTGTGTTCTCACAGGATACATACCAAAACTTTTAAACCACAACTGTGGGTCTGGTTTTAGAGTGATGGAAATCCGAAATGTGCATGATGGAAGGAATATCATAACATTTTTTTAATTGTATTGGATTATACGAAAGAAGACAAAATGCTTTCTTCACATTTTCTAATTATGAAGGCGTGCTTTAAAATGATCCTCGATTGATAAATACTTATTCTAATTACAAGCCTTGTAAATCAATGCGTGTAATGATTATTGGAAATGAAGAATAAAAAATGTGAGCAGATGAGTTCTGGAATCAGGGAAGGCTGGGCCAGCAACTTTGCTGGGTGGGTTGCCTGTGACTTGACAAGCCTCACTTGTGTAGTAGCCCACAGTTTTGTCTTCTTTGTGTGTGTGTGCTTTTTAAAGAATAATCTTTACTTAAAGCTTTTTTCCCCTATATGAATTTAATATAAACATTGAATTTTAGAGGTAGAAGGAATTTTGAGTAATTACTGTCAGAGAGAAAATCAAGTCACTTGATAAGGATCACTTAAGTTAGTGGTAGCCCACAATTTTTATGTCATTGGTCTGCGGTCTGAGTGCTTTTGGAAATTTGATATAAAGCTTTTCTGTGCTAGGCCTCAGTATGACCACTTTATATGAAAATATTAGAAGTAGAAAGGACTTCAAAATTATTTTAGAGTAACTCTTTTTATAGTTAAGAAAACTGAGTGCTAAAAGTTAGAGTGATACAGTTTAATTCTTTATGTTTTTATGTCTTAAATCTCTCTTAATAGTAAAATAAATTATAAACAAGCATGAATCATTTGCTATTCCTAAATAGGTATCAAAAAACATAATCACAGCACAATTTTTAATTTTTCTTATCAAACTATTAGAAATGCTTCCTGTGTAAGAAGATGATTATCATAAAAGCCGGTAGCAACATACCAAAGCAGACATTTGATATAATTTAAACACAAATGTTAGATGCATTATGGTTTCATAATTGACATATTATGTATTAGTGAAATTGATTTGCTATGTAAAAGGGAATATATACTTGGAAAAAGATTTTCACCAGTATTACACTTGTCTTATATTTTTATGATACTTAATGGTACTATTCTTTTTCTTTTTCTTTTTTTTTTTAATAAAAGGATACTTAACTATAATGTTATTTGCCTTATACTATAGTTATAATTTATTTAAAAATGATTTTCGCATATTGCCATTTTAGGAGATGTTTGGCAGAAGATAGAAAAAAAGGAAGAAGTTTAGTATATTACTAATGAAATAAAATTGGCCAAGACTTCAAGACCAAGCCCAATTTGGTAGTAATTAAATAGCAATTATAATGTTAGAGCTATTAAGACAGCAGTGTGAATGGATTTTATTTCAATTCAGTCCCATAGAGGGACAGATGCACACTGTGCCGACAGATGCAGTCACTCCACTGAATTATGCTCTTGAGTGGGAATCAGTGAGAGCTGAGTCCATGTTCAGTTTTACATGTAATTTTTCAGAGCTCCTATTTTGTATCGCAAATTTTTAATCTATGGTTATTGCAATTTTTAAAAAAATATATTTTATTGATTTTTTACAGATAGGAAGGGAGAGGGAGAGAGAGTTAGAAACGTCGATGAGAGAGAAACATCGACCAGCTGCCTCTTGCACACCCCCTACCGGGGATGTGCCCGCAACCTAGGTACATTCCCTTGACCGGAATCGAACCTGGGACCTTTCAGTCCGCAGACTGACACTTTACCACTGAGCCAAACCGGTTTCGGCGGTTATTGCAATTCTTGCCTTTACCTTGCAGAGAGATTTTAATAGTCAATAAATTCTATAAGGGAGTGCTCAGTACAATGCTTTGTATGTTTTTTTTTAAATTTAAGTATAGTTGGTATACAATATTATATTAGCTATATTAGTTTCAGGTCTACAATATAGTGATTTGACATTTTTATACCTTACAATGTGATCACCCCACTAATTCTAGTAATCATCTGTCACTGTGCAAACTTATCACTATCTTATTCAGTATATTCCCCCTCACCTTTTTCACTCATCCCTCCCATCCCTCTATAACCCCCTTTGGTCTCTGTTTCTGAGTCTTTTTGTTTGTTTGTTCATTTGTTTTGTTTTGTTTCTAGATTCCACATATAAGTCAAACCATTATTTGTCTTTTTCTGACTTATTTTACTTAGCAAAATACTCTCTATTCCATCCATTTTGTCACAGTCATACATGGCAAGATTTCATTCTTTTTTATTGCTTCATAATATTCCTATATATACATAGTATGAATAAGTATATATATGGCACATATACACATCATTTTTATCCATTTACCTATTGATGAACACTTAAGTTGCTTCCATTTTCAATATTGTAAATAATGCCGCAATGATTTTGTACTGCAAATTGGTATAGTCACTGTGGAAAACAGTATGGAAATTCTTCAAAAACTAAAATCAGATCTACCATATAATGAACAATTCCATTTCAGGGTATTAATCAAAGAAAATGAAAGCACTAATTAAAAAAGATATATACACCTCTATGCTCATTAGTTTGCATTTGTTTATGTTGCTATTTTTTTATTTTTCAATTACTTTTGGCATTCAATATCATTTTATTTTAGTTTCAGGTATACAGCATAGTGGTTAGATAATTATCTAATTGCAAAGTGATCCCTTATAATTCTAGTATCCTCCTGGCACTATACATAGCTACTACAATATTTTTAAAAAATATATTTTATTCATTTTAACAGAGAGGAAAAGAGAGAGATAGAGAGCTAGAAACGTCGATGAGAGAGAAACATCGTCTAGCTGCCTTTTGCACACCCCCTACCGGAGATGTGCCCTCAACTAACGTACATGCCCTTGACCGGAATCGAACCCGGGACCTTTCAGTCCGCAGACCGACGCTCTACCATTGAACCAAACCGGTTTCGGCAGCTACTACAATATTATTGACTATATTCCCTATGCTGTACTTGACATCCCCATGACAATTTTGTAACTAACAATTTGTATTTCTTAATCCTTTCACTTTTTTAAAAAAATATATTTTATTGATTTTTTTTTTTGCCCCCCTCCCTCCCACACACCCCTGCCTCCCCAGAGTTTTGTGTCCATTGGTTGTACTTATATGCATGTATAAAAGTCCTTCGGTTGATCTATTATCTCCCCCAGATCTTCCTCCCCTCCCCGCTGTAATTTGACAGTCTATTTGTTGATATACTGTCTCTATATCTATCTTTTGGTTCATCAGTTTATAATGCTCTTTATTATCCACAAATGAGTGAGGTCATGTGGTGTTTCTCTTTCATTGATTGGCTTATTTCACTCAGTATGATGTTCTCCAATTCCATCCAGGTTGCTGCAAATGATGAGAATTCCTTCTTTTTTATGGCAGCATAGTATTCCATTGTGTAGATGTACCATAGTTTTTGGATCCAATCATCTGCTGATGGACACTTAGGCTGTTTCCAAATTCTGGCTATTGTAGATTGTGCTGCTATGAACATAGGGGTGCATATATCCTTTCTGACTGGTGTTTCTAGTTTCTTGGGATATATTCCTAGAAGTGGGATTACTGGGTCAAATGGGAGTTCCATTTTCAGTTTTTTGAGGAAACTCCACACTGTTCTCCACAGTGGTTGCACAGTCTGCATTCCCACCAGCAGTGCATGAGGGTTCCTTTTTCTCTGCAACCTCGCCAACACTTGTCGTTTGTTGATTTGTTGATGTTGGCCATTCTGACAGGTCACTTTTTTTTTTTTTTACCCAATCCTCCAACCTCGCTCTTATCTAGCAACACCTAGTTTATTCTCTGTATTCATGAGTCTGTTTCTGTTTTATTGGTTCACTTATTATGTTCTTTTGATTCCACATATAAGTAAAATCATGTGGTATTTGTCTCTTTCTGACTTATTTCACTTAGCAAAATACCCTCTAGGTCTATCTGTGTTGTTGCAAATGGTTAGATTTTATTCTCTCTCTCTCTCTCTCTCTCTCTCTCTCGATTTTATTCTCTCTCTCTCTCTCTCTCTCTCTCTCTCTCTCTCTCTATATATATATATATATATATATATATATATTACCTTTTCTTTATCCAATTGTTTAAAGATGGGCACTGGGTTGCTTCCATATCTTAGCTACAGTTAATGCTGAACTGAAAATAGGGGTGCATATCTCTTTTTGAATTTGTTTTTTATGAAAAATATTTTTATTAATTTCAGAGAGGAAGGGAGATGGAGAGAGATAGAAACATCAATAATGAGAAAGAATCATTGATTAACTGCCTCCTGAACATTCCTACTGGGGATGGATCCTGTAGCCTGGTTATGTGCCCTGACTAGGAATTGAACCATGACCTCCTGGTTTATAGGTCAACGCTCAACCACTGAGCAGCACCACATGGGCATTAATTTGTTTTTTTGATTACTGCAAATATTTAAGCAGAAGTGGAATTGATGAGTAATAAGGTAGTTCTATTTTTTTTTTTTGAGGAACTTTTATAATGTTTGTATAGTGGCTGTACCAATTTGCATTCCCACCAACAGTACAGGAAGGTTTCCTTTTCTCCATATCCTTACCAATTGGATCTTTCTAGAAGAATATCTTAGAGGCATGTCCCACAAACTTTTCAAACTAAATGTTGTTATCTTTCTCATCAAACACCCTTTCTTTTTTTTCACATAGCCCATGTTCAAGAAATGGGTAAATCCCAAATATCAAATGTTTTTAAAATCAATCATCTACTCTTAATTTACATTGCCAGCACCATTATTTAGGTCCTTATTGTTCAGTGTATTAAATTAATGCCATATAACTGTTTGGGTAGATTGTGGAAAGAATGGGGACTTTGGTGCCCAATAGACTGAGATGTTTGAAGACTCAACTCTGTCTCTTACTAACTGTGTTTTTCGGGAGATTACTTAAACTTCTTGGTTTATTCAATGTACAATGGCAAATCATTGTTTTACAAGGTTGTTTTAAAGATACAGTTTTTTAGCACAGTTACTAATAAATCATTGGCTTTAAATAACTTGCTGCAGTATCTTTAAGTGGATAGTCAGACTTTAAATAAATCTGGCTGCAACAGTTATCTCATCTTTTTAAAAATATATATTTTAGCCAAGACTGGTTTGGCTCAGTGGATAGAGTGTTGGCCTGAGGACTGAAAGGTCCCGGGTGCGATTCTGGTCAAGGGCATGTACCTTGGTTGCAGGCACATCCCCAGTGGGGGTGGTGCAAGAGGCAGCTGATCGATCATTCTCTCTCGTCGATGTTTCTGACTCTCTGTCCCTCTCTCTTCCTCTCTGTAAAGAATCAATAAAATATATTAAAAAATAAATATATATATTTTATTAATTTTTTTTCAGAGAGAAAGGGAGAAGGATAGAGTTAGAAACATCGATGAGAGTGAGACATTGATCAGCTGCTTCCTGCACACTCCCTACTGGGTATGTGCCAGCAACCAAGGCATATGCCCATGACCAGAATTGAACCTGGGACCCTTGAGTCTACAGGCCAATATTCTTTCCACTGAGCCAAATTGGATAGGGCAGTTATCTCATCTTTAGCTCAAGTAGCCTTTATAATGCTGCCCAAGTCTAAAACTTATGTGTACTTGAGCCCCACTTAAGCCTAGAATCTTCAAATTTTTAGAATTTGAGATCCTTACTAGTGTGCTTTTTAACCTTTAAGGTTATGCATTTACTTCCCACCACTTTTGGAAAAAATTTACTTCCTATTAGAATATATCAGGAACCTCAATGTCCCTGGAGCTTACCCGTATTTTCCGGCGTATAAGACGACTTTTGAAACGAAAAAAAGTCAACCGAAAATCGGGGGCAAAAGACCAAAACTGCACAAAAATTACCTGCAGATCTTGACGGCAAAGTAAGTCTTTTCTTTGAGGTGGGGGGTAGTCTTATACAGCGAATATAGGCCTAAACCTGTTTTAACTGTAAAATTAGGGGTTGTCTTATACACCGGAAAATACGGTATTTGTTTTGTTTTCCCTGATTGAACTGCCCTTTCTTCATTTTCCTTTGTAACAAAACTTTGGGCCTAACATTATCCCTGCTTTGAAGCCTTCCCTGACTTCCTCCCTTGTCATATATAGAATTACTCTCTGATTTGGAAAGTCTTTGTCTTTGGTTGACACAGCTAATTATCATAGTTAACTTTTTGTTGAATTTTATTATATTCTCAACACTCTTACACAAGTATTTTAAATGTATAAATTCATACTTTTGGGGAAGGTACCATTATTATCCACATTTTACAAATAAAAAATCAGGTACAAGGTGGTTAAGGAACTTTGCCCAAGATCAGTGGGCAGTGGAATCAAGCTTTTACTTATGCAGTCTGGCTTCTGTGTCTATGAGATTTCCACTTAACTCCTTATTGCCTTCTGATAGTATTTAACACTGGATGGACTGTCATATGCCCCAGTCATCTCCTTCAACTAGGAAAGACCCAGCCCCATGTTGTACATAGATTGGTTTGGCAGTAATAAGTGCAATTACAAGCAATTAGGAAGTAAGCCCTCCAGGACTATGTAAGGGATAGCAGTTTGCAAATGATTTTTATTGTTAAAGTGCTTTTGAAGTGGCAACTATCCATAGTGCTGCACAATCAACTTATATTACTTAGGAAGTGATTATTCACTTTTGTGACTTGCTTTTTTGGCATTTACTGACTTCACCTCTGGCCCATCATTTCTGCTTTTTGCTATTTTCTGCTCATTATCATGCCCAATAGGAGAAAAAAAGGAGTTGAATTCTAATCATTTCAGAGTAAGGAACAGTTAAACTGTTAGAAAACGTAATGTTTAGGGTTATACTGTGAAATTTTACTCACACATTTATTTTTAATTATAATCAATAGTCAAAAATTCATTTACATTTTAAGAGCCATATTTTGTATTCTTATTAGGTGCTAAACTTTGTGAGACGTATTAATTGCTCCGTTGGGCAATACAAGCTTTATCTTATATTTTTAACCTTTTAGTACAGGTCCAATTTGAGAAATCCTCATGAAATAATTTTTGACAATGTGCATTAATTAATTTAGAAGTATGCATAAATGCACCTGTGTAAAAAATTCTGGCTTTGGGAAACTGTTCATTTCTTCTGGGCTGAATATAAACTTTCTCCTAACTTATTTCTACATTATACTTCAACTGCAAGTCCTAGAATCTTCCCCAAGAGTACCCTTATGGCTACAGTGAAGTGGTTCCCAAATATTTTATATGCATGTATCTAATGACCTTTGTCATACCTCATGTACTCTCCATCCCTCACTTCTATTGGGAGCTTTCCTCTGCTTTTGAAGCCAAAGCAGCAAGATCTCAAGGAAGTTATTTCTGGGGTATTGCCTTGTTCCTATCTTTTCCTCCTGCTATAAACTCCTACCATGCTTCTTACCACTACTACTGACACTTAGTTTCGATAATTATCTCCACTTCTGTCTCACTTACTGGTTTCATATAATCTATACTAATAAAAGGGTAATATGCTAATTAGACCAGACATCTTCTGGATGTCCTTCTGGAGAAGGGCATGGTAGAGGGGACCAAGGCAGAGGTGGTTAGGGGTGACCAGGCCAGCAGGGGAGGGCAGTTTGGGGTGACCAGGCATATAAGCAGGTGAGCGGTTAGGAGCCAGATTGGGAGAGGGATATGGGATCTGGCCCAACTTGACAGTTGGACATCCCCCGAGGGGTTCTGAAATGGAGAGGATGCAGTCCCGGCCAAGGGACCTCACCCCCATGTACGAATTTTGTGCACCAGGCCTCTAGTAATGATAATAAAAGATGCCACTTCTTGAGCATTTTCTGAAGATCAGGCATTGTAGCAAGGTTTAACAAAGTATCTCATTGGCTATTCACAGTAAACGTAACGGGTGGGCATTATAAAGAAAGTAACAGAGGCTCAGCGAGGATAAGATACTTACCTTGGATCATGCAGCTTGTGAATGGTAGCCACTGCTTTTTATCATGTTTGTCTTTGAGACCAGAGATCATGTCTTTTTTTGAGAAATATTGTGGAGCCCCTAAATGCACAGAATCATCTGTGGATAATGACACTGTATCTTAAGGTAAAATAAAAAGTGTTCAAATACATAAGAATAAAAACACCCAAGTTGATACTTTCTTATTTGTATAAATTAAAATATCTCTCTAATTATATAGCACCCTAAATAGCAAGTTACTGAGAGAAGTGATATGAGAATACTATAATTTTATAACTTATTGATAACCATATCATGGGAACCATTAACAGTACATTTTATAACATAATGTTGTCACTTAAATCATCACCATATTACAAAAAGAATAATTGTTGAAAAATTTAAATTCTCAAAATAATTTAATTAATTTCCAAATTTCTTATATCATCAATTAACCATTTTGTAATGCATTATTATCACTGTTGCCTTCCAGGTTTTGAGATTATCCAACTTAAAAGATGTTATTTTCCAATTTTTAACATCTTCAACAATGTCTAAACTAATGGGAAGTAATTTGTAAAATTTGGCTATTACTAAACTAACCCTGAATTAGAATATACATTTCTAATATACTGTATTCTTTATCTAATTGTTATGCCCCATGATTTTTCAATTGATTACTCACTTTGTAAGTTATAGACAAGCAGCTATAATAGTAAAATCAGGTTATCTTGTAGGTTTTAGTGCTGATTTTAAAGTGATAGTTATTTTTAAAGTGTCTACTAAAATAACATATTTCTCTCTTGTAACATAATGATTTATGACACCTTTCTTTTTTTGACAGATAACCTAGAATATTTTCAACTCATCTAATATATGTCTAATAAAAATTTATTCATGTCTCTGTGGGTGGGCACAACCAAGGCATGAAGTAGTGCTGAGTGTCAACAGTGCTGCTTCTGTTAATAAAGATCCTGGAGGGGAAAAAAAAAAAAATCAACTCAAACAGCAGAAGCTGGGATTCTTTTTCTAGCCTCTTTTGAAATCTAACAAGCCATTTTCATTGCTACATTTTAATTCTTGACAAGAAGTTAAATAGGTATCTTACCATGGATTACAGCAATCTTTTCACTGTGGGGAGTTTTATATGGTTACTAGCGGCCCAGTGTACCAAGCCAACTATATGATAGAACTAGAGACCTGGTGCACGAATTCATGCATGGGTGGGGTCCCTTAGGGTGGCCTGTCAGGCCCCAGCTTGTGCCCCCAGCCTTGCAACCATGCAGCCCCGCCTGGCATTCCACCATGGCCTAGTGCTGCCCTCTCACCTGCTCCACCATCCCACTGTGGTCTTGCTCTCCTTGGGGCCCATTGGGGCAGGCAGCATCTCCATTGCTGTGCATTGCCAGCACTGCATCACTGACACCCACCATGTTCCGTGCAGCCCCCTGGTGGTCAGCGCACATCATAGCGAGTGGTCAAAACTCCCAGTTGAATGACCGCTGAGTGGACAATTTGCATATTAGGCTTTTATTATATAGGATTGTCATCAAGATCATACAGTCTCTTCCAGGGAGGTAAAAACAATGTTTAGAAATGCTCTTTCTTTTGTTAAAGCAGCCACTGAGCTTGGCCACACAGCCTGGTTAAAAGTTGCAGATCTCTCTGAATTGCCTTTATAAACCCCAGTGAATTAAGCAAGTTGAAGGTCACAGATAACTCCGCTTGAGCACTTATAACTTTGGAAGAGGATGGAAGCAGCAGGAATCAAGACTAAATAACTGTTGGCATTGCCCTGGAGAAGAAATAAAAGATATAATGCCTTCTTCGTCTTCTTTTTATCTTTTGGTACCTTACTTGTCCAACTTATTGTAAAAAGAGATTTTAAGGTCTAGGCTGCAAAAAAGTTTTGTCAAATACTGTAGCATTTCTTATAGTCAAGTGTTTTTCCCCTAATTTAAGATGATTTGTGATCTGCACTGGTAGAAGTAGCTAGAACCAACCTTTCAAATGGAATCTTCTCTTGAAGAGATTAGCAATAAATCAAAATTATATTCTGACTGCTCTGACTCAAGCCCCTTGCTACATAACCTGAGTTTCATATTTTTTCTGTCATTTTGAAGGTTTTAGGAGGTTTGCATAAGTCAGGCTTTCTTTTGTTCGGTTAGCCACTGTGGAGCAGAAATTCAATTATTAACTTTAACAAAGTCTATGAAGCAGACATTTACTAATATAGCCTGCTTTAATTAGAATGAAATTGATGTTTTACATAAAATTTTACTACTTCTAGTAGTTCTTTTTCTGCTTTGTATTAAGGTTGGTGCATACTTGTTTTATTCTTCTCAGCCTCCTTCTATATTCCTTTTGCAAGGCAAGGAATGTGTTTCTTATTTTTGTATCAGTGCAGCCTCTAAATAGTATTGCCATCTATGTCTCATTTAATAACTCAAATATATTTGTGTGCAATCTAGCAACTGTTAGCCCAGGTAATATTATTGTAAGTCACTTTAACTTATGTCAGCTTGGCCATGTAAATACCAACAGGGCATCTTTTCCATTTTGTTTTATTCAAAACACTTCATTAAGTACTTATATTTCAATTTTTTAGGTACTTTAAATACAAAGGGACAATATTTAATTAGAAAATAGAAATACATTTAATTTTTCTAAAAATATCTTTGATTATTCACTTTAGTAGCTTCATATTGTGTCAATAATAGGCACTCTATAGTGGACATCAGCATGATAAAAATACAATATTTAATTCTTGCCTTGTGTAGAAAATAAAGTGGTGAAATTGATCAGGGAAAAGAAATGAATTCTGATAATTTTCAATATTCCAGATCTTTCACATCTCTTTCTCACTCACACAAAATTGTACAAAAATGTCTTTCTCTCTCTACATACACACACATACACAGAGGATGGGACAAAAGTAGGTTTACAGCTGTGAGAACATGAAACACAAAGTTTATTCTTGTATTATTTATTAATTATTGTATTATTTTGCATACAAACAACTATATATCTATAAATCTATTTTTACATCTATATCTATATCATCTATCTTTCTATATACATATCTCTCTCTCTCTCTCTCTCTCTCTCTATATATATATATATATATATATATATATAGAGAGAGAGAGAGAGAGAGAGAGAGAGAGAGAGAGAGAGATTGACAAAGCTATTTAAATTATTTTCAGTTCTAGCATTTTTGGGGGGATAGAAAGGAATATGAGAAGAATGTCTGTTCTTATTCCCAACAATCCAACTGTATGCTGTATAAGATCCATGGTACTAAAGAAGTAAAGGTAAGATATAGTGGGGGTGGAGGAGAGAAAATATCTGTTGAAAATGTTCTAGATCTCAATTTCTAAATGAGTGGGAATCAACTTGGTTCAGTGGTTGAATTGACCCCAAAGAACAGATACTAATCATAACTTCACTCATTTTTGGTTATGATGCTTCATTTTTTCATTTCAACAATTATCCATGGGTCTCTTAGGATCAAAGGTACTGTCTCTCTTAACTAAAACTATCTGCTTAAGTTTGTTTGCATACAAACAGCCTTGGAAGATAAGGACTAAGTCTAGCTATAGTTGGAAGGGCAAGTTGGTTTACTGTTTACTATAATAAAGATAACATCTGCCTGGGTCAAATTTCAAGCATTCTTACTACTGCCTATTACAAAAGATTTGGTTTCCTAAAGTCAGGAGTCCTTTTCCTGTAATTTGCTTCACTCTATGTAGAGGTGTCACCCATCCTTTTTGCAGTGACCCATGGGAATTGAGACTCAGAGAACAAAAACGATGGTAGTTTGACTACTGCTAGAGCTGTGAGTAAAAATTGGATTTTGTTTCTGACTCAGGAGTATAGCTTGAAACTGTGCCCATTAAACTGTGGCAGGCTAACTTGTGGGCTTCCAAGTAGGGGAAGAATGGAACCCTGCAAACTTTTTGAAAGATACAAAAGGTTAGAACTGATTCCCTATTATAGAACCAAGTAAAATGAATATGTGGACCCTCCAAAATTATTCAGCAGTGACAGGATACCAAATTGTTTCTATCTTTTTCTTCAAAAGTCTTACAGCTTTATTACTATTATTTTTTTTTTCATTTATCTCAAGCATTTTTCGCAGTTACAAATCTTTTTTTTTTCTTTCTTTTTTATAAGTTTTTATTGTTCATATTATTACAAATGTTCCTTTTTTCCCCCTCCACCATTGCTCTCCTCCACCAGGTTCCCACCCCACCCTCTGCCCTTTCCCCTCTCCCCATTGTCCTCATCCATAGGTGCACAGTTTATGTTCAGTCTCTTCCCACGCCCCCCTCTCCCCTTTTCCCCAAGAATCGTCAGTTCACTCCCCTTCCATACCTCTGATTCTATTATATTCAACAGTTAATATTGTTCATCAGATTTTTTTGATTTCCTTGGTTTTTAGATTCACTTGTTGATAGTTACGTATTTGTTGTTCATAATTTTTATCTTTGTTTACTTTCTCTTCTGAAAGAACCCCCTTCAGCAATTCATATAATTCTGGTTTGGCGGTGATGAACTCCTTTAGCTTTTTTTTATTAGTGAAGCTCTTTATCTGGCCTTCGATTCTGAGTGATAGCTTTGCTGGGTAGATTATTTTTGGCTGTAGGTTCTTGCTGTTCATCACCTTGAATATTTCTTGCCATTCCCTTCTGGCCTGCATGGTTTCTGTTGAGAAGTCAGCTGACAATCGTATAGGTGCTCCTTTATAGGTAACTACCTTTTTTGCTCTTGCTTCTTTTAATATTCTCTCTTTGTCTTTTGCTCTTGGAATTTTAATAATGATGTGTCTCGGTGTGGTCCTCTTTGGATTCCTTTTGTTTGGAGTTCTGTGTGCTTCCTGGACTTGTAAGTCTAATTCTTTCACCAGGTGGGGGAAGTTTTCTGTCACTATTTCTTTCAGTATGTTTTCGATATCTTGCTCTCTTTCATCTTCTGGGACCCCAATAATTCTGATGTTGGTTCGCTTGAAGTTGTCCCAGAGGTTTCTTACATTATCTTCAATTTTCTGGATTCTCTTGCCTTCTAGCTTCTGTGGAGGAGTGTCTTCTGGCTCTTTATGTTCCAAATCTTTGACTTGATTCTTGTGATCTTCCCTTCTGTTTTTAGGACTCTGTAAAATATTTTTTATTTCAGACAATGTATTCTTTATTTCTTGTTGATCCCTTATCATTTCTCGATGACTCCTTATTAATTCTAGTTGATCTCTTTTCATATCCTCATAGGCCTTATCCATCTTTTCTAGGAAATTCTTGAAAAACCTTATAAGCGTAGATTTGAACTCTATATCCAGACGCTTTTTGTCCTCCATTTCTTTCGTTTGTGATCTATTTTGTTGTCGCATTTCGCAGTTACTGATGGGACGGGGTTTCAGGGTGGAGCCTGCAGCTTTGGCTTCCGTCAGCCCCGCCCTCTGCGGGTCCTTCAGTGCTCGCTGCCAGCACCTCTGAGAGAAAGGTGCCCTCGATTTTCGCCTGCTGCCAAACAGTCTATGCTCTCCCCCAATGAGTCCGGTATTGGGGTTCAGTTCAGTTGGTAGTGGGATTGGAAGTGGCGTTCAGAGCAGTCTGGAGCCCCTGTCTCCTTCCCGTCAGGGCAATCCCGCGGCACAGCCGACCGTCCCTTCTCTGCGCGCAGTGTGCGCACCGCTGGGACCTCCTTTCGCCACTTCCCCGGGGTTCCGCCTTACAGCCCGGCTCCCTATGGCTGAGCCTGAGTCCCTGGGGTCTGGCTTAAAACTGGGGATTAGAGAAGTCGGGGGCCCAGCACAGTCGGAGTTTTATCTCCTTTCCACTAGGGAACGCCCGCCAGGCACTCGGCCTCCCTCCTCTCCGGCTCCGTCCTCTCCGTGCGCCGCGTCTCTGTACCTTGGCTTTTCCAGCTCCTCCGCACCTCCTTCTGGTTTTCTCCTTGCTTCTCGCTGTAGAATTTCCAGTCAGTCAACCTTCCTGTAGTTCTGGGCAATGTCCGTTTTATATTTTAGTTGTATTTTATTGAAATTGTTGTGTGCGGCTGCGGCTAGGTGTTCACCTGGGCGCAGCCATCTTGGATCTCTCCTTTATTACTATTATTATTATGGATATGACAAAACAAGTACAATGTTTTGAATGCTGCAGGTAGAAATATTTCTCCAAGTAATATAATAGGACTAGAGGCCTGGTGCACAAAATTCATGTACGGAGTGGGGTTGGGGGCAGTCCCTCAGCCTGGCCTGCACCCTCTTGCAATCTGGGACCCCATGGGGGATGTCCAACTGTCGGACAATCCTCTTGTAATCCAGGACCTCTGACTCCTAACTGCTTGCCTGCTTGCCTAATTCCCCCTAACAGCCTCTGCCTCGGCTCCCACACCTGAGACTCAGACTTCTCTCCTCTGGCCAGCTGCAGGCACCCTAGACCCAGGCCAGTTTCACCGGGTCCAGCTTCACCTGGGCAGGCACCTGGGTCTCCAGGTGGCTTTGCCCGAGTTGGCTGCAGGCACCCTGGATCTGGGCTTTCTTCCCTCCAGCTTGCTACAGGCACCTGGGACCACGGGCAGCTTCCCCCAGGCTGGGCTCCAGTTTTGCCAGGAATGATGTCCGGAATGATGTCTGGAAGATGTCCAGTTTATCTGGTCTATTAACCTTTTATTAGTATTGATAATTGATAGATTTCGTAGGGGACAAAGCCTACGAGCATATAGCTAGTTAGAGCTATACAGAGAGTATTTGCAGGCCCAGCCTCCTTCACAACACTGTGGGAAATCAAGCAAATGGCAAGTGTTTGAAATGTATTGCTTATAATTTCAGTTCTTTCTCATCTTTATACTGGAACTGATTTTTATCACCTATTATACTGGAGTCCATATTGAAGTCAAACTTTGCTGAGGATTTAATTGAACATTTTGTGAGATTAAAATCAAAACACTGAATGCCTTTCATGTAGTGTGTGTGTTGTGTGTGTGTGTGTGTGTGTGTGTGTGTGTGTGTGTTGATCCCACATAAGAAGCTTGGAATGATTTCCCTTTATAATCAACACCTCCCTTCACAAAGAGAGTTCTTAACAGACAAAACATGGGAAATACAATTATTTACCTCTCTTCTTTCTCTGCAATGGAATGTTCACTAACATGTTGTAAATTAAGCCTGTGAATAAGATAGCATTTTTTTTTAATATAATTTGGTTCTGTGGAAATACCAATTTCCTTTTAGATCATTAACTTCTTGAGGGCAGAGTATTGTTCAAAAGTCACACCTGGTGTGAATTTTATATAAGGAAATTGATGGCTTTAAATTGGTAGCTCTTACTGAATTATTGTGGTTTTAATTTTTATAACAAATTTAATGGGGTTCAGGAATTTTTCAGAAAGATAGAATGACCTCTAATTTTTTAAAATTTCAAATGAAAATTTAAAGTTACTTATAAACACATTTTGGATCATCCAGAGGACCACAGATAATTGTGTGCTAAATAGAATTTGACATTTGGCATTTGGTATTTACCTGGGCTAGATTTTTCAACTTTTATACTACTGACATTTTGGACCAGATGATTCTTTGTTGTAGGAATATGTCTTGTACTCTGTAGGGTATTCAGCAGCATCCCTCGCCTTTCATATTAGATTATATACTGGTGCCCTCTCCTCCTAGTTGTAGTAACCAAAAATATCTCCCGATGTTACTAAATGGGCCCTAGAGGGCAAAATTGCTTCATTGGAGAACCGCTGTGCATCGGTGTCTACCAATGTGCTTAATGGAAGAGATAGTTTTAAATGGGATAATATGAAAAGAACAGAGGTGGAACTTAATACATAAATAATGCATTTCATACCAGGTAAAGGGCAAATGACATAACAGTGAAAGCACAATTGAAGGCTTCACAATAGTTTTAATAGAGAAACGTGTTAGAACTCTAAAAATAAGATATCACAGGATAGTATAAACATTTTGAACTAAGATGCTGACCTGTGCTGAAGCAGTTTAGTGTCGTATGACATTTAATTACAGCACAATAATACCATTTATCACACTAAATTAATGCAGTTAATTTTAATTTTACTTATTTTTAAACTTTATTGATGTATATTGGTAAATTTGTTTTGGTTACAAGATTAAATCACTAAGCATAAGAAACTTATACATAGTTTTGTGTTTATACATATTTAACAAACATAATAATAAAAATAACTTATCAATACCAGAAAGCCTCAAATGTTGATTTTGTTTTCCATTGGTACATTTGTGGAGTTTGAGAAACACTGGATTTGGGGTGTGGAAAGTTGAATGGAAGGAGGGGCAGCAGACCAATTAGGAGAAATTTGGGGAAAACTCCAAACATAAATACTGGACTTATGCCACATCATTTAAATATGTGCCAAATACAGAAGAAATAAGAATCAATGTTCCCTTTTAAAATTGGCTCACAAAACAGAAACTGCTAACTGGATTATCCTCCCTCCCCCCCGCTTTGACAAAAAAAAGTTTATACATACACTTTTTCCTTACCTATACTGCTGTGTGGAAAGCATGATTATTCAAGGAGATCATTTCAATTCTGATTAGAACTGAAGACCTAAGAATCAGGGATGGAATTTTAGACATGTTTTCAGGTAATTTTGACAATTTATTGTGTCATACTATACAAAACAATATATGATTCCTGTGATTTTAGAGCAAGTGTGAAACGGCCTTGCAGGCTGCAGAACATGCTCCCATTACTTGATATGCTACCATGTTCATCAAATGCTGTTACCTGACCTCTTGGTTGGACTGATTTGCTTGAAGAATCCTTGAGACTCCACTGCTCAATACCCCAAAGAAGATGGGAAACCTTCACTGCCCGCCATGATCCTTTGCTTGTTTTTTATTCTTTTCTTTTCTTATTCTCTTTTGGAAGGTGTGTTGGAATGGTGCTCAGTAAAGTAAGAGTGCAATTGACCATAACTGGTCATGGTTTCAATGGTTGAAGTGGAAAAGCCCTTCCGAACCCATTTCTCTCCATTCCCAGAATGGGGAGCCTCCTCACTGACTGGTTTCTGCAGCTCCAGGATGACTGGGAATTATACTCTGCTCTGAGCTGCAGGGCAGGGGACATGGAAAAGTAATTAGGGGCTGGATAGCACTTCTTAGCTTTCTGAGAGAAAGGGACTTCCTTCTAACCTGTGCACCGTGGAGACGACTGGCTCCTCTCCATCTTACTCCTGGTCCAACAAAGACTTGAGTGTCTACATTTCCATAGGGACAGCAAGGCCAGAGTTTCTCAGGTGAATCTAAACTCTAATAAAGCAAAACTGTTTTGAAGACTATAGAGATAAAATGCTGGGAGAGAAAGAGAAGGGAACTTTCTGAAGGTAGAATTTTGGAACGCATTTGAGGTGCATTGGGAACCTTATTTCCTTTCTCCATTTAAGGGGAAGTAGAATTGTCAATTGTTTCATGTATTTTTATGGAAATTGGGGCCATCTGAAAATCTATAGTGTATTGTATTTCTAAAGAGATAGTAAAAATGCAAACAATAAATTAGATTAAAATTTTACTACATTAGGATTACCCTTTGCTAATTAGGATCAATCCTTTCTTCAAAAAAGTTAGATTTCTCAGTTACATTTTGGACCTGACATTCAGAAAGAAATATTCCTTGGTACTTAATGTGATATATTATTACAAAGTCTTAATGAAATGAAGATGGTTTATGCAGGAGTTTCATCTGTCATGTATAAGCTTTAATGTATAGCATTTATGCTTTGAGGTCCTGGTGTTTGTAAAAGGAAAACTTTCAAATTGCTGTGATTTTGGAATCAAGTTTCTTACTCTTAGCAGTATCATTTGATGGAAAAATTTGAGTTGCTATTTTGTAATGTCAGACACTAGTCTGATAAGTGAAAATGTTAGCCTAGTTTTTTGCAGGCACAGTTGCCTTGTAAACTGCCAACTCACTTGATGGGTGCAATTTGTACTGAGCTTGTTAAAGATAAAGATAGGAAGAGAATCCCCAAAGAAATAGGAATAGGAGACTTTAACCTTCCGAATAGCTCATTGAAACAATTGTTTGAACATGTTTCTGATTATCTTTGTAAAAGAAAGCAGGGTCTGATTTTTTCCAGGATTGCCACAAATTTACTTTACACTTTGATACGTTTTTTAGGACTCTTCATGACTTAAATCAAGTATATCTGAAATTTTATGACACAAATTTTCTCTCAACTATTTTATTTGTTGTCTATTGAACTTGTATGTATGTTAAGGGAATAGACTGACATTTGTTTTAAAATTGCATTTTTTTAAATTCACTTACATTATGAGTAAATCTGGTTCTATATAGCTAAGATAAAAAAGTTAAATGATGCATAAATCACTCCTTTTAAAACTATTTTTAATTTTGTACCTTAAATAGAAGTTACTTCTAAATGGAATACTTTCAGGTATGCACATTACCAGCTAGCTGTTAGTCTTTATGGTTGAGGAAGAACTCTTTCCTAAGAAGATAATGCTGATGACTGTGTGCATGGAAAGCTGGAATTTCAGGTATCAGAGGAAAAAAACTCTTTTCAAGCCTTTGATCTGGAGTAAAGAGCCATCTAAATGAAGCAGAGAATGATACTCATCAACCACAGAGAATCTAGACTCCCCTCTCCCATAGTCAGTTTTTGTAGGAAATGGGCCTGTGATCCATCTCCAGTATGGTTAGCTTTTGATAGGTCCGGTTGCTGAATTTCTCCAGGGAAAACAGAATGTAGGGAGGAGGGAAGAGGATGTAAGAGCAAGGAACTGTGGATGTGGGCCAGCGCCTGCCTGTTAGACAAGGGAAGGTGAAAGCAAGTAGAAAAGACCTCAGCTGATTTTTTTTAAGTGGCCTAATGTAAGACAGCAAGACCTAGGTGACATATGAGGAAATGGGTGATCCCATAGTACTCATCCAATGAAGAACTGGATGAGGGACTGAATAAATAGGCTGGGTTTACTGTCTCAGGTTGCCTGTACAACCCGACAGACACCCGCTCTTGAGAATGAATTAAGAGTCTCATTTTCTTTATACTTCTGTCTCTGAGTCTGTTATTTGAATACAGCCAGGTGAGCACTTAAGCACATTTTCTTTTTCATTGCAACTGATATGCTTGCTATTCATGTTTTCCAAATACCAACTAGAATGTCATGTTGTTTTATTCCATTTATACACCATAGAGGAGTACCTAAGGAATATGAAATATATTTCCATTGCTGAGCTTTGAGACATATACTTCCCCTCCCTTCACTTCTTTGCATTTTCTTTCTTTTCTCCTCATCTTGGTGATATTTTATGTCCATCAGTAGTAGAATTGATTTTGTATGTAAAGGAGAGCACATGGTGTCTCAGATGATAATGAAGTTTAATTTCCAGCTGAAGCATTTTTCATGAATACTTAAAACATTAAAGAGAGATCTACATAATTTCAGCCAGAGAGAGCCACATTATTCGTGAACTTGGCATTCATTCATTCAACAACTATTCCCTGAATGCCTGCAATGTGAAGTGCACAGAGCACAGACCCATAGATTAATTAGAAACTGTTCATGCCTTCCTGTAGAAAGGATAGATACTTAACTCTAATTAGAATTATGTAAAAATATCATAAACCCATTTGTAGAGCCAAGAATTCTCCTGTGCATTGAAATGGCATTTGAGCTAGATCTAAGATATAAAAGCCATCTTACCAAGAAAGAATAAAGGGAAAGACAACCCAATGATATAGAAGAGTGCATTCAAATGCAGAGATGTCATTTCTTGAGGTAAAATATCTTGGTAGGTTATTTATTTAAACCTCTTCTTCAGTTCAAGACACAGCTCATCACTGACTTCTCCACTTTTAACAAACCATCTTTATCCTGTTTTGGCATGCTTCTCCCAGCCCCAGCTGGTCACTCAGCCAGAAGATCTGAACACAAAGCGCACCTTTGCCCAGCCCTCAAGCCATTCCTGACTGTTAACTGTGTTGGACTCAGCAGAGTCTATAATCAGTCGTGTTAAACTGGATCCACAGTCAGCTATGGCAGGGTGAGCTCTGACCATTCTGTTGTGATGGCCCTGAGCTACAGACCACTTCCATCATCTTCTCTGGTTCTTTGTGCTGGACTTAAGCCCAATATGTATTCTGCTAGTCTCTTCCTCTGGCCAGGGGTCTACTCCCACATCCTTGTTCTCACTGTCCTATTTTGAAAGGATTGATTGTCCCATGACAACACAATTGCTCATATAAAAGTATAGGTCCTGCTTTTTGTTCTAATGAGGTTGGTTTTTTTTTGTTTGTTTTTTTTTACTGAAGTGAACTTCCTTTGATGTGAAGGCTTGACAGAACCGTGAAGGACGTGGCCTCATCACGTTGCTGTTGCTCTTGGAACACTGACTTGGGCTCCTTGCATCCCTTGCCTCTACTTTGAGGTGGGTTCTGGACTCAAGACAGCTCCTCAATGAAACACTTAGGACATTCGGTGAAAAGTAATAGAAACATATTTAATCTAATGTAAGAGTGAGACAAATATATATTTTTTGGAAGAACATGTAAGTATCTGACACATAGACAGAAAAAAACAATAGGATCAGGTCTTAGAAAAGGCAATTCTGATGCTAAAGGCAGCAGGAACTACCACCACTGGGATGAATCAGCTCCACCACTTTTCTTCCGTCGCAACCCAGAGCTCAATTTCTGAGGGTTAAATTTCTGAGAGTGGTTGTATAGGTTTGATTGGTTTAGATTGATCTAATGTTTTCCCCTTCCCTTGGCTAGGGCAAGGCAGGGCCCCTGAACGTCCTGCCAAGACCACAATCAGTGGGAACTGAATAATCCTCCCAACAAAACAGCACTGCTGCATACAAAAGAAGTTGGAATGAACATTGGGCAAGCAAAAGGAATCCTGTCAATTGCACTTAGCCTCTGCTCTAAATTTTCATCCCCTTCTCACTGGCCGATGCTGTTTGGGTCCAGTGCCCATTGAGACAAACCACTCCCAATTTTTGACAGTAGAGGAATCTCTAAAGTTATTATTTTCTTATGAAACCTCTTCTTGGAGAATTCTGATTTAAAGTTTGAATTAAACCAGAATTAGGTTGCTTGCCTAATATAGTCAGAATCCAAAATTCCCTAGCCAAGGGACTACATTTTCTTTATTTCTATTTGACTAGAAATAGCAAGATAGAATATATCTATCTATAGTTACAAAAATGCAATCATGATTTAAAAATCTTAATATCTTACCAGTAAACACAGTATCAAGATTCCTAAGCCTCTAAATTTAGATTTAATTAAAATGCATTATAACTAATTCTGGTAATGTTTACTGAAGCCTAAAAATGAAAAAGTAGTTTTAATACAAATTATATCTGTGCCTATTATAGTTTAAAATATTTTGTAACCATGAATTATTTAACTAATGCATTCAGTGTTCTTGATTGTCACATTAAAATTCAATACATATTTTCAAAAATTTTTTTCTTAATAACACGGTAACACTTAAAATATATGCAGTTCCCATTTAAAAAGAGATTTCTAATACTAATCTGATCAACTATGGATTTATTTATTTATAAATATATTTTATTGATTTTTTACAGAGAGGAAGGGAAAGGATAGAGTTAGAAACATCGATGGGAGAGAAACATCCATCAGCTGCCTCCTGCACAACCCCTACTGGGGATGTGCCCATAACCACCATAAATGCCCTTGACCAGAATTGAAACCCGGGATCCTTCAGTCCATAGGCTGACGCTCTATCCACTTAGCCAAACTGGTTTAGGCAGCTATGGATTTATTTTTTGCTTTTACTTGAACAAAAGATGAGTGGTTAAAATATAAGTACAAGATGGTATTTAAGGACATCTTCAGTTAAAATAGTGTGATTCTCTGACTCTTTAGTGTATTGTTGGACTGTATTTTCTCTTGTGATGAGAAAATATTGCTATACACATGAGAGTGCTTACTTCAATAAATTATACACAACTCTGTCCTTAATTTAGTTCAAATGTTATGCTAATTGTCAAAATAGTTGATTTTAATAGTATGTGAAACAGACATTTAAAAAATATATTTTTTATTGATTTTTTTAGAGAGAGGAAGGGAGATGAGAAAGATAGAAAGCTAGAAACATTGATGAGAGAGAGAGAGACATCGACCAGCTGCCTCCTGCACACCTCACACCAGAGATGTCCCCGCAACCAATGTACATGCCCTTGACCAGAATTGAACCTGGGACCCTTCAGTCCGCAGACAGACGCCTTATCCCCTGAGCCAAACCGGTTTTGGCGAAACAGACATTTTTATAGATGTTTCTTCTTCAATCATTCTCCAATTACATACCTCCTCTCACACCCTTTCTAGATTCCAATGTGTCTTCCCTGTCATAGTGAAGAATGAGTTTCAGATAGATGAACAACTCAGTATAACATACATCCAAGACTGGAGAAAAAGCAACTTAGAGTTGCTTTTTTCTCTCTACTGATGGTCCTGCAATATTATCTCAGCTGCTGGATTGTGAAACACAAGTGAACTGGGAAAAACGTTGGAACTTTGTTAAAGAAGTAAACAATAAGACATTTTCCATGTGTTTATTTTGTTTTAGCTGCTGTTTATAGCAATAATAACCTGGTGCCCTTGATCAAACTTTAGCTTCCTGTGCAATACATTTCGTAACTATTCCAAAAGAACAAGGAAAGATATTGAGTTGACTTGGGTTAAAGGACAGTGCACATATTGGGAGGTGGGAGGTGAGAGAGGCACCTGATGTTAAACATTAAATGTTTTATGACTGGAGTTCTTAGAAACCAATGAAGCATTCTCAATCCAGCTAAGCTCCATTGGTTTCAATGAAGAATTCTTAATATAAACACACTGGATCAATCTGGATTCAATTGAAAGCAGTACTGTAATATGCAGAATATTTCTCTCATATCTTTGCTGCCAATGAATCATTTCATGATAGAATGCACTATTGATTTCAATAAAAAGAAGTGCATAGTGTGAGTGTATTAAAGCAGTTTTTAAAATATTAGCATAATCAAGGAGCAAAAAATACTAATATTTGAAATTTATATATATATATATATGTGTGTGTGTGTGTGTGTGTGTGTATGTACTAGTGTGAAGTGTTATACAGATATAAAAGTCAGAAAAACAAGTTACACAAATTTTTTTTGGGGGGAAATTGGACCATGTCCCTGAATGCTACCTTCAACTTTTTTTTTGAGTGTGAATAATTGATGAGAAAATATGAAATAAAGACAGTCCAAATGAGTTCAAATGTTAGGCGTGCAATAAATCCTCCAGTCTGAATATGAAAAAAAGGTTTATACCTCTTCTGAGCTTAAAAACAAACACACAAGCAAACAGGTTTTCTCCCTCTGAGATAAATACTGAATTCATATCAAAACTTTAGATCTGACAAAATCTAGGCTTCTAGCTTCCTTGTGTCTCTTGATTTGCCCCTGACTTACAGACAGGGATAAAAAGGACAGTCATTTGTAATCGTGATAGGTAAGGAAGAATCCAGAGAAATGTTGAGGACTGAGCTGGACCTTACCAGGAGTTTAGGATTTGAATTAGAAAAAAAGGGCTATGGGGAAGGGGCAGGTTGACATTTTCTGGTAGTATTTTTTTGTCCCTTGTGAAATGATTTTGTTTTAGTTAACTAAATTTTGAGTTCAATGAGATTTATGTATGGTTGAAAACAGTAAATGATCACATTTCCAAAGTAGTCAATTGGCATTTAGAAAAATTTAAAAAATGTTTACTTTTTTTTGTTAATCTTCACACAGGAAATTTTTCCATTGCTTTTTTAGGGAGCGTGGAAGAGAGAGGGAAAGACAGAAAGAAACATTGATGTGAGAGAAACACATCAATTGGTTGCCTTCTTCATGAGCCCTAACGAGGGCCAAGGCCAGGGAAGAGCCTGCAACCAAGGTACATGCCCTTGACTGGAATCAAACCCAGGACCCTTTGGTCCACAGGCTGATCTTCTATCCATTGAGCCAACCAGCTAGGGCTCTTTTTAAAGGATTATGTAGTATAAAGAGAAAAACTAAGAGCTATCTTTTATATTTCCCTAGGTCCTTCACTGAGATACCTGTGACTAAACTATTTAAGAAGTCTGCTGAACCTTGACTTATCACATTTGCCGCAGCAGCCTCAAATCTATTATGGGGAAGTAAGTCACCTTTGTAAGTCAAACATTCTCATAAATTATCTTCATCATTGACTAATGGTCTGTGAAGATTTAAATCTTTTGGTGAGTTGAATGTATTGTTTCCTGTGTACTATGGTGCAGTTGGGAAATTACAATTTGTTTTAAAGCTTCCGTCGTTTAGAGGACATCCATTCAAAGTTCATAAAGATACCATTTAAGTCTTCTTCTGATGGGATATTTTGTGGGCATTGATGCAGAACAGCACTATTTTTTTTTTTTTTTACAAATATTATGAATGATGAATATTTCACATTCTGGTCTATTTTCCAGTTTGGGAGGAGGACAAATTAAATTGCATCCATTTATAATAATTATGATAAACTACCATTTTTTGCCATACTCCATTTGACATAGCCCAGTCACTGTGATAAATGCTTCACACACACTAATTTAGCACTCTTCAGAACTCAGAGGAAAATGAGAAAGCAAAGGTAGAGAAAGCTCAATAACTGACCCCAAAATAACACAATTGGTAAGGAAGATGTCAGAATTCAAGCCTAGACCAGTTTGATCAAAACCTGTATTTTTAATTCCTCCTCCATTAAGTGGGTATAATAACTTTCCCAGAGTTCTATGGCTAGTATGTTAGCTATGATGCTTTGTTGCAAGCAATAGAAGCCAGTTTAAAATAGCTTACTAAAAGAAAAACATGTTGGAAGAATATAAGGATGAGCCTTGGAATAAAAAAAAAAAATCACAGTTGTTTCAGGGTTCAGGGATTCAGGGATTAGTACCAGGATCTGGAATAAAATCAAGTCTGTTTCTCTTTTCATTTCCTATATCATGGTAGGAGCAGAAATTTTACCCATACTACTTTATATCTTTGCAAAAATTCTCCAGGTAACCTGCTATTATTTCTTTTAATAGCTGTGATGACTGAGGTATAAAAAGTGAATTGATTTGCCCAAGATGGGTTGCTGATTGGTCCCAGAAATTAGGGGGAAGCATTATATGTAGAGCCCAGCCCTCTAAACACTTGTGCAATGCTCTGATAATCTACATGTTTTTGATAAAGTTCCATTGTATAATAACCTCACAAGTATTAAAGCCTCTTTGTAAAATTTCAGATATGGTAAGCTAATGGTGATAATAACACTTTTTGAAGAGGAAACCTATATGATATTTGAATTATAATATACCTCAAGTATTCTTATGAATATTGATTATATGAAACCCAGAACAAGCCCAGCCAGTGTGTCTCAGTGGTTGAGCACTGACCTATGAACCAAGAGGTCACTGATTCGATTCCCCCTCAGGGCACATACCTGGGTTTATGGGTTCAATTCCCAGTAGGGAATGTGCAGGAAGCAGCTGATCAATGAAGTTTCTCTCTCATTGATCCCTCTCCCTTCTTCTCTCTCTAAAAACAAATAAAAACTTACTTTAAAAAGTGTAAGAAAAAAAAGAAAACCCAAAACAATATATGGGTAATGAACCCACATCTAAAAAATATTTAGCACTGCGTTATAGTGGTAAATGACAGGTTACCTTTACTAATATGGATTTCATGAATTCTTTGTAAAAAAAATTATTAAAAAGCTTTTCTAGTAGATACCCATTTCAGAATATAACATTTGGTTTATAGCTGATACACAATGAGAAAAAGGCTCTTTTGATGAAAATTAATCAGTACTTTCTTTAACCTTACTTACCCTTAAGCATATCTATTTAAATAAAGATGAAGATATTGATTAATTTCTATTATACTTAAATCATTTATGCCTTTTGCCATGTGATTTCAAAAAGCTTTTCAAATAGATGTCTTATCCACAAGATGGTGTCCTAACATTAGCAACAAATAGGTTGAGCTTACAAAAACATTGAATTTACTTAGCAAAATGTTTTTAAGTTGATAACGCCAAGTGCCCATGCATAAAAGCAATTACTCCTCGGCCTGTGATTTTGTGCAAAATGTACTTGGGAAAGTGTATTGTTCAACTCGATTTGATTAACTCTCTTTGTCATAGATTTCTATTTATTTATGTTAATGTTACACTGGAACATTCAGTTCATTAACTTCTAATTTAGCTAAAACAGAGAGGAAAAATGTTTTCCTTGCAAATCACAACAAATTTTCAAATGACTGTGTGTGATGCACATTTTATTTTATGTCTTCTGAGGTACACTTAAGAACTTAAGATTTATTATGTTTTTTAAATTATCATCATTGTTTGCTTATAAAATCAGGGTTTGGTAATATCTATTTAATCTTGCATTTGACTGCATTTAAAATTTGAAAATGGTAAGTTTTATGTTGTTTTCTGAATTGAATACCACTGTTTCCTGCTTTTAAAAATGAACACTGATTTCCAGGATCCTGAATGATCTCTCTCTTTCTTCCCATATCAATTTCTGACTTCTGGACAAATGTTGAGACTTTCTTACACCAAATCTCGGGGGGGTTGGGGGGGAAGCTGGATGTGTCTATTGCTTTTAAGAGAATCTAAATAAAAAATATTCTTTTAGTAGACTCATAACTTCTAACTCCATTTTACCACTAACTTAAAAGAAAGCTAAACTTGTTCTACAATTGAAAGTACACTTTTGCTTTTAAAAATATTTTTAATTTTTATGTTATCTCTGCTACTGTTGCAGAGTTCCCGAACAATCAAACAATGCAGAAGGAGAGTTTGGAGAGACTTAGTTTATTCATCGCACAATGGGCTCAGAGAAAATGATTTCAAATTCTAAGCAAAGGTACAAGCAGAGCTTCCCTTTTTATACAGGAGCCAGATCTCTGTGCAATTAGTGGTTATCTTGCTGCTGTCCTTGAAAACAAACACAGCTAAATTTATGGGCATACCTAGTCTTGACCTGCAAGGTCAGACAGCTAATTTTATCATCATTCTTCAAACAGGCTAATGCAGACTAGAAATCAACATTTTATCTAAGAATAACAGCAGAAAATTCCAAAGAGCAGTTTGTTACAAATAGGGGTTTCCTTCTCACTACTAGTCCAGAATTGTTGAAACTTTTTTTTGAGAACATTTTTATATTTTCATCATAAAAAGTTTATAAAAAATATCAAGGGACAAGAAAGAAATGTATCAAATATATATATATATATATATATATATATATATATATATATATATATATTTAATCACTTCATTCATAAGTTATTCTCTGTATTAATGGTCTAAATGTGAAGTTTGTAGAATTTTGGCAAAAAACAAATATGAACTTAGTCCCACCTCTGGGAACCAATTATATAAAAATAGAAGTACCAGGCCTTAGGGCACAAATACAATGATGTTTATTTCAGCATTGTTCAAGGGAGCCAAAATAAAATCAAAGCAATACTGTGAACAAGATGAATGACCTTTGAAAGATGAATGATTAAACACATTATGATGTGTCTACATTGCAAAATATTACTCAGCTACTAAAAGAATGAACTGAAACTATGAAATTATACAAATTGCATAAAGAAATGTATACTCTGTGCTGTAAAATGGAAAAATTAAAGAATTTATAATAAGAAACCATTTTAAAAACAGAAAAGTCATATATATTTACAATACATATGCACAAGTATATACCTTTATGTTTGCCTATGATTGGAAAAAATCCTATAAGTCATGGAAAATTTCCTATTAGTTTATCCACATGGGATCCTTCAGGAGGACTTTCATAGTCACATTCCCTGGAAAACAGATCCAGAGATAAAGATCAGCATGTAGGATGTTTATGGGGAATGTTCCTAAAATCAATCCTTAAATGGAAACAAAGGAAAGTAGATTAAGCTGAGAGAGGGGCTGGTGGTTCAGCTGACTCCTTGGGGATCCCTGGAGCTGGAATGTTCCTGCATAGTCACTTCAAACTGGAGCCAGAGGGCCTTTTGCCCTCCCCTCTCTGTTTTGCATCCCTCCACCCAGCTCTCTACATTGACTAGTCATTGGATGTGCACTGCTTCCTGGAGGGGGTGTGATTAGCTGCAGCTCTTTAGCTGAGGGCAGTCCTTAGAAAGAAGGATTCAGCCGTGAGCCATCAGCTGTCAACATTCCCAGCACCTGAGGAATAAGCTCTTTAGTCTAGAAAGGGGTAAGAAAATGTAGCTGGCAAGCCATCATATCCTTTAAGAAACTGGGTGAAGAATAATGTGGTTGAAATGGGGGAGGAGAGAAAAAAAGGTAGCCACACAGGAAAAATTAGACATAACTTTTATAAAAGCATTTAAACAAGTGGTTAATATGCATGAATACAACAAGTGCTACGGGAGTAGCAATACTATTAAACATTAATAATGCTTTATGTGGAAAAAACCTTCAAAACCTTTGACCCAATTGTCTGGGTCATCCTTACTTTTCAAAGTAGTACTTGCTCTTCTTTGACAACATGGGGTAAATTTCTCAGTAAAGGAGGACTGAGAAATAAGCTTAAAGATTTTATCTTAAGGAGGATTAAGTGGCTGATGAAGAAGGTTACATCACTTTGTATACTTATTGCAGTCTTATGGTCATCACTACATGTTGTGTTTGGAGAAAAAATTGTTTTGGGCAAATAGATAAGCATGTTGGTAATATACTGTGCCTTAGTGTATTACAGTAAGGCTCTGAACTACTTTAGCTAGACTATACACACAGTTCTGTAGTTTGATTCATTTATTGAATAGCTATCATATGTCATGCAGTTTATTATGTCCTTGGGGACTAGAAAATAAACACACAGTGATTCAGAGCCTTGTAGAGACTTAATGAATAAATACAGAGTCAACCACAGAGTGGTAAAGGCTATTATATAGATAGAGTGCTATGAGAGCTCAAATGACTACCCAAACACAAACCCGAAGGTTTTAGGTTGCAGATGTCAAAGGTTCATGGTAGAGGAAACTTCTGAATTTGGGGGTGGGTGAATGTTAAGGTAGAAGTACTGAATGCAATAAAGGCACACACAGAAAGATGTAATTAGTCCAGTGTGTTGCAGTTTATACTGTGAACTGTATGTATTGGGATGAGGGCACTAGAAGATCACCTTGAAGAAAAAAATAAAGGACAAGATGACAGGGTTCTGAAAGGGAACATAAGGCACAGTCAAATAGAATAATCAGCTTTCTTACAAAGATGTGGTAGGAGAGTAGGGTAAGGGTTGGCTATTTCTAGTCCAGGCCTAATGGCAGCACAAGTTCAAGGGGTTATTACAATAGAACCTGTAGAAAGAAGGGCTGGGAGGAGGGAGCTGCTTTCCTCACAGGAGACAGTCCATTAAGGATGCTGCTAACTTGCAGTGACATTGAAGGTGGGAGATGGGAGAACAAAAACTAGATGAAACTACACTGCAGATGAGCCCATTCATATGTATCTTCATGTTAGCATCTTGAAGAATGGAGAAAGATGAGGTACAGTAGATAGTAGATGTGAGGGACAAACAGAAGATTTCTTCCTACTGTGAGTAATTGTGGCAGAATTAAAGATTAAGTAGGAGGTAAGTGATGAAGAAGGAATAAGCACTTTCCAAGCAAATGGAGCAGAGCAGCAGGAGGGTGCATGGTGACTCAAGAAACTAAAATAATGCCAGTGCAGCCAGTGGAGAGGTGAGACATGATATTACAGTGGTAGCAGAGCAGACCATTCAGGACCTGTTATGCCAAATCAAATAATTTTGTGTTTATTCCCATTGGAATGTAACCACGTAGAAGAGTATGATCATGGGTAACATAACATGGTCAGATGTCTGTTTTTAAAAAATCCCTGTCCTGTCGGAGAGCAGACTGGGGCAGAGTGGATGTGGAAGACAACTCAGAAGACAATGAGAGAGTCTGGGAGAGAGGTCATGGTGGCTTGTATTAGGTTAGAGCTGCAGAGAATGGACACAATCAAGAAATATTGCCCTAACTGGTTTGGCTCAGTGACTCAAGGATCTCAGGTTCCATTAAGGTCAAGGGCATGTATCTTGGTTGCGGGCACATCCTCAGTAGGGGGTGTTCAGGAGGCAGCTGATTGATGTTTTTCTCTCATCAATGTTTCTAACTCTCTCTCCCTCTCCCTTCTTCTCTGTAAAAAATAAATAAAAATATATTTTTTAAAAAAGAAATATTTAGGAGGTAAAATCATCAAACCTTGTTGATAGTTTGGACATGGAGATTGAGGAAAATGGAAATGCTAGCATAATTATTGGGTTTCTGACTACATCCTTCTTTCTTTCCCAACCATCCTAATTCTTCTTTGCATTTCCAGGAATTCTTTTATCAAGTTCTCATTTATTTTAATCATAATTTCTGCTTATGCTTGCCCACTTCCCTAGTTACACAATGACTTCATCTCCTTTTCTTCCTTTCTAACTCATTATATTTCACCAATTTCAATTCAAAAATTTCTTTCTCACATAGCACCTTTGCCACTCCTTTGAATGCAGTCTGTGTGAGGTGAGTTATATATAGAAGTAAAATGCTACCAACCAAAAGTTTGGTGTCATTAATATTTCTTGAATTTACCTAGTTATAGCTCCCATTTATTTCTATCTTGCTCTTGTTACTTTTAAAATGCCAGAAATAATATAGTCCATCCTACAACTGTTATCTCTCAAATATATTTTGTATTTATGCATAAAGAAAATATTGAAACAAGTCTATCAAACATTTTACTGATTCATTGATGGGTAGGCTCTCCTGAACTCATTTTTCTGAGTGAATCCTTCTCAATTAGTAGTAGATCATTTTTTCATATCACTATATGAATCCAGTAGTGTACATATAACTCACAAATAACAATGGAATATTAGCAATCAAGAAATTGAACACAGGGGGTAGATAGGGGCTGTGTGAAGGCAGGTAAAGGGGGGTGGTAGAAATGGGAGGCATCTATATTACTGTCAACAATTTAAAAAAATTGAACTTAGGTATTACTGACATTTGTGGCAGTTTTAGTGTAAATTAATGTGACTGACAATGCATCTAATAATTAACAGTGTGATGTCATTACATTACATTAATTACTTTAATTGAATTAATAAATCATTTATTCTTTAAAGTTATGCATGACGTGTACATTCACTAGTGAAAAAGAAATTGTAGATAATTCCTCAGATGAAAACTCTATGAATTTGGTCTTGAAGCCTTCCCTAGGAAGGCAAAATGACACAGTGAAAACCTCAGAATCTGACATTGTAATCTCAGAGTACAAGTCTGGCTTAACCACTGGCTCCTAGTGTCACAAATGAGTCTCTGTTTCTTAATCAGAGAGATGAAAATAACACCTGCATTATAGGATTGTCGTGAGAAATGTTACTCTATAAAGATGTTTTATGAATTGTTCAGTATAATGCTAATATTACTTATTAGACCATAAACAGAAACACTGTCCCTAATTCTAGTTCTCTTGCATTCACAATAAATTGTTTCCTGTATAAATTACCTATCATAATTCAAAGATGCTTATTTAAATGGAGGAAATGCCTGACAAAGATCAGAAAAAAATCTTTAAGGTGATATTCTTACCAGACAAATCAGTTTTCTGCTTTAGTGAAAATATAGATACTTCCTGTTTTGCATGGCAGTGTGGGGCTGTAAAAATGACCTAGAAAGCTGAAACATGCACAGTAATCATAATAATCATCAGGAAAAATTATGATTCTGTGTAGCCTTTAAATTCTATTTTGTGAAAATATTGAACACTCTCTTACTGTTTGCTATAAATGTAAAGTAAAATGAAAAAATAGTACAACATTTACTTAGTATGCTAATTTAAAATGCTTAAAAATTAAAGTATTTTTATTTATTTGAAAAAAAATTCAAGCATTGTTGGATCAGTGCTTACTTTTTTCTTCTTATACTATAACTTAGTATGGAGTCAGCCGCTTTTTTTAAATTTATTTTCTTGTCCTTGGTGAATTGTCTTCCTCATTTGGATTCATTTCCAAATGTAATCTTTTGCACTTTCAATGCTGTGAAGTACCCCTAAGAGTTCTATTACTGTGAAGTTTTTTGCGGCTATCACTTCTTTGGGATATCTTTATCCTTTTCATCAAGAAGTTCTAATACTGTCCAACTTCACTTCCAGCAGCATTGCTTGTCACTTCTTGGATACACTTTCATCTTTTGACCAATTCTCTCTTTGCATTATGCAATATTATAAAGTGTTTCCTGCACTTGTCACTAAGAGACTGAGGCAATACACCTATAGGCTTTACTCTCTGAAGGAAAACCGAATAACACAGGTGCATGACATGATTGGCAGCTGGCCATGTTATGCATCTGTTACTTACATAGTGTTTTGTGGACTAAAGAGCTAGTGGCAAAGTTACTTCTTTATGTAATTTACTCACAATAATTACACCGTAGTAACTGAGATGCGAACCCAAACCCGTTGTTGAGGGACTGTTGTTATTTAACTCAACTGGTAACAAATTCATGCAAATGGAAACAATGTGAAGTGAGGACTGTCTATATTCAATCAATGCCAAAAAAGAGAGCAAAACCAAACAATTATGGGAAATAACTTAGGCTGAAAAAAAGTGGAGAACTATGAGTCCTCCTTTAACTTTGTAGTACTAACACATTCTAGAAAATGCAGCATATGTGCTCTGCTTAGAAGTGAGTAAAAATTATAGCTGCTCCTATTTATTTGCTATATTCAAATTTTATGAATTTTCAAAAGGTAATGACTTCAAGTAGTTAACATTTTCACAAAGAGGAAATGCTATGTAATGAGAAGAAGAATTACTAGTGCCCCTTTCCCAGGTTGGGGGTTCTTGTCATTGAGGGCAACTGAGAGATAGTCTTTGCATATACACGTTAACAAACAGATGTAATTTTCTCTCCCTTTAAAACACAAGTTTAAGCAGCTAATATTAAGCATTTGCTATATATTAGACAATGTACTGAATTTTATGTGCTTTATCTCATGGAATCCCCCAATAAACTTTCAGGAAGGCTATTATTACAGCAAAGGAAAGTCAGTCTCTAAGAGTTTAAATTTCTCCCAAGTTACGCAGCTAGTACACAGTGGAATAGCTATTCTCATCTAGATATTCTGAATTCTCAATTGCAGGCTCTTAATGACCAACTACGCTGTCTAGGATCCGTGTATAGGTCACGGAGTAACATTTTATTAGCCTAACAGCCATTTATGGTATTGGAAATTCTTTATGATAATTCAGCCTATGAAAATACGGTGCTCAGGGGGTTTGCGAGAGACTAAGGTATGTCCGAAAACATTAGATATCTCTCTCAGGAGACTGTTTGGCCACCATCTGTACTGGGAAATTGGCCAGCTTGCTTGGATGGAGCCCAACTCTTAGTGCATGTCTGTGGGCTGCTCTCAGGGACCGCCTGGCAGTCCCTCTTCTTGTTGGGCATTAGAATTCCATCTGACAGTGTGTGTATGCATGGGCGTCTGCACATACATATCACATCGTTTCCTCATTCAAAACAAATGTACCTAAGAAGTGTCTTAAGCATTCACAATGGAAATATGAAGCTTCAGAAAGTTAACAATGTATACCAAAACCTTTCTGATTTCATCAAGTGAGTGCTGCTTGACATTTTATGTTTAAGTCTGTTGTCAGCATAGACCCCACCCTTCTCAGTTCTGGTTAGCAATTGTGCAAGTTTTCTAATTGTCTGCGTCCTGAATGCCTCTCTTACAGGGAGTGGGTGAGGGCTGTCACCTTCAGCAGCCTGTGTTGCTCCCTTTTTCTCACACGCATACCCCTTGCCTTTCTTTATCACAGTGCTGTTTCATGGGTGTTTCTCTCTGCCTCTCCCTCTCCCTTTCACACTCTTTAAAATTCAATGGAAAAAAATATCCTGGGTGAGGATTTAAAAAAAAAACAAAAACAAAAAACTAATGAGGAAAGAAATACACTATATTTTCCTGCAAGTCTGAAGGCCTTGGATCTTGGCATTACTAGTTGTTTGTGTTCAAGAGTAATATAATCTGTATGTATGCATCTAAGCATAACCAATGGACACAGTAGGGGGTGAGGGCCTATGCTGAGGGGAAGGAATGGGCTAGGAGAGGTCAATAGAGGTAATAGGAGACATATGTAATACTTTCAACAATAAAGAATTATTAAAAAGAGTACTATAATATTTTGTAATATTTAGGGATTTGGAGTAGTTTCTTTTCAAATATCTTTTTATTTATTTATTTATTCATTTATAATATATTTTATTGATTTTTACAGAGAGGAAGGGAGAGAGATAGAGAGCTAGAAATGTCAATGAGAGAGAAACATCGATCAGCTGCCTCCTGCACACTCCCTACCGGGGATGTGCCTGCAACCAACGTACATGCCCCTGACCGGAATCGAACCCAGGACCTTTCAGTCTGCAGACCGACACTGTACCACTGAGCCAAACCAGTTTCGGCTCTTTTTATTTAATAGAGAGGGAGGGAGGGAGATAAAGAGGAAGGGAGAGAGAGAGAGAGAAAGAGAGAGAGAGAGAGAGAGAGAGAATATTGATGTGAGAGAAATATCTATGGATTGCCTCCTAACTGCCTCCTACACATCCCTCAATGGGTATTGAACCCGTAACCCAGGCTTGTGCACTGTCTGGGAATCAAACCAATGACCTTTTGTAACATGGGATGATGCTTTACCAACTGAGCCACGCCAGCCAGGCAGATCATTTTTTTTTTTTTTTTTTTTTTTTTTTTTTTTGTATACTGGGTTTTTGTTTATAAATCTAGCCTCCCCTTGGCTCAATTCCAGATGTTTGCTTTTAATTCGTGAAAGCTCCAGTCTTTGTTTTACATATAAGACAGAATAAAGATTATATTCGATCTGTAAAATAACTTATATTTTCTATTTTAAAAATAATAGCTGGTAAATGAAATTAATTCAATATTTCCTACATAGAGGTAGCTATATCTCAGTAGGTGATCTCATTTGGCTACTTATTCCAGAAGTTTGACCTCAGCCAATGTAGCACTCTCAGTTTGCCCTTTTCTCATCTTAAGTCACTTCTTTCCTCTTTCACACGTGCTGGTTTGGAGGACATTCTTTTGAACCATACCAGTGCTCCTTACCTCATGTTCCATTCTCCCCTGGGATAGTTTTCTGTTATTGGTCAGGTGTCTTTTGTGTCCCCACCTCTTATTGGTGGAAGAGGAGCTCTTGGGGTGCCACAGGAATAAGAATT
Organism: Pipistrellus kuhlii; assembly: GCF_014108245.1. NCBI lineage: Eukaryota > Metazoa > Chordata > Mammalia > Chiroptera > Vespertilionidae > Pipistrellus > Pipistrellus kuhlii. The sequence goes on along the minus strand of NW_023425540.1, from coordinate 64,660,622 downwards.
TTCTGAGGCCCCCACAGGAAGATGAAGTATCATGGAAAGCTTTATTGTTAATGAGACAAAAACAAAACTTTATTGTTAAGGTAGTTCCCTCCAAGGATCCATCTCCCTCCATCTCGCCATGGAAGAAGTCCCATCTTGTCTCCAATGGGGCTACAATTAGAGCCACTGCCCTGAGTCTTTGCTCCATGTTAAAGCACAGTCCAGTCCAGCATCTGGCTAGCTTAGCTTGTGTTCCCAGCTGCAGTCCATTGTGTATGGGGTCTTCATGGCCCTGGGCTATGTGGCTTCTAGGGCCACATGGCAGGCTAGTGTGGATCACAGCCCAAGCGAGTACAGGAAGCAGGAGTGCAGTAAGAGTAACAAGAGAAAGAAAGTTCAGGAGCTTAACCAATGAATCCTTTAGGATTTCATGCACTTGCAGTGACTCCACCTCTATAGCCAACCCATGGTTCCCCAGGCTAGAGTGACAAACAAGCACCTTCCCTCTGTCTCCCCGACTTCATTGCACATTTCCACATCTTCCCCTTTGTTTGATCCCTTTCCCCAGTGATCTGTAGGGATTGGACAGGTGGCTCCCTGGGAGTGTAAAGTTGTGGCTCCCTGGTGAAGCTGTCCATATGAACATGCTTATAATATACTAGAGGCCCAGTGCACAGCATTTGTGCACTGGAGGAATAAGGGGAGGCAACACACACTTCAGACCAGGCTACGCCCTTTCACCATCTAGTAGCCCTTGGGGGATGTCCAACTGCAGCTTAGGCTTGCTCCCCACCAGGAGCGCACTAACCACAGGAAGGAGCGGGGTGGGAGGGAGGAGAAGGGAGGGGCAGACAGTTCCTGTGTTGAGTCTCTGCCCCCTGGTGGTCAGTGTACATCATAGTGACCAGTCTTCTGCCATTTAGTTGATTTGCATATTACCCTTTTATTACATAGGATGGCCTCCCCTTAGCTTTCTTCCCATATTAATATTAGCTAGCTAGTTATGATGGTAGCATTTTTATCACTTCTCAAATCACCCTTATATCATCTTTCCTTGTCCTACCAACAATCACAGCTATCCTCTGTCGTTTTACACCTTCAATTACTTAAGAAAGTCTTTTCAAAAAAGAATGCTCTGTTCTCCACCTCATTTACCTTAACCCTATGAATATGGCCTTCTGTCTCTACCACTCCTAAAGGCACTATTCTGAAATAACCATTGGCATCCTGATGCCAACTCTGGTGGCCTTTCAACCATAACCTCATTAAGTTCATCAGTATCTGATGGAAGCTCTCTCCTCTCATGGTTTCTAAGACCAGTGTTGTTGTCCTGATTTTGCTATTTTTATATTCCTTTTCTGTATCCTATCAATGATTCTTCACCTAGCCTTCCCTAAGTATAGAGCACCTTCAATTTTCCATGTTTCTATATTTAGAATCCTCTTTGTTTCCCCTCTCTCTTCCATTCCCTGTTAGTGCAACCTCTTCACAGTTTACTTACCAACTTTATAAGGATAACTATCAGATTCACTTGTCTGATACTAACTTATTCAGAGATGCTGACCAGCACTTCCAAGTGGCTTCTGAAGATCTTTATTCACTTACTCACTCACTGGTTCACTTACATTCATTGAGAACCTAACAAAATGTAGCTACCTTTCTAGAGCTGTGGAGATAGCAATGAACAAAACTAAGTCCCTGTTCCACAGAGCTTACATTCTAGGGAAAGAAGGAAGTGTTAACAAATTTTAAAAGGTGTCAGATAAAAGTAAATGCTGTAGAGAAAACCAAATCAAATAAGAAAATAGATAGTGGTGGGAAATGTGGTGACTAGTTTAGGCTGCATAATCTGTAAAGTCTCTATAAAATGCCACTTGAACAGGAATCTGAAGGAAGTGAGAATGCAAGATGATTTGCTTTTAATTATGTTGATCAATTTCATTGTACATTCCTTAATTTGGCTTCATTTGTTGCACAGGAATCCTATTACATTTCTTCAGAAAATTTCCTTTTGAATTCTTCTAGATGATTGTTTTTCAAACTATAGAATGCAATCCATCAGTATGTCATGGAATTTAGCAAGTCACTATCCACTTTTTGTTAATACAATAGAAGTGAAAGTAAGTGAAATAACAGTATTGTTTCCTGAAATCCTTGGGGTGTGTGTGTGTGTGTGTGTGTGTGTGTGTGTGTGTGTTCTTATATTTATATCCTGGATAGTAATAATTCTTATGCTGTGTTGCTATAAAAAAATTCAATAATCATTATCCTGAATAATTATTTTATAAATTTTCATCTCAAATCTCCTAATCTCCTCCCCCTCTTACTGTCAGTTGATAATACCTTTATTTAATTAAGAGTGTGGAAGTAATCACAGAACTTTACACTTTCTTATCACTGAATGGTGAATTTCTGGCCACATCATTATTTGTTTCACAAAGTCATATTTAATGTCTGCAGAGTGTTCCATGCATAATACTTGAATCTAAACCATGTTGTTGAGTTTGTGCAGTCATGTGAATGTGCCTCTTAGATCTGGGACTACAGGGAGCAAATTTGCCAGCTGCTGTGCTCTAAAAGCAATTTGTCTCTCGGTTTGTTGCAAAGTTGCATTTCATAGGGATCATTCCCAGTGAATAACGGAGCCCTGGAAATGTGCTTAATCAGGCCCATTTCTTGGAGATTTGTGATTCCTCTGAGAAGCAACTTTGCCTAGAGGTCTCCCAGACACCCTTGCAGACTTGCAGAACTTTCCTTAGACCAATGCACAACTTTTCCTTTTTTCCTTCTCTCATGATTAGGCTTGCATGGAGTCTTGAAGACTCTCCCTGCTCCTTGCAGTTCTTTTTCCATTTTCTCTCAAGGGCCTTTATGTTTTCACTAATACATTTCTTGAGCCCTTATCCCTTCTTGACATTTGTTTCTTGTAGGACCCAAACTAACAGACTTTTAGGTTTTCCGCATATTTTTATTCAGTACAACTAAATTTTTGATTGCTCATCTCTTAGCACAGCTTTCTTCTACTGAAAGCCCTTCAAATCACTGCCATTGCTCATTAAATTAAGCTTAACCCCTCCTTCTCACATCCACACTCCACTCCAGCCCATTTCCAAACATCATCCAATGCTCTTAGTCTAGTCTTAGGTGTCCTAACTGGATATTCTCATACTCTTTTTATCATACCATCTTGTCCCATTCCCCCAAGAAAACATCTGCCCAGCAGATGCATCAATCATTCTAGATCCCTTCTTGACTTCTATCCTATGATGGTTTTTTTGTTTCTATTTTAAAGGCCATAGAAATGTGTTTTCTGCAGTGTTGTTGCTCTTTTGGGGATGTTAAACGGAAGGCTATATAGCCCAGTGGTGAAATGCAAGTCTGAAATTAGACAGATCTAGATATCTATATCTATATCTATATCTATATCTATATCTATATCTATATCTATATCTATATCCATATCCATATCCATATCTATATCTATATCCATATCCATATCCATATCCATATCCATATCTACATCTACATCTATATCTATATCCATATCCATATCCATATCCATATCTATATCTATATCTATATCTATATCTATATCTATATCTATATCATATATATATATATATATATATATATATATATATATATATATATGTATGTATATATATGAGCAGTCAACCAGTTGCTGTGATGCACACTGACCACCAGGGAACAGATGTTCAATGCAGGAGCTGCCCCCTGGTGGTCAGTGCGCTCCCACAACCAACCTCCCATGGTCCCAAGCCAGCCAACTTCCTGCAGTCCCTCCCCCTGGGATCAGCTCCTTTGGGACTTGGGGAGATGGCCCTGATGGCCCTAATCGCCAGCCTGGCTGAGGAACCTCACCCGTGCAGGAATTTGTGCAGTGAGCCTCTAGTATTACCATAAAAAAAGTAAAAACAAAACAAACAAACAAAAAAACCTAGCTGAGATCGGATATCTTTGGGAAACATTAAGCTAAACAAAAATAATCAAAGATTTTTTTTCTTTTTTGCTTTGTTTTGTTTTTAATTGCAAGACTTCCCAGAGCCCTTAAAATGCTAACATACACTGTGACTTTCTAAGGCCAGCACTGATATCTTATGTAGCTTGTCTTAAATTTATTTGATCACAAAATCTTTTTAAAAAACAGATCATTTCCAGATATTACTGGTTTTTGAGACACACTTTGGAAAGAAGTAAATGTTGTCATATAATTTTGCATGTCTGATTTTGACAGTACTATATGCATTCTTCATCTTGTTATAGCTATTGGTATATTTATCTTACACATTTTCTCACTTTAGCATAAAGTCTTGAAAATAACAGGCGTTTGTTGAGTTGAAAATCACCAACATTTAGTGAAGATCCATGGTCTGGAATATATTTGGTAACTGAAGAAATTTAGTTTTTACATCTACTTTTAGTAACTTTTTTGCAATCTTTTTTATAGCATAGTATCCTGGGCTTTTTTTCCGGCTGGGAAAAGTGCTGGGCATAAAGCCTTGTGAATATGGGCTAACTTCATTTTCTCTGCAAATCACTTTATTAGAGGAACAGTAAAACAAACAGAGGAATATAAAGGTGTAAGTGCCTTTTAAGGGCAAGAAAGCAGGCGACAGTTGATTCTGGGTCCCGGCACACCCTGGGTGGTGGGGAAGGCAGCCTGTGGCTTAGTTGTGATTGTTTCCATTTCCAAGGGTAAGTTTGTCAAAAAGGTACTCTGCCAGGCCGCAAGCTGGGGCCCCCATCTTAATCAAGTTGTGCACGTGATCACCTAGTTCTTTGATAGACTTCACCTGATCATTTAGATAGTGAGTTTCTAGGAAGTCGCACAAATGGGGGTCTCCTTTCTCTGAGGCCAGAGAGTGCAATTCCAGCAATGACTGGTTCACCTTCTTCTCCAAGAGCAGAGCACACTCCATGGCGTTCAGCCCGCTCTTCCAGTCGTCCGTGTCCGGTTTCTTGATGTCCTGCAGGTTGATCCTGCCTCCCCGCTGGTTCTGCAGCCTCATCAGTATCTCTGCGTGCTGGGTCTCCTCCCGGGACAGGCGAAGGAAGTAGCCAGCGAAGTTGTTCAAGGCCACGTCGTCCCTGGAGAAGTAGAAGGCCATGGACAAGTACGCGTAGGACGCGTAGAGCTCGAGGTTGATCTGGCGGTTGATGGCGGCCTCAGAGTCCGGGTGTAAGTTCTGGCGTATCCTGGAGGGGACAGAGGCGGACCCGAACATGGAGGAGGCGGCTGCTGCCCGGGGTCGGAGGGGAGCTGCGGGCCTCGGAACCCAGGGGCTCCTGGTGGCCCAGCGCCGCGGGAGGGCGAAGCCAAGGCGCGCGCTGCGCAGGGACACCAGCGACGCGCTGATATGCTTGGAAAGGAACAGGACGCAGGACAGCATGGCCTCTCCTCTTCAGAAGCGTGGTCAGGCTTTGGGGCGTCAGGTGTGAGTCAGAACTGGGCCCTAGGCGACTGCGGCTGCGTCACACGCCCCCCTTTCTTCCAGGGGCGCCCAGGAGTTCCACGCGGGCGGCCGAGGTGGCGCGCGCCTGTCGCGGGTGTGGGCACAGGTGGCAGTGACACGGTTCCACTGATCTGTTCTCTCTATCTATCGTAGGCACAAGGTTTCTGCTCTTGAATGTTTGTAATGTATTATTTAACCTAAATTAAGAATGCTGTCCAAAAAGTAGCCGCCTGTACTTGGGGAAGAAGGACTGAGCCAAGCCCTGCTTTGCCCTCCCTCCCTGAGCTTTTTCTGTCCCAGGGCTATGGATGGGAGGCAAACCTGAGAAACAGGATAAAACAAAAGTCACTACCAGTTTCTCTCAGAGTAACAGCCCCTTCCCAAAGCGAGTGTTTATAAATTGACTTTGTGATTATTTTTAACAAATTTAAGTGTGGAAATAATTATCGTCCGTGGCCCAGTGACTGTGTTGGAGTGTTGTCCTGTACACCAAAAGGTTGAAGGTTGGATTCCTGGTCAGGACGCATAAGGGAGGCAACCCACAGATATTCTCTCTCTCTCTCTCTCTCTCTCTCTCTCTCACTCACTCACTCACTCACTCACTCAAGGAAAACATATACTCTAGGGAGGATTAAGAAATAAAAATAAAATGACTTTAAAAAGTATATATATTACAGTATATTGAGAAACTCACAGAAGAAAATTCAAGATATTCCTATTCTTTCTTTACTCAGAGACAACCATTGTTAAAATGTTGGTGGTAATTCTCACAGATATAAAAAAAAACATTAAAAATATATATCACAGACACACAAAAGTAGAAATATGCTTTTTTTATTGGCTTTATAGTGTGGTATAATTGACACAGTAAATGAACAACAGATACACCTTGATGGGGTTTGACATATTAAGACATCTGTGACACCATCACCAAAATCAAGATAATGAAAGCATCGCCTCCCAAAGTTTCCTCATGCCCCTTTGTATTTTGTAATTTCCTTTGTGCAGCTCTCTGCTCCACGTCATTCCCGGCACCCACTGATCTGTTTTTCCTCACTAGATAGATAAGTTTGCATTTTCTAGAATTTTATATAAATGGAATCAGTATGGGTTTGTTTGTTTGTTTGGCTAGGTTTCTTTCACTCAGCATAATTGTTTTGAGAATTCACCCATGTTGTATCAATCCTTTTTATGGCTGGGAAATATTCCATTGTGTGGATATAGCAAATTTGTTTAACCTTTCACCTGCTGATGTTCATTGTGATTGTTTACAGTTTTGCTATTAAAATAAAGCTACTATGAACATTCCTATACAAGTCCTTGTGTATTTTCATGTATAAGTCTTAAGTTTTAGCCACTCTAACTGGTATTTCCTTTTAAATTTGCATTGCCAGAATAATTCATGATGCTGAGTATATTTTCACATACTTCTTTGCCAACCGTATATCTTTGGTGTAGTGTATGTTCAAATATTTTGCCCATTTATATGTTGAATCATTTCTTTTCTTGTGGTTGTTTGATTTCTTGTAGTTAATATCTTGATCTTTGCTATTATTATTGCTTCTATTCAGCTCTTCTTATATTATCTGCATCTTACTTCCTCTATGTTATTTTCTTTTATTTCCTTGGGGCAGTCCAATTACCTTTCTAGATCAGTTTCCTCACCTGGAAATTTAGGATCCTACCTACTTCCAGGAGGTGATTGAAAAGGTTAAGAGAATGTTTATAGAGTACTTATCATAGTGCCTGACACAGAATTGACTCAAAATATTCTTTAATAGTTTTTACTGGATAATTTCTATTTAATTATTCAAAACCAATTATTTTATATTATTCAGCAAACAATACTTATATTATTGCACATGGAAAAAACCTAAACAGCTTATAACAGTGCTTAAATGTATGTATTGTTGTTATTATGTATGAGTAGTGAGGTAGAAATCTTTTTATTATATGGACAAATCAAACTTGTAGTTTTGTAGTAAGCTCCTTAGTCTCAAATGAGCATCTTAAAGTGTGCCATAAATAAAGGTAGATGCCTAAGATCTGGTTGTACTTAAATTCTGCTCATAGAATGTGATTGATATTCACCAAACAATTTCTCATGATTTTCTGCTTCTGTATACCCATTTTTTTTTTCTTTTATTTCCCCAAAACTTTTGCTATACCTAAAATGTAGTTCCCTAAAGACAGGTTATGAAAATGATTCTTTAGAGTGGTATTAAATGCCAACTGCTGCTACTAGTGTTTTAGGAGAAATGATGCTCTTTATATAAATGCTTATATGCAAGGTAATAAAAAGCATAGATATAAAACCAATGCAAACCATGAAATGTAATGCAAAACAATGCCATAAAACACAATACACATTTAGATAACCCATGTTAGTTTGTAAAAAATGTTTCTTCTTCCCATTACAGTGTTTATCATATAATTTGCTGGACTTCAAAAATGCAAGGATCTGGTAGGTATTATTTTTATCCTTTGGACATTTTGATTCCTAATATTCATAGTAAAATTAATGCTGTTCTGCCAAAAATACAAACCTGGACCATCACCCACATTCCTCACAACTCATTTCCTCCTCAGTTTGTTTTTTTTAAATAATCTTTATTGTTGAAAGTATTACAGTTGTTCCCTCCCCCCTTTCCCTCCATTGACACCTTTCTCCCTCTCCCCAGCCTCTCCCCAGGCCTTCTCTGCTCTATTGCCTGTGTCCATGGGTTATTCATATTATATAATAAAAAGCTAATATGCTAAGTAGACCAAACAGCTGAATGACCTTCTGGACATCATTCCAGACAAAGCTGCAGCAGCAGAGGCTGAGGCAGAGGTAGTTAGGCACGATCAGGAAGGCAGGCAGGCAGGCAGAGGCATTTGGCGTTATCAGGCAGGCAGGCCAGGAGTTAGGAGCCAGTGGTCCCAGATGGCAGGGATCTAACCTAAACTGGCAGTCAGACAGTCCCCGAGGGGTCCTGGATTGCAAGAGGATGTAGGCCAAGCTGAGGGACCCTCCCCCACTCCCCCCGCAGCCCTATGCATGAATTTTGTGCACCAAGCCTCTAGTGTGCATATACATTGGTTAATCTCTTCCCTCTGAGATTTGTCCATCTGCTGCATGCTTCCATGTTTCTGGATCTATTTTCTTCATCAGTTTATTTTGTTCATTAGATTCCACATATAAGTAAGATCCTGTGATATTTGTCTTTCTCTGACTGGCTTTTTTGCTTAGCATAATAATTTCAATTCTTTATTATTTAAAAAGATGTTTTAATTCTTACCTGAGGATATGTTTTTATTGATTTTTAGAGAGAAAGGAAGAGAGAAAGAGGGAGAGAAACAATTTTAATGACTTTTTCTCTTCCCTGTATGCCTCTCTTAGCTTTTATGATTCTCTGGGGTTCACTTCACTTCCTCATAAAATTCATCTTTAATGGTCCCATCAAATATATTATCTACTCTGTAAGGTCTTATATAACCTCATTTGGAAATCCCTTACTTTTTTGTTGTTGTTGTCTAAGTACTTTGTTTATACTGAGAAAATATCATGTTATAAGTGTGTGTGTGTGTGTGTGTGTGTGTGTGTGTGTGTGTGTGTCCTTTAAAACAGAGATGTCATCTAATTTCATTGATTTTGGATATGAGCGAATTGCTCTTATATTGGTATTTATTTTTAAGAGCAATTTATTAATTTATTTTTAATTTTCACCCAATGAGTGAGGATATTTTTCCTATTGATATTTTAGAGAGAGTGGGAGGGAGGGAGTTGAGGGGACAGGAGGAGAAACAGAGAAACATCCATGTGAGAGAGACACATTGATTGGTTGCTTCTCACTCGTGCCCCAACCAGGGCCAGGGATTGAACCTGCAACTGAGGTACATGCCCTTGATTTGGCTGCAAGATGGACAGTATATAATTTGCAACTTAGGATAGAATTGATTTGAATTGGGTCAAGGTTTGAATCTGTTTTATAGCTCTACAGAATATAATGAGTGTTGATGTCCTTGCTTGCTTTAATATGTTATAGTTTAAAACCTTATGAAATAATAAAATGCATAAAACATGCATGTGATGGCCTGTATGTATGCTTGGAGTAGCTTCCAGGATGCTGCTTCCACCAAAGCTGTGGTTTGCCCTGCTACTCAAGTTATGTAACATGGGGTTCTTTCAGTCAGTGGGTTAGACATAGAAGTGAAAGGGTCAATCAATTTTATTTTTTTTCAGAGTGTTTCCGAGGCCAGTTCAATTAACTAGAGTCTGCTAATACTATTTAGTGACCACCATATCTTGGAGCAGTAAATCAATCCTTAGGACCTTATAAATGAATCTTTTCTCAAGAATCTTATTAAAAAACCTTATGACTTAGCAACCCCACTTTGAGAAACTCATTATGTGGAAAAATGCGGTGCATAAAAAGTACATAAATAAGAACTTTAATTTCATTGCAGTGCTGTACATAAAAATAAAAAGCTGAAAGTAAACTGTCTCTCCTTGGAGTATTAATAAATTACTAGAGAGTTATAAAATGGAATATCATACAGTCCTTAATAGGATAAAGTGGTGTTCTCTTTGTGGCAATATGGAGATCTATTTATAAGGTATTTTAAATGGAGAAGCTGTGTGTGTGTGTGTGTGTGTGTGTGTATACACAATCCTATATTTGGAGGGATCAAAAAAGTGTACATGAAAATGTATACACACAGAAGCACACATGAAGAAGAGGAAGCAAAACATTTCTAAATAGCAGACTGTCAGAAAACTTGCACCAGCAGGCACCTATACCATAGTAACATCCGACCATTGCCAAGTGGATAGATTGGAAGAGAGAAAGATGAGGATTTAATTTTGTTACACATTTTAAAATAACTTCATTAAGAGCAATTTCAGTTAACCACTATTTAAACTTTTTTTTAATTAAAAAATATAAAAAGAGGTTTTTGAAGAGGTTAGATAATCACAGATGAGGTGAAATGTACCTGTAAAAAGAAAGCTTTAAACACAAACAAATGACTACCCAAGTCATGTATCTGTTGAGAGTAGCTAAAGTTGTGGCACAATGGGAGAAGTGTGGGGGTGATCATAAGAAATAGAATACCCAACCACTCAATTATCTAGGGAAATTGAGATGGTAATGTTAGGAAATATTACTAGAGAATTAAGATAGAGGAGGTATGAGAAAGATTAGGAACAAGGGAGCTTGCTGGAAGGGGGAATGACAAGTTGTGATCATCTAGAATGTAGATTTTAAATAATAGCCCTAGAGTCTGTTTTATGGTTATAGGTATTGCAGTGATTTTTATATTAAACCATATTTTAAAAACATTACTCATGTTTAATCAGCATATACTAACAGCAGTATTTTCTATCATTCTTAGTATTAATCGGTCCACCTTATTATGATATAATATAGTTAAGAAAATACAGGTTTTATTTTTTTTTCAGGGGCAAAAGTAATACAAATTTTAGTTTAATAACCTTTGCAAAAATTTCTTGTTGCCTTTGCACATGAATAAATTTTTGTCTAAAAATATGCAGTGAATTTTAATAAATCAAAGTTTTGTGGTTCATTTAAATTATAAGCCCAAAGCTAAGTTATGTATTTGTCTTCCTGATACAGAAAAATTGTGTTATCAAACTTCTCACTCACCCGAATTGATGACATGCACTCATGCATATCTACTGGAAAAAAATGCTGACTAAAATAAATGAAATACAGAGACATTTTAGGGTAGTACATGCAGAACACTTTTGAGATTTTCTTTCTTCACCCAAAAATTGTTTCTAAAACTGCAGAAATTAGTCATTTTCACCCACCCAATTTAAAAAAATCTTTCCCTCTGCATAAAGTAAGATTTTATTGCTTTGCATTTAGTAAGTACTAACGAGGTACATGGCATTTAGCTTAGATTCTTATTCATAGTTCATTTGTAATTGAATCCAGAAAATAGATGGCTGAGATAAGCATAAAGGTGCTGTGCCTTTCTTGCTTTCTTGAGCGGATAAAACAGTTTCCTGTGACAAAATCAATCACAAAGATTGCTGGAATTTCATTCTTGTGGATTTCATAGTTATTCACATTTTTTGACTTTGGGCTTCTCCCTGATCTCTGGATTGACTTTAAAATCTCCTGGTGTTAAATTAACTATTTTGGTTATAGGGTTGGTGCTAAGTTAGAATGTTTGCTGAGGGCCCATGGTATAAACCAACCAGCACATTCAGAGTTCTACCACAAGGAGAAGGATTACTGTATATGTGTTCTTTGGACAAGTGAGTACAACTAAGGGGTCTGTAAATACCCACATCCTGCCTGTGCTTCCTGCTTTGTCTGTGTCCATTGAAAAAAAGGATACTGATTATACAACAGCTCTGTTCCGGTGTCATCTGGTTCCAGAGCAGTTGTCATTTCAGAATTTGCACAAAGGCATTGTAAGACAGCAGTCCTGACCTGGAAGGATTTTAATGTTGATCCATCTTTTTATGACTTTGAAATTGAGACAGTGATTATGAACTTCAACTTTAGGTTTGAGTGGCCAAATTTAAAAAGTTGAGATCCAGCAGAAATCGGTTTGGCTCAGTGGATAGAGCGTCAGCCTGTGGACTGAAGGGTCCCAGGTTCGATTCCGGTCAAGGCCATGTACTTTGGTTGCGGGCACATCACCAATAGGGGGTGTGCAAGAGGCAGCTGATGGATATTTCTCTCTCATCCATGTTTCTAACTCTCTATCCCTCTCTCTTCCTCTCTGTAAAGAATCAATAAAATATTTAAAAAATAAATAAATAAAAACTTGAGACCCAGTTCTCAAGTATGAACTGTTCAAAGACAGGGATCTAGACTTCTTCATCTCTGAATCTCTAGTGATTTTTTATATTGACTAGCATATTCAACAATAGATAGTTAATAAATAAATGGATCAAGGAATGAATAATTTGTTGATCCATTCAGATGACTTCAAATATTACACACATGGATGGAGATTTAGATGATGGGGAGTGGCATCCTACTGTATAGGACAGTGGCGTGGAGTGTTGTGAGTGGTTGGTAAATGCTATGCTTTATTTCCTGCTGTGTAAAGAAAAGATTAGGAGCTGAAACTGTTTTGCTCAGTGGATAGAGTGTTCGCCTGCGGACTGAAAGGTCCCAGGTTCAATTCTAGTCAAGGGCATGTACCTTGGTTGCGGGCACATCTCCAGTAGGGGGTGTGCAGGAGGCAGCTGGTAGATGTTTCTCTCTCTTCGATGTATCTAGCTCTCTATCCCTTTCCCTTCCTCTCTGTAGAAAATCAATAAATTATATTTTAAAAAAGAAAATATTAGGAGAGTTTCCTCTAGAAGTTTCATTGGTTGCTCCAATAATGCAAAGGCATAAATCCATATATGCTTGGTCTATATTCCAAGACATAAGTGCAGAAGTGGCTTACAAACAGAATGCCATAGGCCTGAATGGAATTAATTCTGGATGAACCACAGAGTTTCCTGTAGGCTACTAAAGACCCTTTAAGATCCCAGCATGTTGGCTCGTGTGATGGACTGAATTGTATTTCTCCCCCCAGAACATTCAGAGTTCTACCCCAATCCATATGCTGAAGTTCTAATACTCAATGTGACAGTATTTGGAGATGGGGCCTTTTGGAATATAATTAAGTTAAATGAGATAATTATGATGGGCCTCTAATCTGATAGGGTTGTTGTCTTTATATAAAGAGGAAGAGACACCCGGAGTTTGCTGTACAGAGGAAAGGCCATGTGGGAACACAAAGGAGATGATATCTATAACCCAAGGAGAGAGTTCTCTCCAGAAACCACCCTGGCTGGCACATTGATCTTAGATAGCTTTCTAGTTCTAGGACTATAAGAAAATATATTTCTGCCATTTAGTCTGTGGTATTTTGTGACGGTAGCCCTAGCAGACTAATACAGCTAGAAATCTTTTGTTATCATTAAGCTCTAACTTATGTCATGGGAATTCTGTGGAGACTGCTCAGGAACAGATAATTGTAATGGAAACATGGACACATCATGAAAATATGACAGCAGAATATATTGAAAGCTTTTTAAATTCAGACATTTCTCAGAGTTTAGTTTTGGCAACAAACAGAGGAAAATTAGAAACAGAGGGGAATACTATTGAAAATATTAGTCCACAGGTAAAAGTACTACATGCTATTTTATGTCAGGGAGAAATAATGGCTGAGTTGAATTGTTAGGGCAAGAAACACAAAAAGAGGAAAGTGAAAACAATATAGGGATAGGTAGTTGAACAAAAAATTCACTGTGTTATTTTTATCTTTGGATAAGATATGTTTCCATATATAAAAGTTGTCTTTTTGGGGGAGGAGCTAATAGGTTTCTGTTAAATCACATAAGCATCTTTTAAATATGATACTCTTTCTCAAAGCACAGACTTTCTTGTTGCCAGAACAAGCTAATACCTTCTGTGTTTGTTAAAGGCCTTGATTAAGACTTTGTTTTCACCTTAAGGAAGCACACCCAGAGAAATGGACAGCCAAATTGTTTTAAATGTAGAGCTGATGAATTCAAATATGGTTAAAAGAGCTATTTTCTAGTAGGAAGAAAAATAGAGATTTATGTTACTTTGGTGATCAGATTTTTTGGGGTGCAGCTATGGGATAAACTTGAATTCTGAAGCATAACTTCTTAGCATTTATTTCCTTTTTAAATTGTTTAACTTGTAAATCTTAGCAGTTTAACACATATGCATTCACACAACTACCCTTTATGCTTTGCTAAATGTATATTTCAACGTTATTTTAGAAGACAAGCTGTTTCATTATTCATTGCTGTATGTGTGAGCCTGAATGTCCACATATATTACATACATACATATTCTGGGAACTATTTTTATGTGAACTTGCTTTATCATTTATGAATAACCTCTAATTTGGGAATAACACTTCCTTATATTATGAAAGCAGTTAGGAAAATAAAGTTACCTCTATATATTTAAAATGATCTCATTCATAGCATTCCCAACATGGGCCTTATGTGATTACTAGAAATATTTCAAAACGGCATTCTTCAAAGTGATGATCATTTGGACAGAGGGTATTCTGAAAGCCTTGAGCACACTATCGTACGATGAGGTGCAATTTTTGAAGATATGCATGATCATTATCTTTTGTCTTTTGTCACATCCAACAGTTTCAATTTACAACCTCACAGGCCACATCAGAAAGACAGATGCTCTAAAAGAATTTAGTCCTCCAACAAAGACACCCTCTGAAACATCAGTGGATCACAAGATTGGAATGACCCATTCTTATTAAAAAAAATAATAAGCAGTAGAGATCCAGTATGATGCGGATGGTCTAATACCATTACTTTTGTCTCAAGAAAGAGAGCCCAAAATGTAACAGTGTGATGCAGAATGTATAAAAAAAGATCCTGAAGATTCTGAAGGGCCAGAAGTGGTGACTCAATATTGGAATTTAAATTTAATCCGTGGTGATGCTTATGTAAAGAAAGTTTTTTGGAGCAAGACTTGAATAAAATGTTTTACTCTGAGAAATAATGAATTGAATGACAGCTATATGAGTGATAGATATACATGTTATACCAATTTCTGATTGATACTTTGTTTTTTATTTTTTTCACTTAAAAAAAAAATACTGAGGCAGTGACAGAGCTGAAATAAATCAAGTTTTCTGAATCTTTTTACATTTTTGTCTGTTTCTACCTATAATTTAACCCCTTTCTGCTGAAAAATATTTTTACCAAACTGAAGAAGTTATTCTTTTTATCAGATTTCATTTGTAATTCAAACTTGAGTTTACTAATACTTTACCAGAAGATTTCACAATCTCATTTCCAAACAATCTAATGGTATTCAACAATTATTTGGTAATTAGAAATTACATTTGAAAGTAACACTAAGTAGTGTAAAAAGTTAAAATTGGTTTCTTGCAATGTCAAAAATGGCCTACTTTAGAAGAGATAGCTTACCCTATATGAAAGAATAAATTATATTTAAATATGCTTATTGGAGCATTTAGTCCAGCAGGTGCAAATAACTGAATTAGCCAGATGTCATATTACTATAGAATATTTGAATCAATCATCACAAATAGGAAAAATCTGACTGCTGATTAAGCAGAACTGCCACCTACAGAATATATTTCTAGAGTGTCAGCACAATATGTGAAAGGGCCTTCACTTTCATTTTCAGTAAGTCCAGTTCACACTCAGGGAATTCTCCTTTGCCCTAGCCAGTTTGGCTCAGTGGATAGAGCATTGGCTTGCCGACTGAAGGGTCCTGGGTTCCATTCTGATCAGGGGCACATGCCCGGGTTTCAGGATTGGTCTCCAGAGCGGGGCATGCAGGAGGCAGCTGTTCAATGATTCTCTCTCATCATTGATGTTTTCATCTTTCTCTCCCTCACCCTTCTTCTCTTAAATCAATAAAAATATGTTTAAAATAATTCTATTCCTTGAATCTGAGCTGAACTTAATGACTTGCTATAGAATATGGTAAACAACATGGAGTGTCACTGTCAGGTTAGGTGAAAGAAGACCATGGCTTCCTTCTTGGATGTTCTCTCGTTTTTTTCTTGAGTCTTTTAATCTAGGCAGAAACAAGTTGCTATGTTGTGAGGCAGATCTATGTGGATGGACAAATGAGCGAGCTTGGTTGCAGGTGCTTTGTGGCCTGCCAACATCTACTCAGTGCACATTCAAAGAGCATCCTTCCCCAGTCCAGTTTTTTTTTTTAAATTGATTTTGTACAGAGAGGAGGGGAGAGAGAGTGTTAGATACATCGATGAGAGAGAGTCATCGATCAGCTGCCTCTTGCACACCCCCTACTGGGGATATGCCTGCAACCAAAGTACATGCCCTTGACCGGAATCGAACCTGGGACCCTTCAGTCCCCAAGCCGACGCTCTATCCATTGAGCCAAACTGGTCTCGGCCCCAGTCCAGTTTTGTGATGAGAACATGGCCCCAGACAACAGACCCTGAGCCAGAGGCACCAAGCTAAGCTGTACATGCAATACTGACTCACACAATCTGGGAGATAATAAATGTTTGCTGTGCAGCAATGCATAACCAATACACCACATTTAAAATTTGTAAATTAATATTAACTTATTAAACCATCTGTCACTTATTTAAGAATATAATCTTCAAATGTTTTCTTACTAAAGACAACGGGAATTGGATAATGCAGTTATTCTACACATTTGAAATTTATTTTAGGGAGAAGTTATGTTTGAAAATGAATAGGAAAGTCATATTTATTAAGTCTTATGTTTCTTAGAGTATATTTGATTCCTAAATTTGAGGTGTACTTACATTCAAGAAAGTATAATAAAGATGAAAAAATGTACAAATATAAATTAGAAAATGATGTGATTAGATCTATTTAGTTAAAATGACTGTTCTATCTTTTGATATATCTGATCATCTTTGCATATCTCTCTACCTAAAATTAATTTTGTATCTATTTACAGCATACAGTTGGATATGTTACCTATATCCCAGAACAGGGTTTTTCTGGCCCTCCCTTACAACTTACTTCATGCTTATTATTTGTAAAGATAAATAGGTGAAATAGAAATATGTTTCTAAGTATGTTAGAATATGGATAAATGACTATTTTTCATGGCAAAATGCTGTCTTTTAACAAATTATAAAGAAAACAAACGTTTGTAGCATTTGAGTACATGTCAATATCTGCATGGCAATAGATTGATTATTATAGTTTCCACAGGTTTTCTCAAAGCACTTTTCCAGAGTAAAATTCTAATTTCTGAAGTAGTTCTTAAGTAGGGTAACAACTGTCGTCTTTATGAAAACTACACTTGACTCTCAAACCTCTATTAATGAAACAAAGAGACGTCACATACTCTGAGAAGGATACAATGACACATGCATATGCTCGCCCCCTCTCAGTTCACAGAGAAAACACAAGCCTCCGGTCAGGATGATAGTTTAGCTGGATCCAACGGCTACCTCTCCCCTCACAGACCACTGCGCTGGTTTCCCAGTGGCTGCCAGTACTCTCTGGCTTTGTGTCCACTTATAAAAGTGAAGCAGATGCTGAATTTCTCTGAAGTGGGAGTCAAAATACGTGTCAAGGAATTTAGACAAAATTTATAGCTACAAAGAACGTAGGCCATTTTAAAAATACATTTTTTTTAAATTGATTTTTAGAGAGGAAGGAAGAGGGAGAGAAATAGAAACATCAATGATGAGAGAGAATCATCGATTGGCTGCCTTTTGCAGGCCCCACACTGGGGATCCAGCCGGCAACCTGGGCATGTGCCCCAACCGGGAATTGAACTGTGACCTCCTGGTTCATAGGGAGACATTCAACCATTGAGCCATGCTGGTCAGGCCAATGTAGGCCATTTTGGAATAAAGAGTAGACAAAGCCAATGTGCTTGACTTTCTGGTTGTAGTCCTCCTGATTTACCAATTACTTAGTCTGGTCTTGTAGCCAGAATTCTAGCAACTGCCCATGGCAGTCTGAAAGCTGGCTCAACTGCTGCTTGGTAACTGTATTAAAGTGACCTTAGCTACACAGTAAACATCAAGAACTCTTTAATTTCCTTTCCTTTCCTTTATTTCTTTGCAGTGTATAGTGTGTATTTAGCAACATTTTTGTACCTGCAGTAAAACCTGGGCTTGGCTTTGCAACAAAACACTGAAATGCCAGGCTTAATGAGAAAGGAAGCACCATGCAGAGTGTGGGCATTTGTGCTCCTTTGGAAAAGCATCTTCCTAACCAGGCTAATCTGAATCTGAAATGAATCCTTACTCCTCCTCTCTGCTAGTGCAGTGAGTGAGCTGTGGGAAGGCCAGCGGAAGCTGACTCAAAGAAGCAGCTAAATCCGTGACTACATTTCTTGACATAACATGAAATAAAACGCAATAGTCACAATATTCTGCATTTAATCATTGCTTTCTTCCAGAGCATAAGCAGCCTTCTTCTCTATCACCTCACTGATGTGACAGAGAGCAGTAGGTGCTCAAAGCCCTGGATGTGGGACAGGGTGATGCAGAACTTTGGCACCGGCTGCTTCCACAGCATTGTCTAAAACCTGCCATACTTTGTCATTTCTCTAAGACACAAATTTGAATTTTGTGCCTGGGAATTATATATGAGAATGAGTCACCTAGTCTTTGTGGGAATCTTGCCTAGTTTTCATATCTGCAGCTGAAGAACGTTTCACTGGATCGTACTAGAATTCATTATTGCTTGAAAGTGCTTAGTATTTGAGAATTTGGAAAAGCATGAAGTTCTTCAGATTAATAAAAATAGCAGGGACGAGCAGGCAGGTGGAGTTCAGGCTGCCAGAAATCCTATCAGATATCAGTAGAACTATCGTCTAGGATTGAGCATCTAAATTCTAGGGAGAAATTAGGCCTTTTGATTGGATTAGAGCCGTGGTCGGCAAACCAGCTTGCGAGCCACATGCGGCCCCTTGAGTGTGGCTCTTCCACAAAATACCACGGCCTGGGCCAGTCTATTTTGAAAAAGTGGCATTAGAAGAAGTTTAAGTTTAAAAAATTTGGCTCTCAAAAGAAATTTCAATCGTTGTACTGTTGATATTTGGCTCTGTTGATTAATGAATTTGCAGACCACATTCTTTCCATTTAGAGAACCACACATAAATGAACCCAAAGCAAGGCTGTTTTCTCTTTTTTTTATGATATATATTTTTTTATTGATTTCAGAGAGGAAGGGAGAAAGATAAAGAGATAGAAACATCAATGATGAGAGAGAATGATTGATTGGCTGCCTCCTGCATGCCCTACATCAAGCCTGAAACTTGAGTATGTGCCCTGACCAGGAATTGAACCATGACCTCCTGGCTCATAGATCGATGCTCAACCACTGAGCCATGCCAGCTGGGCAAGGCTATTTTCTTGACTGAAGGTCTATAAAAAGTAAGATTTCACAACTCTCTTGATATCCTATTATTTGAGTGTTGCTCTCGAGAGGGAAGAAAGTGGCTAGAGGATGTCTGGTGGTTACAGGTTTAAGTTTATAGAAAATGTAAACTTTTATGGTCTTGTTTTGTGCTTTAAGTCTACTTCAGAACACTTGCTGGCATTGACACGGTCTTTAAAAATTCATGGTGCATCCTGTTTTCTGCAGATATTCAATTTTTCTCTCAAAAAATTTCAAACTTTTTCTACATTTCAAACAACCTTTGGTGGCTTCTCGAGAAGCAGTAGCAGTGGTAATATGCAAAAACTACACTGTAACCATTAAAGAGGTAATGTTTTCGGCAGATGTTTCAAAATAAAAGATAAGCAAAAGACCATTTTGGGAATGTTATCATTACACTGTTCGGTTATGATCCTTGATAGACACCTATAGTATATTCTGTTTTACTTTACGTTTATGGAAGCCGAATATAGTAATGAACTGACAATAAAAAAGAGAAAGAGTTACATTATGCTTAGCAGTGACAAGACGTCGAAGAATATGTGTGCTAATTGCAGATCACAAGTGGACAAAATAAATCTCTGTATCTTGGCCAAGAGTTGTTAATGGTAAAAATCATGATCTTAAAAATAACAGACTGCTAAAAAAATTCTTGTCAATTTACTGCACTCAAGTTTGTTGGCTAAGAACTTTATGTGAGTATTGGCGCAATATTGTCTCACATACAATTTTTTTTTCCTCCACCAAACTTTGATAACCTTCCTGGGACCAGAAAAATACCTATTGTACATTACAGTAGAAAAGTCAAGACAGTAGTTAAGTCTCTCTCTCTCTCTCTCTCTCTCTCTCTCTCTCTCTCTCTCTCTCTCTCTCTCTCTCTTTCCTTCTCTAGACAAGCTGAACAGAATTATAATATTACTGAATGGTTTTAGGTGACAAGTCTTAAATGATTTTCTAACTCAGCCATCCTTTGGAAGTTCAAGGGAACTTTATGGGAGATGTCACCCTCCCAGAAAGCACAGGATATTTGTTTGCTTTATAACAATGCAACCCGCTCTTCTAACCTGTTACGGTAAGGCACATGCTGCTTGGAATTCATGGGATACCAAAAGCAGGGGTGAGCCTTGCTCTGTTACTTCCCGTTAATGGCCTTTGGGAAGGGACATCATCTCAGTCCCTGGGGGTCCTCCTTCCTCTGTGACTGCTCAGTTATGGTATGTACACGCAGCATCAGTCAGGATCAGAAGCTTAAATTGAATTGACATAAATCCAATACAAAAATCATAAGTCAATTTGACAAAAGTAGAATTTGAAAATGTATAGGCAATCCAAGATTGACTGTGATCCTTCGAAGCTGTTTGAATAGAAAGGTTTGGGCATGGTAAATCATTTGGGGAAGATTTTTAGGAAAGGGTTAGCTGTATGTCAAAAATTCACCTGGGTTTCTAGTAAACTTAACCATTATTAAAATAATTCTTCTCTAGCATTTTTCTTTTAAAAATTGCTCATGGCAGCAATTACAGTAACTTATTTTTATGTTTGGCCTCAGGTGAATATGCAATATGTTAGATATCCTTAATGAAAAATTCTAATGTTCAACTTATTTTTAAAATTTTTGATCACCTTTTAATGTATCCTTAATTTGTAGATGTCTTATATTTTTTCATGTTATATTTTTAGCATCACATATAATTATTGTTCAGGGGGAAGATAACCTTTCAAATATAAGGCTTTCAAATCTTCTTACACGCCCTGAATAAGTCACTCAGTTACAGAAGCCTTGTTCTCATATTAGGGGATATAATTTTAAACACAGCTCTGTGAACACTGTCTTCCCATAAATACTTACGTTGTGTTAGAACTGATTTTTTTTAAAGCTCTTTACATCATTTCCTAGAAGCCCATGATGTGGCTGGGCTTAGTAGGATTTGGTTCCTCTGCTGTGTGCCCATTTAGTAATTGGAGGATGACTGTGATACATAACTGCACTCAGTAATTTAGTCTCCATTACTACACTGGGAGGTCCGCCTTTTCTCACTTACATGTTATAATGTACAATACATGTAGGAAAGTTTTCTGTTACTTTTACTTCACCAAAAATTTCAGAAGCTATAAAGATGGTGAAAGGATGAGTTCTTGGGGAAAATTTTGAAGAAGGGATAGGGATGTCATGTGGCTGCTGTTCTGACTGCACTGGTAAATTCACTTTTCAGGGGCTGTGTGTGTCCTGCCGGAATGAAGATGATCATGCCAATTTCCATTTCTCATTCTCCTCCTCTCCCCCCACTCCTCTTCCTCCTCCTCATTCTCGTTTTCTTTCTTTTCAAGGTGAAAGAAAGCCATGTTAGTGAAGAAGTCTTTAACAGTAGAACAAAAACTGGGCCAAATGTTAGGAGGCTCATATCCAGAGTGGCTGTGAATCTGACAAGTAACTCATTTCCTTACGTGAAAAACTCAGTGAGTTTATGGATTTAGTCTGAGAACTAGGAAACACCACATCTCTCTTCTTGCATCATAGTCGTGTCCAGAATTTCCTTCTATCACCTCCATTTTCTTGCCTCAGCTCAGTGAGCCACTCAATCAGACACTGTAGCAGAGGCTGTTTGTGCTCCACTCCCATCCCCTCAGCCCACCATGACGTCACCTGCAGGAAAAATCGCAGGGTCTTCCTGGGTCTCTGAGGGAGGCATTCTCTGGCCCTGCGAGTGTGCTTTTTCCTCCCATGGGCCTCACCAGCAGTGCTGGGGTGTCAGCTCCCCTGACGCAGTCCCTAACCAATGGAGGATGGGAGTGGGAAATAGTCCAGCCTCCTTGCCCTACAGGAGCCAATGCTGAGGAAATGTTCTATACTGTCCCAGAAGGAATAAGTTCATTACCACAGAGCAACATGACGTATGAGCTATCTTTCCGTGTCTTACATATCCATCCGCTCACTCTGTTGCCTGCAACAACCTCCAAAACAAAACTCCACGCACCCAAATCTTTATCTAAGGCTCTGCATAGGGGATAATACTTGTTTTGTCTGAGGCATGTTGCTCTCTACTTCTGGGACAGCAATGCTGGTTTGCATATTTAAGTCACCACAATGTCATGTGTCAATACATACACAAACTTTCTGTTCCCCAAGTTTGTTAGCATTGATTTTGTGTTCCTTACACAGTCAGTATCTATTCAAGAGACAGTGCTGTGGCCCATGCTCTTCTTTCTGCCTGGAAGTCCCTGCCCTTCTGCCTTTCTCCGTGCCTCTGTTCCCCTCCCTCCCACAAACCAAAAATCACAGTTTACTTAACTAACTCTGGGTCATCCTTCTGGCTTCCTCTTAAATATCCCCTCCACAGGGAAGTCTTCCTACACACTTCATAAATGATGGCCACTCTCCACCCCACTTGTCCCCGTTACATCCTGTAGGTAGATTACAATATTACAATAATTACATTGTAAATACCTATGGAATGTTTCTTTTCTTAGTGGATGATAACCTGCTTGTTGCTTTTGTTCACCCCGGTAATTTCAGGGTTAAGCAGTTTTCCAGCCTCTAACAACAGACACTAAGCATGTATTTATTAAAGAGTGAATAACTGGACCTGAGGAATCGCCTATTGCAAACTTCCATGCTGTAGATGAGAAGATCAGTGCCCCAAAGATAAAATAATTATGGTGGAGCGTGGAACTAGAATTCAGAACCCCTAATTCCCGGTCCAGTGATTATATTACCTGATGTGCTGTGCAATACTTCTTCCTTTCCATACTGGTCTCCCTAACTGACAGCCTTCACGTGCATTGACCCCACTGACCAGAGAGAGAGGCATGGCCCTATGTTTAGAAGATGTCCTGCAATTTGGATTTAATGCTCTGGGATAGGTGTCTTGAAATTCTGAATAATGACACTTTTGAATTTGCATTTTGCAAGTAAATTCCTGTGGGACAATGGAGCAAGTACAGGGGTTTGGAGCCTTGATTCAATTCATAGCAGCCCTCCTCCCTGTAGCCTCCCTGGATGGTTATCCCTGCTCCCTGCCTCCCTGGAATGCTGGGTCCTTCTTGCCTTCTTCTCCCCACCCCCACCCTGTGACTTTTGCTGACCTGAATCCCAGATAGGGGCCTGGGTGTGGAAGCAGGGAAGGTCAGGGTGAGTGTGAGGCCCTTGCTATGTCTTTGGGTCTGGAAGGACAGTAACTGTCCCCACCCAGCCAGACTAGCAGCATCTGCCCTGTGGTCCAACTGCGGGAGGCTTTCAATGGCCTTTTGGCCATTTTAATCCTGGTGCAAGTGCTTCCCAGCTTGTCCGTTGTGGTGAGGAGCCCATGGACCAGAGATGACCCGGACTTGACTTCTTAATTTACAAATGTGGCTCTGAATGGAAGTTAATTGGAAAAATCAGTTCTTCCATTTTTACTAATTTATTATTATTATTATTTTGCAAGCACCTCTTTAGATGAATTCCATGGCTTTTAAAATCTTTATACATTTGAAGTGAAATTCAGTATTAAAATTTTTTTTAATCACCAGCTTTTGACTTGTTTTCTTTGTGACTTTACACTTTGTATTATGTGATATTTCTTGTTGTCTTTACAGAATCAACAGTTCCTGAAAGGAAGAAAAAAATTCGCTTAGCAAAAGTTATCTACAAAAGATATATATATATATATATATATATATATATATATATATATATATCTTACCCAAGTTTTTGAAAAAATTTTTTTTTCTGGGTTAAGCAGTTTTGTTCTTTTGCTTTCAGAAAAGAAGAGTAAGGCTGCCTTTTTGTATTTTTATTTTTGTAATATTAGAAACCATTCCTAAAATAATTCAAGAATTATCTCTCCTGCCAGGCAGAGCAATATCATTCCTTTAGAAGTCTGTGGGAAAAGCCATTGAAGAACACAAAGCGGTTATGAGCCAGGGTTCTCCCAGTTTAGCATGCAGCGGGAACACCTGCAGGGCCAACTAACCATTGCCAGGCTTCCCAAGCAGCAGGTCAGGAATGGAGCCTAAGAATTTGCATCTTTAACAAACACACAGGTGGTGCTGATGCTGCCTTCTGGAGACCAGGGTTTATTATTTTGTTAAATTTATCTTTATTGTTGAAAGAATTACAGATGTCCCACATTCTCCCCCTTGCCATTGACCTCCTCCTCCCTACTCCCATCCTTCCCAGGCCTTCATTGTACTATCCTCTGAGCCCATGGGTTTTGCATTATATGCATACAATTCTTTGGTTAATTCCTTCTCCGTCTCCTCTCCCTCTGAGAATCTTCAGTCTGTTCTATACTTCCATGTTCTGATTTGTTTTGTCAGTTAACTCTGTTCATTAGATTCCACATATAAGTGAGATCATGTGATATTTGTATTACTTTGACTGGCTTATTTCACTTAGCATAATACTCTCTAGGTCCCTTCATGTAGTTTGAAGGGTAAGAGATCCTTTTTTAAAAAAAACCTGCTGTGTAGTTTTCCTTGGTATAAATGTACCACCGGTTTTTAATCCACTCATCTACTGATGGGCACTTGGGCTGTTTTTAAGTCTTAGTTATTGTAAATAATGCTGCTATGAACATAGGCTGTATACATTCTTTCTGATTGGTGTTTCAGGCTTCTTAGGACATATTCTTAAAAGTGGGATCACTGGTTCAAATGGCAGTTCCATTTTTAATTTTTGGAGGAAACTCCACAGTTTTCCATAGTGTCTGCACAGCCTGTATATTCCCACCAGCTGTGTGATAGGGTTCCCCTTTCTCCACATCCTCAGCAGCACTTGTCATTTGCTGATTTATTGATGGTAGCCATTCTGGCAGGTTTGGGGTTGAACCTCATTGTTGTTTTAATTTGCAGCTCTCTTATGATTAGTGACATTGAGTATTTTTTCATATGACTCTTGGCCATTTGTATGTCCTCTTTGGAGAAGTGTCTATTTAGGTCTTCTTTCCATTTTTTAATTGGGTTGTTTGTGTGTCTTTTGTTGGGTTGTATGAATACTTTATACATTTAGGATATTAACCCCTTATCAGATGTATCATCAGCAAATATGTTCTCCTGTACACTGGGCTCACTTTTCATTTTAATGTTAGTTTCTTTTGCTGTTTAAAGCCTACTGCTATATGCTCTCAGTAGGAATTGCTTCTAAGGTAGCCTTTATGGCATTATAAATTGCTAGTCTCCAAAAACTTCAAAAATAAAATTTCTGAATACCCAAATCTATTACTAAAGGAATGTAATTTCTAAAACTAATTTGAGATGAGTTTTTTTTAATCTACAGAACTTCGTGTATGTAGTAAAAAGAAAAAAAGAAACTCATCAGAATAGTACCACATAGCTGTGCATTTTTAAATACTGCCTTTAGTATTTTTCAACAGCTAAAGTTATTTTCAACATATTCATTAACATATTCCAAGAATGCTCATTGGATGCCTACTGTGTGCCAGATTCCTGGGAGAGATACACTAGTGCACAGCATAGATACCGAGTTAACATGTTTATTTCTATGACTGAAGCATCTATCTTATATAAAAACTGCTGTTTGAAATTTTAACCCTGCTATTTGGCTTCTGTAAATGCTTGCTTGCTTAAATAATAAGGAAAATAAGACTACTCCCACTTCAGAGAGGCCATTGAATCTTCCCTGGAGGAAGTTATCAGTGCTGGCACCAGGCCAGGTCTTTGGCTGAGGTCTGAAGCCCCCAGCACATAGGGACTCTTTAAGAACTTGCAAAGGAGGCCAGAAACACCCCATATTTGGGAGACAAAGAAAGTAAAAACATATAAATAGGGAAAGTTCCTCCATATTGGAGCTCAGAATTTGAGAGACATTTTCCTCTGAACACGTGCATAATAAATGTAACTCCATCTCTCTAAGTATTGCTTGGTTCTTCTCTGGTTTTCTGTAACATGACAATGCACCTGCTACAGTATACTGACTCTTATAGCCATTGTAAAGCAGAGCAGCTCAACATGAGAGTTGTGCATAACATTTTGCCTTTAGTGTTTCTTGTAATTAGAGGGCATTCATAATATAAAATACTATGACAACACTGCATTTGAATATTTGAGGAAATAAAAATTTTAACAAATTTTGCTTAATTCTGAAAACTGATTAACAGATGGAATATGAAATTAATGGCAGGAATTTGGCTATTTTCTAGTGTTAGCTGGGTTTCTTCTCTTCTTAAAGCAGTTCATGTGGAGTAGCTAATTATTCCTAACCACTATTGTGTACATTTAGATACAGAGCACTTATATATTATCTATGTGCTAAGCTGTTCATATATATTAACATTAAAACATTTATACATTGTGTGTGATATATATATATATATATATATATATATATATATATCTTCTCTATGATAATCTATGAGATAAAAACTATTGATATACCTATTTTATAGATTAAGAAATAGACCCAGAGAGGTCAAAAAGTTTGTCCAAGCTGAACAGCAGATAAGATGAGTGATAGAGCCAGGATCAGATTTCAGCAGTCTAGCTCCAGAACCCATTTAAAAAAAAAAAAAAAAAAAAATATATATATATATATATATATATATATATATATATATATTTATTGACTTTTTTACAAAGAGGAAGAGAGAGGGATAGAGAGTTAGAAATATCAACCAGCTGCCTCCTGCACACCCCCTACTGGAGATGTGTCCGCAACCAAGGTACCTGCCCTTGACCAGAATCGAACCTGGGACACTTTAGTCCATTGGCCGACGCTCTATCCACTGAGCCAAACCGGTTAGGGCAGAACCTATTCTTTTTACCACTAAGCTTTCCTGACCTAAATGATGTTTCTGGTACTTGTCATTTATTATAATGCTTTAGCTTATAGTTTGCTTTTTAATAGTACATATCTTTCTTTTTCAATTAATATTAAGGTCTTTGAGAGCAATTCGAGGTTTAACACCTTTTATATTCTATTAGAGGCCCGATGCATGAAATTTGTGCAAGAGAAGGCCTTCACAGCCACAGCTGCTGCCCTGATCCTCCCTCGCAGCCGGGGGCAGATGACTGGATCTCGTGGCTGCAAACCCGGCTTTGTCTTAGAAGGACATCCGGTCTAATTAGCGCATTATGCTTTTATTATTATAGGCTATTATAGATTATTATAGATAAAGTGTCAAATACAATACTTTATTTGTAATAGGTATTTAATAAATACTTTTCAGTGGACAGATTGGTGAAACTCCCAATGGTATAATATTAGAAATTATAAATCTCTATTTCTCTAAATTGATTAATTGATAGAACAAACTGGAAGTGTGTTTATTTTCTTCTTTAAAAGATAACTATAAATCTTCTATATATACCTAGATCAAAGAATATAGTTACATGAATTCATTTGCTATGGAAGACATTGCCATTAGTTTAACAGTCAGGCTAGCCTCAAAATTAGGAAAGGGATTAGGAAAAAAAAATGTATTTTTAAGCTAGATGGAAACCCAGATATCCTCTCATCTAGCCCCCAATTTTATCTATTAAGCAGCAGGGGAACAGAGATGTCAAGTTTCATATCGGTGGTCGGCAAACTCATTAGTCAACAGAGCCAAATATCAACCGTACAACAATTGAAATTTCTTTTGAGAGCCAAATTTTTTAAACTTAAACTTTTTCTACTGCTACTTCTTCAAAATAGACTCGCCCAGGCTCTGGTATTTTGTGGAAGAGCCACATGTGGCTCGAGAGCCACAGTTTGCCGACCACAGGTGTAGGTCATCTGAACTGTCAATGATCACTGAAAAAAAATATCTACATTTTCTGTTGGTTTGGAAGCAGGTCCTATACACGGAGGGCGAGGAGAGACTGAAGAAAGAGGCAGACCACTCCAGATTAGTGGGTGGCAGTTTTAATAAGCAAGGAAACATGTACAAGGCTTGTCTTGGCAGCTACAAGATGAGTAGATTTCTCTACCCGCCCACAGAATCTTTAAAGATTATATAGAGGCCTTAACTCAGATGATCTCAATAACACATTGCTGGCTCAGGGCTGAGTTTCTAAAAGGGGCTACCTCTGTGGGAAGTAGTAGGCACTGGAGAGGGTGAGAAACCTCCAATTGTCTGGGTCTAGTTCACAGGTCAACTGGAGGTCACGTCCTCTGGATGACTTCACCCAACAGCTTTCTACTCTAATTCTAGGTTCTCCCCCCCCCCCACAATATAACTTATTCTTTTTTTTTTTCTTTTCTCTTCTTTTCTTTCTTTCTTTTTTTTTTTAAAGAGAGTACTTCCTGGGCTAGTGTAGAAATATGTTTTAAAATAAGCTTCACCCTGGCCTGTGTGGCTCAGTTGGTTGAGCGTTTTCCCATGCACATAGAGAGGTTGCAGGTTCGATTCCAGGTCAGGGCACAGGCCCAGATTGCAGGCTGGATCGATCCCCAGTAGGGGACGTGCAGGAGGCAGCCAGTCATTGTTTCTCTTCCTTTCCCCTCCCCTCTCTCTAAAATCAATAAAAACATTAAAAAGAAAAAACAAAAACAAACACCTTCAAGTTTAAAAAATAAATGTTTAACTCTTTCCAAGAAAATGCCTTCCTTTTAGCAAACATCTATAATCTTCAACAACATAAATTTCCAGATTTCTCAAAAAGGAGATATAGAAAATGTTCAGGTTCTATCAAGATTACATCTAGTTGTTTATATGGAAGTAGATTGGTCCTACACATATTGTTGTGCCTTTGCTGTGTAATAAACTAGAATAACAAAAATAGCGGTTTAAAAAAAAACTTTTTGGGTAGTTTGGAAGTTTGTGCTAGGCCACACTTAAGGTTGGGCTTGGCTGAATTCAGCTGGGTTTACTAATTCCTCAGCTGTTTCTTGCCAAGTCATTTGGGCCCCACCTGATTCTGGCTGATTTAATTCACATGTTGATTGCTGACTCTCAGTTGGGGTATAAATGTGACCATGTCACATAGCTCTCATCGTCCGGTAGACTAACTCGGGAGTATTCACGCGGTAGCAGTGGTAGGAGACCCAGGAGCAGCAAGTAGGTAAGGTGTAACACACTAGTGCTTTTCTACATTATGCTTGTGTCGTGTTCGCTAATGTCTCATTTACATGGCAAATTACATGGCTAACCTAGATTCAGCCGGTGGGAAAATAGATTCGGCCTTTATCGGAGAGGAGAAATAATTATGATCCTTCTAATAATTTATTATAGTCTATCCTTTCCTCACAATTACTTTAATTTCCTCTCACCTTCAAAATACCCACATCTCTTCCTAAGTGTTCCCAAAAGTCACATTTAATCACAGCATTAAGCTGGAGGTCCAGGATCTCACAATTTTAAAAAGGTCTGACTATGGCTCTTCAGAGGTGTTCCTCTTGCTCCTCTGAGCTAAAGAAAACTGTGAACTTGAAAACCCAAATTATGTGTCCCCCACAGACAATGGTGAGACAGGAATAGGATGGGAAGAACAGGAGGCAGATGGCAGGCGTTAACCCATGAAGTTTTGAAATCCCACGGGGCAAATGTCCTCAGGTCTTCCGACTCTGGAGCTGGGGAATGTTTCTTGATTAGGGCCTTAGGGCCCAGTTTTTCTCCTTAGAAGTGGCTTTCTGGTACAAAATTCCACTGTTCTCCATGGATCTTGATTTTGCCCTTTGGGCTCCTGGCTCTATCCTCTGAAATGTTCCTGTTTTTATTCCACAGAAATTGCTTGTGTTAACTGAGTTAGCTTTCTCAGCTTGCTTCTTCCATAGAAAGCTCAGCTTTTAAAAAAGTTAACAATCACATTTTTTTTTTTTTTAATATGGATTCCTGTCCCCTTCACCAATAAAACTCCAGTAAAAACTTTGTGGGCTTTCATATATTAGATTCTAGTCTACACTATTGAATAAAATTAAAAAATTGCAATTGTTTTTGAGACTGCTTCTTTCTCTTAATAAATGCCTTTGGGAGGATTAAGCTTTCATGTGACCACCCTCTTGATATTCTTAGTGAACCTTGTGTGTATCTAGGAGAGGCCGCCTAGCACCTCTTTGAAACTTTCAAGATTTTAACAAAGAGGGTTACAGACATATCCTTTGTTTGATCTCTGTTTTCATGTAATTTTCAAAGTAAGTTGCTGGTTGGAGATACTGGAAATGAGAAATAGTTTTGTTTTCCAGTCCAACAAGTCCTACCCTTTTATTTTTCCTTTACAATCTGTCTGAAAACATAACAGTCCTTTTTAGCTTCTCTTTCTCTTGTCACTCCTTATCCTAGAAGCTAAAAAAAGCCAACTGACACTGAACATTTTGCTTGGAAGCTATCCTGTCATGGTCACAAGTTTATCAGATAAATTCTCTGTCTTCATGTAACTATAGGTGACAGTTTTGCCAATTTTCTCTCACCACATAACACAAATCAGCCTTTGCAAGAGTTTCCTTACTCCTTTTCCAGCTTCAATTTGCCACTCAGTCCTATATCCAGTGCCACGTGTTTTAGGTTAGTTAGCAGCAGCACACCCTTTCTATAATAGGTACCTTTTTATGTATCAGCTAACTTGTTTATGGCAAACAAACACCACACAATTTAGTGTCTTGAAAACACACACCTCTCCTTTTTTTAAGCTTATAATTCAGTGGTTCTGAAATTGGACTGGCCTCAGTGGTGGCTCTTCTGACCTGAGGTGGGCTTGACTCATCTCAGTTGGGCTAGCTCAGACATCCTGTTTATTGGCAGGGGGATTGGGGGTTCGTTGATCCAGCATAGCCTCACACACATGCTTGATGATTGGCTGGCTGATATCTGGCAAGAATGGTTACTGAGCCATGTGCATCTTTTCATCTAAAATGCTAACCAAGGATTATTTGTATAATAGTTGTGACAGAATAAAAAAGTGGCAAATAGGCAAGTCCCAGTTGGCAAATGCTTTTCAAATCTCTGCTTGTCCCACAATGTGCTTGTGTTCTATTGGCCAAAGCAATTCACAAAGCTCATCCATATTTAAATTGATGCTGACTCTTCATTGGGGAAAGGAAGAATTGTCATTTTAACAGTCTACCACATTCTGGAGATATTTTCTATTGACCATAGTTAATATACATAGCCTAATATTTTTAACACCTTAAATTCATAAGGGAAATGAGATTTGTCTCATATCTATATTTTGAGGATGTATTTGATAGAAAAACTTCAACTCTATTACATATAAAATATATACTAAATTCGAAATAACAAAGCAAATATTCACCTGTGCTTTTAAGCCTTACTGTGCATAGATTTCCCCCTTGGTTACTATTGAATTGCTCTTTTAGATTACTCTTCTAAATATCTGCATACAACAGCACAGGCAAAGCATATACATAATAAATATTGTAGAAAACATTAGTACTCACTTCACAGCAGGCCAACTTTTCATAAATAGTGTGCATATTAGTATTTATAGTTGATAATGGTATGCTGGTTTAAGCAGTATCCCTTCT
Organism: Pipistrellus kuhlii; assembly: GCF_014108245.1. NCBI lineage: Eukaryota > Metazoa > Chordata > Mammalia > Chiroptera > Vespertilionidae > Pipistrellus > Pipistrellus kuhlii. Next base: position 64,628,857 of record NW_023425540.1, on the reverse strand, counting down.
GGGTATATTTTTCTTAATTTTGAAGCTTAAAAGATATAACTACATTTTTCAAACTCCTTGTAACTGTGTTCTTCATGTTATCTGAGTTCTACAGGGCAGATCTGTGGCTGAGATTTGTAAAGCTGAGTGCAGGAAGAGATGATCTTGTGGAGGAAGATTTTGATTTTTTTGGGCTAGCTATAAAACATGTCTTCAATAACAAAAAATGCAAATCTGTTTTTGATCAATCTAATTCTCAACAGAAAATGAAGGACTCACTGTCTACTTAGAAAGGGACTAATTGTAAAGGTCTGAGTGGTATGTAGGAGATTCTAGAAAATACAGCAGGAACCCTGGTCCAGGAGCAGCAGAGATGTTCCCTAATCTCATGGCAAGGTCATGAGAAATGTGCACGTTGTGCAAGACAAGTTGCCTTGAGGAACATGACCATCTGAAGCAACCCAACAAAACAGGGAAAGACCAAAATTAATAAATGCTGTAAACTTTCTCTTCTCTCCCATCTTGTCCCAATAGCCCCACTGATTTTCCAAGGAGAAGCTACGAGGTCATTAGCCTGTTAATGGAATCTGGGAGAGCAGCCTCTTGGGGCACAGAGCAGAGTGGAAAGGATAGAGTAGGTCTGAAAGAGCAAATGACAGATATCTGGCACATGTTCCTGGTAGCTGTCAAATATTTGATTCATTAGTAATAGGTGGCAGGCAAAAGACAGTGGGATTTTCACTAGAACAATACTGAAGTACCCAAATTTGATTCTTTGGCTGAGATAGAAATTATTTTTCTGTTTATAAGAGATTCTGTTGTTGGGAACAAAGAACCCTATCTATATTGGTAATGAGAATGTATGAATAAAAAGGTAAATAAATGAAAATGATACATGACCTTACTTAAAGTTAAAATATAAGCTCAATATAAAATTGTTACTATCCCCTACATATTCCATCATCTAAACTCAAGACAATGTATTTTAGTGGCTTTAGTGATATAGCAATAAAATATATGAAATTACCAATGTGTTTAAATTAATCTTAAAAGAAATATACAGAGATAGAAGAAAAACACTAGCAGATGTATGAGAAAACTTTCTGAGAATCACCCTTCAAAGACTACTAAATATATTTTTTTATAGATTGTTTCTTTATAAATCCAAGAAGTTTATGTTTGTGTGATAAGCTTCATTATATCCCAGAAATTTTGGTATCACTGTTCTCTTTTTGAAACCATTGAAGTCCTCTCTTCAGGAAAAAAAGAAAAAAAGGCCTCATATAATTTCAGAGCTTATGGACTCCTTGAAGGAGATCTGTGCACTTGTTTTGCAAATCCATGAACAAATACGATAAAGATATATGAAAGTTTGTGGATATGAAATATTTGGTGCTAATGCACATTACTATAGCAATTCTAAAATTATTTCAGAGGCACCCAGTTCATGAAATATGGCACATTTTGTGGCACTTGGTAGACTTTTTCTAAGGGAAAACTTCCTCGATCTACAATGAGAATTGGCTATCAACTTATATAAAGAGTTTGCTAACAAAAGCTGAGATGCCTCTAAACTTGCTAAATAGCAGAACTTACCATTTTCTTCTGAATTTGTAACAATTTGGCAATATGACTTTGCATCAGAAACAGTAATTAGCTTTTAAGTTCTTGTGCTGTACTGAGTCACATTTTCTGGAGTCTACTAGAAACAAGATTGCAAAATCTGGCACAATTTATATATGAAATTGGGAAAGTATATTGAACACGAGCCATTAAATTTATATGAAATTGTGTTTTACATTTTTAAAATGTGAGCAGTAGAAAGAAAATATGTGTGGTAAAGAAGATACATGAATAAAGGCACATTATGAGTTACATTTGAACATTATTTTTGTCACTTATAAATCAGCCTTCAGGAACGTGTATTCAATAACAAAAATGCAAAATATCTGCTATTTTAAGTAATCTTGAGGCAAGTAACAGGGTATGTGGTATATATAACTGTTTATCCCTACCCCCTACATGTGCCACCATCTGGACTCAAGTTTTAGTGGTCGAATAGTCTTTTGTTCTGCTTCTTTTTATTGGTTTTGTTCTCCCACCATTATTGATTTATTGAGAAGGAAGATAAATAAAAATAAAAATAAAAATATAGTAGAATTGTGAATCCAAAAGAGATATTTTCCAGATGAGAAACTAAAAGAAGAAATTATAGAAACAATTGGGACTTATGGGAAATATAGTTATTTGCCTACCACTTTAACTACAGACAATTATGCCTTTTTATTTAAAAGATCACCATGTAAAGCACTAGTACCACAATTATAAATTGTTGTTTATTTAATTTTTCTAAAAAAGTAATTTTTAATCATAAGCTTCCGAATTGTCCAATCTGTTGATTTATTTTTCTCTCTGCAGCATCACTGATCTTCCCACATTTTAACTCTGACTTTTTGGAAATCAAACAAACTTTCATGAGTAAATGGTTTTTTTGTATGAAGTTTTAAAAATATAAATTAGATTCACGACAGCAAGGAAAATGCGTGTGGGGGGCACAAATTAGTTGGAACTTAAAGCTAACTTGTTAATTAAATTCTTAACCACCACCAATATGCATTTGAGAGACCGACTATACAAATGGGGAAGGGCCACACTACGTATAAAAATAGTATGCTTACTCAGTTTATAACCATCAATAAAGGAAGCCAAACAACAACCCCTATAACAGTCAGCAGAACCACTTTTGATCAATAACTGACAGTTTCCCTAATTTTTTTTAAAAAATATATTTTATTGGTTTTTCACAGAGAGGAAGGGAGAGGGATAGAGAGCTAGAAACATTGATGAGAGAGATACATCGATCAGCTGCCTTCTGCACACCCCCTAACAGGGATGTGCCCACAACCAATGTACATGCCCTTGACCGGAATCGAACCCGGGACCTTTCAGTCCGCAGACCGATGCTCTATCCACTGAGCCAAACCGGTTCAGCTAGTTTCCCTAACTTTTTGTCTCTACTTTCAATATAGGATCAACTAGAGAAAGCCAAATATGCAACTTTTAGCCCCCATGCTTCTACCACTTTCCCATGCGTATAGCCTCCAGTTAAGGTGCTTCTGAAGCTTTCCTTTGTTGTTGTTGTGTTTGTTTTGCTGTAGCAAACTCTGAAGAAATCGCCTTTGCTTATCACTTGGGTGATCTTTATTTATTTCCATGATTATTAAGATCTCTTAGCACTCTGAGATTCTATCTATATTGGTGCTTGTCATTATAGAGAGTAATATCCTGTTTGCTTACCTGCCTTCCCCATTAGACTGAAATATCTGAGAAGGAAGGCTGCCTCATAATGTCTGACAACATCTGCTACACAGCAGGTTCTCATAAATACATATCCATTTACTCGTTGAATGGATGGACTCTATTCCTAGCTCTGTGTTAGGACTCTGATCTCAAAAACACTTTACAATTTTTCATTTTTTTCAGGAAAAAAACTTGCCCATGAAAACTTTGATGATCCCCAAAGCTAACTGGATATTTTTTTCAAAATGAGTTAGCCCCCTTTTGGATTTAGGAACTGCTATTCAGATATAGTGTTGTTGTTTTTTACTAGTTTCATAAAATTTCTTGAATCATTGGGTCATTTTACCCTTGCTCAGTTTTAGATCAAATCCTATTTAGTAGTTTCATTTTAGTTTTCTCTTAATGGAAATTTATTTCTGCCAAAAAGCCAAAAAGTTTGATGTTCTGGAATGAAGTATAGAACTATGTCTATTCTGTTTTCTCCTACTCTGTACAACAGTCTTAAGCCAGAATGTATTCATAAATGACTGGTTTAAGTGAAAGAATTTGATCAGCGTTTAGAAAAAATATATAATTCTCAAAAACTTCTTCTGTACTCTTTCTTTGAGGTTGTATTATTTCTATCTCTTGATAGAAACAGACAATAGAAAAGCAAAGCAAACATTTTCTTTGGTTATGTTCATTTTTTCTTCTGTCAAAAAGGCTTTTCTCCTAGGTCCTTATTTATTGAAAATACATTTATTCTCTCTCCTTTTCTTCCCCCACCTCCTTTCCTTCCAGTCATTCTTCAAACATTTTTGAGCATGTACTGTATTAGGCTTTGGAAATTCAGTGATGAACAAGAAATGAGATTCTTGTCCTCAGAAAATTATATCTCAATGGAAGAAGATAATAAGTTAACAAATACATCAGATAAAATTGTGAAAAGTGCTATTTTAACTAAATAAGCAGGGTGGTGCAATAGACAAGGACCAATAATTGATTTTAATAGTTCTTCTGAGAAGACTGTCAGGGAAGGCCTTTCTGAAGAGCAGATAATTAAGATAAATATACTTTGTCCCTTTTATGTTTCTTATTTTTCAGTGTCAAATAATACATTTCCAATGCAAATTTCATAGATTAGTTTACTTCAAGCTTTGTAAAATTCACATATTTTGTTTGACTTCACTAGTTGCTGCAGGATGTGAGCTATAGAGGGAAGAATTACTAATCTTCTTTCTCTTTGAGAGGGCCATTATTTGGTTGAAATTTAACCCAATAGGTTTTACTGTTATTCAAGGATAATTCTAGAACACTGTATAGCACAGTAGTCCAGACACCATAGATTCCTCAACTGAAAAAAAAAAAGTAAAATTGAAAACATCCATCTCAAAAGAAGGCAAACTTCCCTTTAGCAAGCCATATGAGCAAATATTTTAGGTTTTTCAGAATGTATAGTCTGATAACAATTACTGAGCTCTACCATTGTATGGTGAAAGTAGCCATAGTTGACATGTAAATGAATGAGCATGAGTGTGTTCCAATAAAACTTTATTTACAAAAGCAGGTGGCAGGTCAGATTTGGACTCCAGGCTCTAGTTTGGCAACCCCTGACCTATCTGCTTATTGTTATGAGGAGTAAATCAGGTAATAGTACCTGAAGTAAATATCAGTTTGAAGCAAAAATGTTATTGTATTTAATATTGTAAATCTGAAGTAAATGTTATTATATTTAGTAAAATTATGATTAGTATCATTATAAATATTACAAAGACTAAGAGTGTCAAATGCTGAGCAAAATTTTCAGTCTGATCCATTATCTAGCATTTATGTATGTGCTGTCTTTAGTTTCCCTCTCATTAAAATTCACTTATATTTAGAGTTTCCTTAAGCCTTACCAATAGATATATGTGCTGATGAATTATTGTGTAATCATGATTCACTCGTAACCTAAACATATTTTTATTTAAGTTTTACTTGTTATTTTTTTATGGAAGACCAATGTTAATGCCTTTAAATAATTAAAATAATAAATGCCCTCTTGTTTTATGCATAGTATCACAAAGGCAATGTGCTGTAATCACTATCCCTGAAATAGTACAATTAGTAGTCCCCTTGGCTATTCTCTGCCCTCTGTATTGTGAGTCCTTTTTTCCTTTACTAGTATTAGTTCTTATAATATAGACTGTCCCTGTGCACTCACATTTTCATTTTCCTCATGTATGTTGCTGTTCTTCATATCGTAGTACAATGTGCAGATTAGAAACAGACAACTTAAAAACAGCTGCTGCTGGTTGCCTGAAAGGTTCTTTCAATTTAGGAGGAAATATTTTAAATACTTTTGTCATTAAGAACAATAGACTGCTTAATCAGATTAAACATAGATTCCTATTTGTACTAATGTATATTATTCTATTTTATGTAACTATGTTACTTATTATAAAACTAGAGGCCCAGTGCATGATATTCATGCATAGGTAAGATCCCTAATGACTGCTGGCTGCTGGCTGGGGCCTCCCTTCCCCAGCTGCCAATCAGGGCCTTCCTTTGTTCCACACCACCCTCTGGTGTCAGCACACATCATAGCGAGCGATGGAACTCTGGGTCAGTCAAAATCCTGAGGGGACACTTTGCATATAAGGCTTTTATATAGATAGATAGATGCATTAAGTACATTAACTCAGAGCAAGTTGAAATGTATATTTATGGAATTGTTTGATGTTTGTGTTGGTTTCTGCCCCCTGCCCCCCAAGCCTGAGATTAAACATTAGGCCAAATAGAATAGTAGTAATGTTTAGGGAATATATAAAGTTTTACTATTTATTTATTTATTTATTTATTTATTATTGATTTCAGAAAGGAAGGGAAAGGGAGAGAGAGAGAGAGAGAGAGAGAGAGATAGAAACATAAATTATGAGAGAGAATCATTGGTCAGCTGCCTCCTACATCCCCACACTGGAATTTGAGCCGACAACCTGGGTATGTGCCCTGACAGGAAATCAAACTGTGACCTACTGGTTCATATGTTGCTCAACCACTGAGCCATGGTGCCAGGGCAAATTTTACCTCTTAAATGATGTCCTTATTTATTATAAATACTGGTGGAGCAATACATTACAACTTTATTTATAGTTGATATGATTTACAGTTAGATAAAATTAACCATATAAATTTAATTGCATAAAAATGACGTGGTTGCTTATGGATCTCAGATATATATCTAGCAAGACTAGAGGACAGAAAACCCACAAGTACCCAGAAAGCCCATCAAATTAGAATGGTGGGGATACTGCAAATACTTAATCTATAAAAGAGAAAACTTGTCAATTAGGAGCATCTAGGATTGCTGCTTTCAAATTAATGGAAAGGCTGATTTGTTGAAGAGGCATTAAAATTTTAGACTATAAAATTTTTTAAAACTATGAAGACATTTTTTTTTTTCCAGGAGATAGAATTCATGAGGTAAATGAATGGTTCTGGAATTTCTGAGTTGATGGAAGATACACTTGTCAACAATATGCAAATATCTGCTTAGGATTTCAGGTCAACTATAGACCAACCCTTTAAGGAAGGGGTGTCCAAGGACCCCAGATTAAGCATCCTCTAAAGTTAAAAACAGAAAACAACACAACTTTCTAGCAAACAGATCTGTTGAAAAACAAAATACACAGTCTGATGAATTTCTCATCACAGGAGTTCAGACAGACTGGAATAATACATGATCTCATGTCTCAGAATTTGCAGAAATAATTGTTTCGTTAATTGTAGACTCTCTTTCACTGATCCTTCTTAGTATTGTACTCTGTATGTTAACCTGAAAATAAAAGGCCTTTAAAGGGAGAGGCAACAAGCCATTTAGATCCCAAACAACAGCTGTTCTGGAAGTACTGATTCAGGTAGAAACCCAGTATTCCAATTAGGAGGCTAAGGCAAGGGGCATTTATGATAAAGGGAAGGCGAACAATCACATGAATACAAGGAATGAATTTCTTTAGGTGCAGAGAAGCTAACATAGTGATGCTAATTCTAAAGAATATTTTTAGTTCTATTATAATATCTGCTTTCCTGTTATCTTTGCAAACAGTTGTTTGGGATACAGTGCTGCTTTAGGCCCAGTCTAAAGGTTTTTGTCCAGTTTTAACATTCCAAAGGTTTGAGGAGTAAGAATTGTAAGGCAGTTTCTCTGGGATGGCAGCTCCTACTTCATTTGGAAGTGGCTCTGTTTATATTATTATTTTTATTATTATTATTATTATTATTATTATTATTACTGGAGGCCTGGTGCACAAAAATTCGTGCACTGGTTGGGGGGAGGGGAGGGAGGGTAGTCCCCTCAGCCTGGCCTGCACCCTCTCACAATCTGGGACCCCTCGGGTAGGCTAGGTCTGGCCTGAGATCAGGGCCTATCAGGGCTCCCCCCCCCCCTCCCCCCCCCCCCCCCCCCCCTCCCCTGCCACCAGTGGCCTCCCTTTGCAGGCAACAGGCATGGGGTGCGATGGCTTGGCTGGCCTGGGCCTCCCTCTGTGCGGTGATGGCTGGCTGTCCGCATACCGGCTACAGAGTTGCCGCCTGTGGTCTCCCTCTTTCTTTGCTGGGTTGAGGGCCAGCCCTCTGAGAGGCCGCCTGCCTACTTCATGGCCTCTAACCACTCTGCCTGCTTGCCTGCCTGATCGCCCCTAATTTGGGGGCAGAGCCAGCCCTGCGAGAGGCTGTTTGCCTACCTTATCACCCATAATCCATGGTCTGCCTGTCTGATCATCCCTAACCACTCTGCCTGCCTGCCTGATTGCTCTTAACCGCTTGCTTAGGGGCAGGGCCAGCCCGGCTAGGGGCTATGGTGATTCTGGTCGTTCTGGTTGTTACACTTACGGTGGCTAGCCTTTTATTATATAGAATTATTATCATTTTTTAGAGGTTATTAGATGTGTTTAGATATATCAAAAAAAAAAAGCAGTATCTTTTACTCAGAAGATTTGTTGAATTTTTTTCCTTGAAGTACTTAAGACTAGAAAAACTGAATTTCTTTGCCTGTGAAAAAATGTCCAGGCTAAGAAAAAAAAAATCTTGTAAGAGTTTATCTGGGGCGGCACGCGCCCGCCAGTCCGCCCGCTCCTGCCCCGCGAGCACCTGCTGCATCCCCCCCACCCCTCGCCCCACCCCCCAACCCGGCTCCCCGCGCAGCCATGGAGCGCATCGAGGGGGTGGCCGTGGGCCGTTGCGCATCCTCGCCCAACATGCAGCCGCTCACGATGAACTACCGCCAGAACGGCACCCAGAGGTCCTGGAACGTCATGAAGACTCAGGACAGTGTGGCCCTCCTCCTGTTCAACACGACCCGGAGGAGCCTGGTGCTGGTGAAGCAGTTCCGGCCGGCGGTGTACATGAGTGAGCTGGATCGCCTCTTCCCCGGCTTCCTGGCCTCCTTGGACACCAGGCCGCGGGCGCCGCCGGGGGTGCTGCCCGGCTCGGCGGGGGTGATCCATGAGCTGTGCGGAGGCATCGTGGACCATCCCGGGCTGTCGCTGGCGGAGGTGGCCTGCAAAGAGGCCTGGGAGGAGTGTGGCTACCTCCTGTCCCCCGCAGAGCTGCTCCTTGTCGCCACCTACAAGGGCGGCGTGGGGCTCACCGGCTCCAGCCAGACCTTGTTCTACGCGGAGGTAACAGATGCCCAGAAGGGTGGCCCGGGCGGAGGCCAGGCTGAGGAGGGCGAGCTCATTGAGGTTGTGCACCTGCCCCTAGGGGAGGCCCAGGTCTTCTCCTACAACCCGAACATCCCCAAGACCCTCAGCGTCATCTTTGGTATCTCCTGGTTCTTCCAGAACGTGGACCCTGGCCTGGGTCTCCACTAGACACCGGAGAGGGTCTGGATCGAGGCTGGGCCTGGCCCTCACCCTGCAGCCCCAATAAAGGCTCATGATGTTTCAAAAAACAAACAAACAGACAAACAAACAGAATAGAGTTTATCTGAGCCAAGCTGATAATTACTGGGAAGCCAAATCTCAATGGATTGAGAAAATGCTCCGAAGAATGGCAGGTTTGCAGCTTACAGTGATTTTGTAGGAGCACACTTTGACTGAACCATAGCCACCTGGAAACAGACTGTGTTTGGAGAACAGAAGATGGTCCAACTGCTCAAAAAATTGGAAGAGATTTAGGAGCTCTGTGTTAGGAACTAGGGGCAAAGGCCAATTAATTATTTCCCATTGTACCACACCTTTCACAATAATAATAATAATAAAAAGTGTAGATAAGGGTTACTGCTTGTCCCATGCATGCTGAAATACATGTGCACAGACCCGCCTTTTTTAGTCAATTGGCCACAAAAGTGGCCAAATAACTATAGTCCTTGTTCTAGCTAGGTCTTCTCATCTCTTTTCAGTTTTACATTTACTACAGGGTGAAAATGAGTCCATTCCCCTCACCCCTTTGTTCCTGTCATAGCTCTTAACACATTGCCTTGCATAGAGCATAGCCCCTAAAGATTTTGAGTGGAGTTTGTTTAAAATAAGCACCACATTAGCTTATTGAAGTTTTATTACTTTTTCATAGTAACTAACATTAAAACAACCATGACAATAAAAATTGCAAAATTTGAATGCCACACATGTGCTAATAACTATGCAGGACTTTTGTATATACATTCTCTCAAATTCTTACAAATATTTTCAATTATATTTTACTTTCTCCATTTTATACATGAAGCCCAAACAATTTAATTGACTTTCCCATAGCTACATAGCTAAGATTCAAATATAGGACTGTTTGTAAGACACTGCTCCTCGTGCCAGACACTTATTGAAATGAAACAGAATTGGGAAATTTAGAGTAATATTTTTACTGCCCTAGTTCCTGAAAAACTTCATCACCCCCACCTCATGGACTTTCCCTTTATAGCTCTACATCTGGCTTATTTTAATCCACTATAATTTGATGATAAAGAAGAATAACATTAGGTTTGTGTTATATGATATTTCATGGGAAACCTTACATTAATTACTTTGCCTTAAAATTTAAGAAGGACCTTTTCCCCATCTGTGCAGCTTTATATTTGAATAGAGAAAGACAGAATACAGAAGTGAATATGTATGTATGGTATGATTTTTTAAAATATATTTTATTGATTTTTCACAGAGAGGAAGAGAGAAGGATAGAGAGTTAGAAACATCCATGAGAGAATCATCGATCAGCTGCCTCTTGCACACCCCCTACTGGGGATGCGCCCGCAACCAAGGTACATGCCCTTGACCGGAATCGAACCCGGGACCTTTCAGTCCCCAGGCCGACGCTCTATCCACTGAGCCAAACTGGTCCCGGCTGTATGGTATGATTTTATTTCTAAACTTTTTTTCTTATTTAGAGCAACCAGAATCTTCTAGGTATTTTTTTTTTTTCAGAACCACAATTGTACTTTATAATAAAAATCAGTAAGTAACCATTGCAACATATTTTTATTCCTATCCTCTGATAGCATTTACCTTGTGTCATTTGTTGTTCAAGAGTGCCAGAATCTTAACAGCAGACATTCTATTGATTGAAGATGATAGCTATTTGGATAAAAGATACAGGCATACTATTACTAATGAGTGTGGTACAGTGATATTGACAAAGTTTCAGTCTGCATCCTGACTTGCATACAGATGTAGGAAAATCACATAGTCTGGTAAATTCTAATGTTTCAGACTAAATCCTTTTCTAAGTTATTTGTTTTGCATAGATCTGATAGGAATTAAATAGGTTTTCCTACTCAACTGGGAAATCAATATTCAGAACTGATCTGAGGTCAAATTTGGCTCCCAGTTTAATCCTAGGATTAAATAAAACATCTCAGATATTTATTTTTTATGTCCTTTAAAAATTCTACACAAAATAATATTTATAAGCCTATGTTTTTCTCATATAATTAAAAGGTACTTTAAAGTGGCATAAACTTAACAAAAATAAGGAATTTTTGTGGAGTTAAAGAATATTAAAAATGTCTCATTATTCTGTATACTCAGCCATTCTTTTGGCAGGAGTACAACCTGACCAGCTTAATAGTTCCTCTGTAGGATGATAAAGAACTGTTGCCTCCTGCACTGCCCCAACCAGGACAGGGAACAAACCTATTATCCTTGATTGGCAATCAAACCCAAGAACCTTTGTTGTGAGGGCCAATGCTCTAACCACGAGGAAACACCAGCCAGGGCTATTTGTAGTATTTTTTAATTATTATTATTATTATTATTATTATTATTATTTTTTACTGTTAATTCACTGTGTTAAGAGATAACTATTTTTGATGAGTGTAGTTTAGTCCTACCTAAATAATATATTTATTTGATCAACCACTCTGCTACCTGTTTAGTGGTTACTCATTCAATTAATACTAAAGGCTTTTTGTATATTAGGCACTGTTTTAGATACTGTGGAGAACAAGACAGTTCACTTATGTTCTATTAGGAGATTAATAAATTACTAATGACTTAATTATAATTTTAATAGATTCTACAAGAAGTTGGTTTAGAATGACAGTATTTGATAGGAAACCTAACCTGATTGGAAGCGAGAAAAGGTTTCTTCCATAAAATAAAATGAATTCTGCTCTAAAAAAGAATATGTAGAAATTTCTAAGAAATGAGAAGCTCAGGAGAAAATATTTTATGCTGAGGAAACAGCATCAACTGAAGTCCTAATTATCCTTGCAATTCAGTGATTTTTTATATTCTTTTTGGCAAAATTAAGCTCATGATTTCTTTTTTTTCTTGTATGTACAACTGTAATTAATAAATTAGTGTCGGGGAGTCAAATGAAATTCTAATGCCTGCTCTGTTGCTGATGAAGCTCTTTATTTGGGGTAAACTACTTCATTTTTTGAAGATCTGATGCCTATTAAAATAGTTTAAACTATAATTGCTACAAGAACTTTGGAAAGCAGATACAGTATAAGAGATAATGATACTAATTAAGAGAAATAAAAATGTTCATATGTTTGACTTACACACTCTACTATTGGTATTTAATTCCACAGCTATAATTAAAAAATAATATAAAGCTATGTATGCTAAATGTATGTTGAAGTAGTATACATAATAGCAAAAACATAGGCTTAATTTTAATAACATAAAAGTAAATCCTGTTACATTCAATTTAATGGAAAATTATGTAGCTATTAAAGTGAATAGCTATGAAAACTCTATTGAAGCATGGGAAAGAAACTAGTCTAAAAGTAAGTTAAAGCAGCAGATTTTAAATTTGTATAGAATTAGGATTATGGTTATGCATAATATTTTGTATTATGAAAAAGCATAAGTTAAATTTGCAGAAGTGAAAATAGTTGTGTTCATTAGTGATTCATAAAATTATTTTCTTGTCAAAAGATTTTTTTATATTAATATAATTGAGAGGGGGAAAATGGCAGTAAAGCTATAAAAATTCTGCCCTTCTGCCTTGTTTTCTGAGACTTAATAAAATAAAACATCACGATCTCTGAGCTAGAAATAGCAATTTTTAGATGTTCCTGGATAACATAAGTCTCATGCTCCAAATACAAAAGATGATACAAAGTGAGATTAGGTGACCAAATCTCTCTCTGCATGTGTCAGATTCAATCATCTAAAAATCATTCCTTTAGGCCTTGCATCTATTTGTCTTTAATAGGTTTCTATTGAAATAAAAATAGTCCTAGGAAGGATAACTCCTTAAGGCATTATTAACTAGCATATTTGCTGAATTCAGTTGGTTGAACACATAATTCTGTGACAAAACATATGAGAGACTCTAGGGCAGAAATGAAGAGAAGAGCAAGAAGGGGAGAGCAGAGAGGAGGGGCTGTGCTGTGTCTAGGATAATGCCTAAGGGAGGCTGCCCCAATGAACAGCTTGCCTTAGGAGGAGTCTCATATTTGTGTTTGCTTTTTAAAACATATATCTGTAACTATCTATCAATCGATTATATATCAATTATTTACTCTATTTTCAGCAAAGCATCTCTGGCAGGTACAGCAAGGCCTTATATTAAAAAAAAAAAAAAAAAAAAAAAAAAAAAAAGCCTACATTGTAATTTGAAGCAGGAAAAATATCCATTGGTGAAAAATCAAAATCCTACTTATAAAATACAATTATGTTAAACATGTGGATCCACAAAGATGTCACTGTTGAGTCTTAAATTTGGCTCTTTTTCAGGAAGCTCTCAAATAAATGAAGATGCAGTTATTATATACTAGAATTTCATGCATGAGGGGGTGGTCCCTCGGCCCAGCCTGCACCCTCTCCAATCTTGGGACCCCTCTAGGGATGTTTGACTGCTTGTTTAGTCCTGTTCCCAGTGGTATCAAGCCTAACCCAGCAGTCAGACATCCCTCTCACAATCCAGGACTGTTGGCTCCCAACTGCTCACCTGCCTAGCTTCCTGATTGCCCCTAACCACTTCTGCCTGCCAGCTTGATCACCCCCTAACCACTCCCATGCCATCCTGATTGATGTCTAACTGCTCCTTTGCCAGCCTGTTTGCCCCCAACTTCCTTCCTCTGCTGGCCTGGTCACCCCTAACTGCCGTCCCCTGCAGGCCTGGTCCCTCTCACCTGCCCTCCCTTGCAGGCCTGGTGCCTCCCAACTGCCCTCCTCTGCTTGCCTGATCGCCCACAACTGCCCTCCCTTGCAGGTTTGGTCTCTCCAACTGCCCTCTCCTGCTGGCCATCTTGTGTCCACATGGGGGCAGGATCTTTGACCACATGGGGGCAGCCATATTATACGTTGGAGTGATAGTCAATCTGCATATTGCTCTTTTATTAGCTAGGATAGAGGCCTGGTGCACTGGTGGGGGCTGGCCAGTGTGCCCTGAAAGATGTCCCGAATCAGGGTGGGGTTCCCTTGGGGCGTGGGGCAGCCTAGGCTAGGGACCTTTGGTGGTTTGCAGGCCAGTCATGCCCCCCGGCAACCCAAGCAGAGGCCCTGGTATCTGGAATTTATTTACCTTCTACAATTGAAACTTTGCAGCCTGGAGCGGAGCCAAGCCTTCTGCTTGCTCTGTGGCCAGCAGCCATTTTTGTTGGAATTTATGTATCTTTAATAATTGAAACTTCGTAGCCTGGAGCAGAGGCCTGGGTCAGCCAGAGTGTGCAGAAAGCTTGGCTTCCTCCATTGCCAGGGACAACCCTAGTCTCTCACTCTTTCCAGTTTTGTGGCTGCACCATTTCTGTTTGAATTTGTTTGCCTTCTATACTTGAAAATTTGTAGCCTTGAGTTGAGGCTTAGGCCAGCAAGGGCAGGCTGAAAGCTTGGCTTCCTCCATTGCTTGGGAAATCCATGCCTCCCTCCTGCTCTCTGTGGCTATAACCATCTTGGTTGGGTTTATTTGCATACTAGCTCTGATTGGCTAGTGGGTGTGGCTGGTGGGCATGGTTGGTGGGTGTAGTAGAGTGATGGTTAATTTGCATATTACTCTTTTATTAGGTAGGATTTCTGATCATAAACAAAAAGGAAGTATGCTCATTTGATTGGAATTAAAGCATGTGCTTCAACTGAACAGTGAAATATTTCATAGTAATGGGAGGGGAAGCCCATTGAACTTTGTTCTCAGTCCTCTTGTCTTTTCATAGAAAGTGGATGACCAAGTGCACTGCCCCAAAGGTTGCACATTGGGAGGTTTTTCCCTCACCACGTCTTGTATGATATCCCTTCATTGAGAATACTACACCTGCTGCCCATTTTTGACTTGTAACCATATGCCAAGCTGACCCATCTAGAATCAAGTCAGGTTTTTCTTCCTTGGTTAGCTGGTTGTAGGAGATCCTTCATGTGGTCATGGCTGTGAGCTGAGCGAGAGCTACTAGTCAAGAGCGATGGCATGAAGGTTTGGGCGACCTACCCATACAATTTGCTTGTGACCTCTGGTTCTGCTTGTGCTGGTTCTATTTTAAAACAGATTGTTATTGGCCCACTTTTTCATGATTTGGTGGGTCTGAAAATATCAAACTCATAATGGGCAGGTATGGCAGCAAGACCACTTAGGGCCTTATGGGCAAGCTCTTGATCTTAGCAGTTGTTTTTCAGTGGGCACATAATTTCAGCTACAGATAGCTTGGTAGGTTGGGTGCCCAGCGCTTTATTATATATTAAAGATTTCAGGGCCTTTCCTGCTCTGGGTCCCATGGAGACCTTCTTGGGTCTCATTCTTTTACACACAGAACTCTGATCTTGGAAGAGCAGGTCTGCTTTGGTTAAGGGTTTAACTTCCTTTGGAATTAGGCTATTCCAACTATGAAGCCTTGGGCCTGGTCCTCAACTTTCTCTTCTCTAGCTGGTTTGGCTCAGTGGAGAGAGCGTCAGCCTGCGGACCCAAGGTCTGGGGTTGGATTCCAGTCCAGGGCACGTACATCAGTTGTAGGCCCGGACCATGGTTGGGGCTTGTGCAGGATGTTTCTCTAACATTGATGTTTCTGTCTTTACCTCTCCCTTCTACTTTCCTTAAAAATCAATGGAAAAATATGCTCTGGGCAGGATTAATAAAATAAAATACACCCAAAAAAATACAGAAGCATAGACAGAAAAAAAGATTAAAACTATTCTTGTAAAGAGTTACTTTGCTGATTAACTCGACTTATTGATTTAATAATTCACCTCTTAAATTATTTCAAGATTAAAATGCTCTAGAAGTGTTAGAAATCAAAACATTCTTGAAACTGCCAAACAGGTTATTTTATTAAGAGTTAAAAAAAAGTGGTTTATAGATACTTTTCTGCAATGGTAAGGCTGGTGAATTTAGAAAAAAAAACCTCAGGATCAATTGTGAAAATATAACAACAGATAAGCCAAACAGAAACATCGATGTTCAAATAATTTGATGGAGGCACGTTGTCCTTGGGTAATTCATTCGAGAGCCTTTGTGTGGAAATTTCTCCCACTTGTGGCTCAGTGGTAATCTTTCTATAATATCTTCTATGATTATTATTCTATAGTCTTCTATTTTTCCATGTGATAATTGTTTTTGTGACTTGTTCTACAAAATAATTGGAGTTTATTTAGAAAGGCATACCATTAATCTCAGGAATGGAGTGAACTATCAGGTATCAAGAAACAAGAAATTTTGTGAGGGAACTCCAACTTACTGGTTCTTCCTTCTGTCAAAATCTGTGGAGGGCCTGAGATTTTGCTCTACTTGCAAGCTAACAAGGTAATATCATAGAAAATGGCAAAACCCACAAAACTAAATAGGAACTTGAATGAATGAATGAGCAGCTAAATAGGAACTTGAATGAATGAGCAATGATTAAAGGTAGGTGTGGGTGACAAAGGAGGAATGTTAGAAGAGTTAGGAGAGGGAAGAGTGGAGAGGCAAAGGGTTCCATGCAGAGGACATCAAAAGTATGGAAACACCTGAGAACCTTGGAATGTTCAACTTGTACTGTCCTTCAGATTTTGACAGCCTTGGTAGGAACTGTTACCTGTCAGAAGCAAGACCTTAAAAGGCAGCACTTGGCAGCAAGCAGTGCTGAGCACTTGATGATGTAATGCAGTTTGATCTATGTTCTGATTTAGTGCAGGGGTTTTGGCTGACAACCAGTGGGAAATTTCTGTTTCCTTGTCTAAGAATATTTGTTACTATCCTGTGACTGCAGCTTGGAGGTTAGTTTATTTTTAAAGTTGACTGCAACACTTCAATAGCTATCCTATTATACAGAAACACACTTGAGGGCAAAAAATAATAATGGTAACCACTCTGAATCAATCTCTTTCTTCTCCAGAGATCTCTGCTTTTGTGTTACACAAAATTTTAATAACAAATAAATCATAATTATGCTAAATGTCAGTGTTTACAGCATTCCATCTCTACCATCTGTACTTTCGTTTTCCTGGGAGATGTAGTCTCCACCCATTGCAGTGTGCACCCTCCTATATGCTCATGACTCCCAGCTCCATATGTTTACATTCATAACTGCCTTGTCAACAACATAGGCACTTAGCATTCATCACAAAACATTCTCCTCTATCTATATTTCTTATGTATGTGTGTTATTGTTTTCAATAACAGTCTTTCATCCATGTGTATTTCACCTCCTAAATATTTTTAAAAAAATCAAACTCTCTGTTAACTGCTCTGCCTTGAATGGTGTTATTTTCTTACCTATATCACTATATAAAGAAATTTAAAAAACACATAATAAAAAATAAAGGAATGAATGTCATAGAACCCAGGAAGAAGAGATGTAGTTGGAGGAGGGACAGGCCGGGGAGTCTGTGGTAGAAGAAGCAGAGAAGAGGCAGGGCCTGGTGTTGTTTTGAGGCCTTAGCTTGGTTGTTTCCAAAGGACTTTCCAGCCACATGGTTAGTAGCATTGTGAGACCAAGTCCCATTCTAGCCTGGTGTAGGGATGTAGAGTGTGATGGTGTCACCATCTTCGGAGATACGCAGGATATTGTGTTGTTGTGTGATGCTGTTTGGGAGAATGGAAGAAACAGCAGTTGGGAGACAACACCTAGATTTCCCACTACCTGCCTTTCTGAGAAAAAAAATGATGCAGAGGACGAGGACAGTGCATACTGTAACAGTGCTTTTGCTGCATTTGATTACTCTGCCTCGGATGTCATAGCATTCCATGTTATTGCTTCATCTGAAAAGCCCAACATACACTCCCTTACTGACATGGCTAAAGAGACAGCTCTGAGGATACTTCCCAAGGCCCACACTGTGCTCCCACCACTCAGGGAGCTCTCCTATTCACAAATGTTCTCCCACCTCAGGCAACGTTCTGTGTGTCTTCTCCACCCTCCCCCACTCCTAGCACTACCAACACAGTGCCCTCCTCCAGGGTAGGGTATTCCCTTACCAACATTTAAAATTTTATCGACTTTGAGCATAGGCAAGCACACAATAACATGAGAATGTCTGTGTCTTTGTCATTAGCAGAAATATGTGTTCATACCATATTCCAGCTGTTACAGATGTTACAAAACATCATTTATGCTCATCAGTGTTTTAAATTTATACAATAGTAGTTACTAGACTTACCTTTATAGTTATTTAGTGCATTGAAAATAAATAACTTTATTATAAAGTTGCTTTTTATATTTTGATAAGTATATTTCAAAGTTATTGGTTTTCTTTGTTATCCTATGTATTTTATTTATGTTCTGTGAAAAATTATTTTGAGACGATGGTTGTAGGTTTCATCATACCACCAGAAGTATCTATGGCACAAAGAACTAATAATTATTTCTGTTTCAAACTCAGGTGGTTTATATGAAAATTACCTGAGTAAATAATTTTCTTTTCTCATATGGTACCCTCCCTAGGTGATGCCTTCAACTCTCCTGGCAGGTTGTTAATTACTAACACATTCTGGTGACTCCTTATAAGGCCACACCACTTCCCTGACTTAGAAGTTATTTTATTGCTTATTTGACATCTTCATCTGATGCCTCGGAGTCATCTCAAACTTAACATATCCAAGATTAAACCCCTTAAAAATGTCCACATTCTGTTCCTGCCTTGTCTTACCCATTGAACAACATTTGGCCTGATGCTCAAACTGGAAATCTAGTAGTAGTCATCTTTAGTCCCCCCTTTTCTAATATCCAGACATCAAACTCATAAGAAGGTCCTATCTGTTCTGCCCTCAATTTGAATGTGCCCACTTCTCTCTGTCTCCATGGTTCCCATCCTGATCCAAGACACTGTCATGCTTTTAGACTAGATTTTTATATAGCTGCTATATGGGTTTCCCTAGTTGCACTTACGCTATTCCAATCTATTCCTCACATACCAGACTGAGTTCAAACACATTAGATCACGTCATTACCTTCTGAAAACCCTTCAGAGACATCTCATTGCATTTAGAACAAAATATAAATCCCTTTGGTGCCTTTAAGGAATTCTTTCCCAGCTTGTCTACCTACCCTTCTTTTGTGGCATTCCACTCCTAAATCAATATATTCCATACATACCAGATTTTTGCAGTTATTTTAATTCACAGTGCTAGATAGCTTTCATTTGCCTCTATTATCCCTGTCTCCTTTCTCCAACTTGCTCTGTGCCCAGCAGGCTGGCTTCTAAAAACTACATTAATGGTTTCCTTCACTTCTGGGTCCTTGGGTTAGATAATAGGGTGCCTTACCAGGAGATCTGTAGGAGAAGTTATTTTTTCCCCGGCTTCCTCCCTGTGCAGTCACCTCTCCTTTAGTAATTGGTCAAGGCTTCTCACAGCAGCCTGATCTACTCCTCCTTCTGGGTTCTGGTACCACTGACCTCTTTCATCTTTTTGGCTTAGGAGTGCTAATGGCTCTTGCACTGTTAACCCATCATGCTGTGTTTCCTGCTCATAACTTTGTAAATAGTTCCTTCATTAATTCCTCCTCTAATTTCCCTTACTTGAATTGTCTCTTGTTACTGCTGGGAACTTGGCTCTCTAAATGTTTTCTTATCTCAAGACCTTTTCATATCATTTTTTTTAAAGCATGGAAAGTGTTTTACCACATTCTTCATATGGCTAGCACCTATTGTTTAAGTATCAGTACAAATAATCTTCTGAGGTGTTCTTCTTAATCAACCTGGTTACAGTGGGACCTTACTATAGTTTGTGTGGCAGCACACTATTTTCATTAATGATGATGATGATGATAATGACAATGTCTAAAACATATTGGAAGTTTACTCTGTGCCAAGAATTGCCCTAAATACTTTATATTCATCAACATCTTTAATCATCACAGAAAGGATATAGTGTGCGTATGATTATAATTATTTTTTCCATTTTACTTACGAGAACTCTGAGATACACATGAAGTACTTTATCCAAGGTCACATGCTAAAAACTGGCTTAAGTAGGAGCTTAATATACAGAGATACATTGTGCTTATGTGAATAACAAACTTTAGCCTATATTTTGTAGTTTTAGTCAAAGAAAATATATACTTGAACATTTCCTTTAAATATGAATACAAATCTTATAAGTAACTTAGGGTACAATATAGTGTTAACTAATATTTTATATGTCAAAAGGGATAATTGGTTTATTTAATGCCAGACTCTCATTTTATGACTCAGTTTTCTTAATGATCAATATACTATAGAGCATTGCATTTTTCCAAATAAGACTTCTTCTAAATAACATCGTAACCCAATCTAAAATTCTATTCCATTCCTCTTAGCTTTCCCTTTTTACAAAGATATGGATTAAAGGGCCCATGATCCTTTTTTTATGTTAGTTTATAGGACATTTTGGGTAAAGCATTAAGTCCTCATTGAAAGAACCTGCCGCCCATAAGTTCCTTTGCTTTAAATAGAATTTGTTGAGGTTACATTGATTAGTAAAATTAGGTAGGTTTAAGGTATACATTATGTGCCTACAAACACAAATAACATCTCTCCTCATCACCATTTACACCTTTACCCACTCCTGCTTCCCCTGACCCCATTTCATTCTGGTGATGACCATACTATTTTTTATGAGTTTGTTTGTTTTTTCTTAATTCCCTTCGCCTTTTTCACTCAGCTCTCCCATTCCTCCCCCCTGACAGCTATCAGTCTGTATCTGTTTTGCTTGATAGTTTATTTTGTGTAATACATTTCCATAAATTGCAGAGAATACTCCATTTTCACATGTGTAGAAGACCTGTCATTTATGTGATGATTAAATTAATAGAGCTACTCTATTTCATGATTTCTAACACACAACATTCTAGAAACAAAAAGTGTATAGGTTTGCTATTGCACATTTACTCATTTACCAAAGTGTATTTAGCACAATCTTAATATCACAGAATGGATGCTCACTGCAGTAGTTTTCTGACCTAAAAGATGAAACTCTGCAGTCTATTGCCTTTCAAACTCATTAAATGCTTGAGCACGCCAAATGTTCTGAGAAGACCTAAAGAAAATATATCTGTTTATCTAATGCTTTCAAACTTAGTTGAGCAAGATCCATTTTTCTCTAGACCATTTATCATATCACAGAAAAATTTAATAGAACACACCTGGGGAAATATTGTTATAAGACTTTTAAAAGTCTGTATTTATATATTGGCATGAGTGAAAATTATTTTCTAAATATGAGAAAATGCCAATGGAGCCCTGACTGGTGTGGCTCAATTGGTTGAGCATTGTCTCATTCATTGAAGGGTTGTTGGTTTGATTTCCTGTCTGGGCACATGCCTGTGTTGCAATCAGGGTGCATGCAGGTGGGGGAGGTAACCCATTGATGTTTCTCGCATTGATGTTTCTCTTTCCCTCCCTCCTCCCTTCATCTCTCTCTAAAAAAAAAAAAAAAAAAAAAAAAAAAAAAAAAAAAAAAAAAAAAAAAAAAAAAATCAGTAAAAACATTAAAATAAAAGGAAAAGTCTGAGGAATTTACTACTGTAGGAGGAGAAGTAAATTATTCATCTAGACCTTTTATTATTCTTACTGTTTATATCCTCCCTGTAGTAGCCATGAACTCGGGCTTCTATGAAACATGGCAGTTGCCCTGATACATTTCATGTACTTAGGAGTTTTCTCCCATATAAAATTTGAAAGTAGATTGCTTACAGGTAGTAAAGATGACAGTACCATTTCTATGTATTATGAGCTATGAAATTCTGTTTGAAATTGTTGATAAAAATAATCTCTGTTGACAAAGTACTTTGGTTTTCTTTATTTATCATTTGGAATAATTTTAAGAGAAAGGAAAACAAAGAGAGAGCTGTCCCTCTTGAGTTAGAGAACACCCTAAGAGAAAAAACATCATGCCAATTATTGGATTAAGAATTAAAAGACTTTTTAAAAATACAGCATCAGAAGAATGATTGTTTCTTTCCATATAACTGGATGGTGATAACTTCTAAAGCTCACCTTTCTGGCCAGTTACTTTTGCCCTGAATTTTGGCTTCTGTACTTTGTATTTTATTCCCTTAAACCTGATAGTTTCAGTGATCATTACAGTATTTTCACATTCACTCTCTAAATCTATGCCTCCCTCCTTAAGTAAATATTTCCCCAAACTGTTATATGTGGGGTTGTATGAAGGACAGTCTTTCTGATCATAGACAGGCAGAGGTTTGTCCTTGGGCCTCCAGTATTTTTCTCTCTTGTTCTCAATAGCTGCAACTGTGTCTTGACAAATGTTATTTTCAGAAAGTATGAATTGAGAGACTACACTACTGTCTGTGTTTTCTATTGACAAGACTGTCAACCTCTGCTTGACTTCTGCCATCCAAAGCCTATTTATATTAAGCAGGTGACTTGCATTGGGTTATTTAACTGAATGTAACAAAGGTACATTGTGGACATAAGTTTTTAGAAGAAGAGTGGAAGCCTTCTGTTGTGAGTCTCAGGATCAGTCCAATGAACATGAAATTGTTCTGCCTGCATGGAGGCAGCTTCACTTTCTGGGTATGAGAGAGGACATCACCATTGAGTTCCAAAGTCACCAACAGAGGAAGTTGCTTAGTACGACCTCATAGGAGGGATGAGATCTTGATTAAAGTGTTTGGAATGATACTGAAGGGAGGTGTTTATTCTTCTGTGTTTCAAGGGGCCTCTGGCACGGAATTAAACTGTTATCCTAATGGAGAGAAAAGTTGCTAAGAATTCATCAGATGGGAAATTATAATTGTGTTTATTAAACAATATGTTCCAAATAAATGTATTTAAGTCTTGGATAAATTATAAAATTGCCATCTGGGCATAATCTCTCAAGAAGCAAAATTAACTGTCAAGGTCACTTTTATAAATGGGTTTTATTACTGTGACATTCAAACTGTTCCAAGTCATTTTGTTGTGGAATAACATAGCCTTTTGGTGAAAGCAGATAGTGGTGTGTTTTTTTTTTTGAATTCTGAAAGTAGAGGTAAATCAAAAGCAGTGTCCAATTCATACATCAGCACTTCCTTCCTGCCAACCTCTGCATCCATGAATTATTTTTCTGTTGAATCCACATACACCTGTCTAGAGGGAGATCAGTTCTTCCAGTTTCCCTAATGAATCAACCCATGCGGTCATTATTAGTGACAATATATTTTCTAATAAAAATGTAAGGAGAGAGATGGCCAGAGGAGCATATATCACATACCCCACTGTAACTACTGAAAGAACATACTGCTCTTCTGCACCATTTTATCTATTGCTTGTTTTTTGTTATTGTTAATCCTCATCCAAGGGTATTTTTCCATTGATTTTTAAAGAGAGTGGAGGGGAATAAGGAGAGAGGGGAGAGAGAAGAGAGGAAGAGAGAGAGAAGAGAGAAGAGAAAAGAGAGAAGAGAGAGAGATCCATGTGAGAAAGATACATTAATTTGTTGCCTCCCTTAGGCAGCTGGACCAGGATAGGGCTGAGAGATGGAACCTGCAACCAAGGTACATGCCCTTGACCAGAATCAAACCTGGGACCCTTCACTTCGAGGGATGAAGCTCTATCCACTGAGCCAAACCAGCTATGGAAGTTTTTACCTCTTTCTTTCTCACATACAGTCCCCATTTTGGCTTGCTCCTTATTTTTAATATTTTTCTCACACTTTCAAAACCTTTTCTCCTTCATGAATAATAGATGTTCATCTCCGTCCTAACTCATAACTCCAATTTTATTTCCTTAATTTCCTTCACAGCATTCAGCCAAAGAGAGATTTCCCACCTATAGGAGCCACACTCCTTAAAATGGGAGCCAAAAATAGAAATACTAAAGCTATTCTCAAATAAAGTTAATTTTGAGGTGGTACTATTCACATGGCACAGCATATACTAGTATACTCTGATCCTCAGAAGTTTATTTCTGTGTATTCTAATTAGCCCCAAATATAAGTTCACTGTTTTATGTATCTGGCAGTGGTTAAAAGTTCATGGGGCCATAGCTTTGGGTCTCTAGATTGTAGTAATTTAGGAAGAAAGATGAATGAGCACTGAAAAAAATCAATTAACTTTTAACATTAACTTACCCTAATTTTTATTTCAGTGTATCTGAAGGCTAGAAGAGCAGAACACTTTAGATTCTTGTATTGGGGGGTAGGGGGGACTCTAAGTTGCATATACAATTAGTGTTATTACTGCATGAATGAACTGGGATAGCTCAAAAACAATCACAAACCACAATTAGCTTATTATTTCAAGGTAATAACTGAGGACATTATGAAAATACTAAGGAAGAGTTAGACTCACACCTGGTAATGTTATCCCATTGGCACCTACAGTGTACTAAATGGATGTTTATATGCTATGAAGTAGTGCCAACAATGGAACTGCAGCCCTGCAGAGACGGTTCATCTGGGAAGAGATGTTCATTTACTTCAGTTAATAATGAGCCCTTAGCAGAGATGAAGTTGAATGCTTTTTAAAGAAATAATTATTATGTAAGTTTTGATAATATTACTCCTATTTTGGAAATAGGATGTAACTGTATAGCTGATTTATGGAAAGGAATTACTTTGATTTCTAGAAAATAGCTATGGAATGACGATGGATTTTGAAGTCACTTGCTATTTCAGCATGGCCTTTCTGTCACTGGAATGAATTAAATTTCATGTTAACTCCCTTTTGCTTTTATATTCATTTAATATTTGTGCCAATTGCAAGTATGTTGAAATTGAGATAGTTTACAATGGCATACGTATATTCTATTTTCTGAATTATAACTAGCAAATTCAACATGTGTTCAGGTAAGTATTCATGAGTTTAACCAAGGCTTAATGATTGTCTCCTATGGATCAAGCACAGTGCTAAGCACTGAAAACATAATAGTAAATAAAACTAACGTATGCCTACCTTTATGAAGCTTACATATTAAACATGGAGAAAATGATGTGAAACAACTTCAGGTAGGAGCAAGTGATATGAAGGAAGTATAACTGAAAAAGAAGATGAAGGTTAAAAATTCTGTGATTTTAGGGAGGATGGAAAGTGATTGCTTCTCTGAACAGAGATCTAAAGAACTGTAGGGGGCAAACCATGTGTTTATCTGGGGAAGACCATTCCAGGCAGAGAGAATAGCAAGTCTTAGAGCTCTATGCAAATGTGCTTGTTGAGCAGGGTCTTAGAATAGGCAGTGATCAGTGTATGGTAAGCAACAGAAAGAGTTATCAGAGAAGATGTCAGAAGGTACTCAGGGACTAGTTTACATATAATTTTTTGGGCCAAGGTTAAGAGTTTGGATTTTAAGTATGGAGGGAAGCTGTTGGAAGATTGTATGCATAGGAATCATATGACCTTACATGATTTAAATGATTATTTAATCAGAATGATTATTGAGTTTTGGTGTCTGTGTTGTTATATAGGCTGAAAGAGAGTAAGGGTCTACTCAGTAGTTCGTGTGAGAATTTATAGGGTATTGGGGGGGTGGTATTAATGAAGTTGTTAAATTGATTAGGATCTGGATACAACTTGAAGAAAATGATGACAGGATTTGCTATTGGATCGTATGTCTGTGAGCAAGGAAGAGAGAGTTAAGGATAACTCCAGGATTTTTGACCTTGGCAAAGCAAAGTTTGTTTCTACTGAAAAAACTTGAGACTGACAGAGCTAATTTATGCGAAGCAGTAAAAAAATAAATAAATAAAAACAGCAGAATTGGGGATCAGAGGATGCTGAATGACGAGGGGCTGGAGTCACAGTTTATTGCACCACAGCTGGATCTGTGACCCCACATGCAGATTTTGGGCTTGGTCTATGGCCCAGATGTGGAAGGCAGCTCTGTGTGATCTGTGCTCAAAGAAGACATGGCACAGCTTTTCATGTGGAATTTCTGAATTTCGTAACACAAATTGGTTCAATACATCCTGATTATTTAAAGAAGGGACCAACTGCTGTGCTCTTTTATAACTATGCAAAAAACAATGTTGTTTTTTTCTTCAATTTCTTTAAAAGAAGCTGGTAATAAAGCATTCGGTCTTTCTCTGAGTTAGTGGCTTAGAAATAGGATCGAGGCATAACCACTAAATGTTTCATTATACAGTTGAGGAAATTGTCTATTCCTAACAACACTTCTTTTTGAAAGGGAATTTAAAAAAATTCTTAGTACCAAATGAAGTGTCTTAAATTCAACTAGAGTTGGAAATAGATGGCTATTATATCCAGTTTAATATGTTTTTATATTGCAATCATTTATTCAGCCCAGAGAGCAACCATAAAATTATCCTCAGTGAAGCAGTGTTGTACCCACTGTGATATTTAACCATCAAAGGTGCTCTCAGAGAAGCATCCTCCTAATGTAGAAGAATAATCACTTTATGAGTTTCTCTAGTGGAAAATGTCTCAATCTGTGGCCTCCAGTGGCCTATGAACCCCTGAAATTGTATGTGCAGTTGTGTATGTGTGCATATTTTCAGAAAAGAAAAACTAAAACTTTTATAACTTCCCAATTCACTAATCTCTTTAAAAGTGTTAAAAAGTATTATATTTGTGAAACTAAGAATTGATTTCTTTTGTATCTACATACTAGAAATATTATTTTGAGAGAAAGCTACCAACCTGCCTAGTAATATAATAGATGTTCAATAAAGGTCAGCTCAAGTTCCACTGGCAGGGCTGAGACAAAAGTTGCTAAAGATTTAATTAAACAATGAAAATTGTTTAATATTTTAAAACGTTTTTAAAAGGAGGAGATAATACATTTAAAATTAAGAGGAATGAAATGGAGTTTTGAATAGATGAGGGAAGAAAGCAAGCTAAAATTTGTACCTAGTGAAGGAAGTATAATTTCCACAAGTATCCCTCTGTGGAACCCAGGCTAATGCTGTTTTTATGCTATTATCCTGAAAGATTAAAGCTCAGGACAAAGAGATTAACCAAAGAACTTAGCATAGCCCCATGGAAGCAGACAATAGGGTGGGGAAGACCTGGTGGAGGTGGGCAATGGGGTAGGGAATGGTATACATTTAAAATATGGCCAATAATAAAAAAACACACAACATCATTTTGAAAGAACTCTTACAAATTAAAAAGAGTGACCAAGTAGAAAAATTAGCAGATACCTGAACAACCAAAATATGGCAAATTAAGATTAAAAATGTGTCCTAGCTCAGTTATCAAGGAAATGCCAATTAAGCCACAACACCATACCACAGTAGACCTATCAGAATGGCTAAAATAAAATACCTATCAGGTATTGCTAAATATGTGAAGCACCTGGAACACTCAAATATTTGAACTGAGGGTGAAGATTGGTACAACCAATTTATAAACCTGATATTAGTCACTAAATTTAGTATATATATAAATATATAAAATATATATATTTTAGAGGCCCAGTGCATGAAATTTGTACACAGGTGTGTGTGTGTGTGTGTGTGTGTGTGTGTGTCCCTCAACCCACAATCTGGGACCCCTTAAGAGATGTCAGACTGCCCGTTTAGACCCAACCCTAATAGGATTGGGCCTAAATGGGCAGTCGGACATCCCTCTCACAATCCAGGACTTCTGGCTCCCAACTGCTCACCTTCCTGTCTTCCTGATTGTCCCTAACTGCTTCTGCCTGCCAGCCTGATCACCCCCTAACCACTCCCCTGCCAGCCTGATTGATGCCTAAATGCTTCCCTGTCAGCCTGATTGCCCCTAACTACCCTCCCCTGCAGGTCTGGTCCTCCCAGCTGCTCTCCCCAGCAGGCCTGGTACCCCCCCTCCCCTGCAACTCCCCTCCCTTACAGGCCTGGTCCCTCTCAATTACCCTTTCCTGGTGGCCATCTTGTGGTGGCCATCTTATGTACACATAGGGACAGTCATCTTTGACCACATGGGGGCAGCCATCTTGTGTGTTAGAGTGATAGTTAATTTGCATATTATTCTTTTATTAGATAGGATTAGATAGGATAGAGGCCTGGTGCACAGGTAGGAGCCAGCTGGTTTGCCCTGAATGGTGTCCTGGATTAGGGTGGGGGTTCCCTTGGGGCAATGGGAGGCCTGGGCAAGAGGCCTGTGGTGGTTTACAGGCATCCCCCCCCCCCCCCCCCTGCTGCCCCCTGCCCCTGGCAACACAAGTGGAGGCCCTGGGATCTGGGATTTATTTATCTTCTATAATTGAAACTTTGTAGCCTTGAGCAGAGCCAAGCCTCCTGCTCGCTCCATGGACTCAGCCATTTTTATTGGGATTATTCTTCTATCATTGAAACTTTGTAGCCTTGAGTGGCTTTTTCCATTGCCAGGGGACAACTCAAGCTCCCTCCAGTTCCATGGCTGCTGCCACTTTTGTTGGGATTTATTTATCTTCTATAATTGAAACTTTGTAGCCTTGATCAGAGGCTTGGGCCCACCAGGGAAGGTGGAAAGCTTGGCTTCTTCCATTGCCGGGGAAACCCAAGCCTCTTGCTCTCTCTGGCTGCAGCCATCTTGGTTGGGTTAATTTGCATACCTACTCCTGATTGGCTGGTGGGCATGGCTTCTGGGTGTAGCAGAGGTATGGCCAATTTGCATATTACTCTTTCTTTAGATAGGAGATATATATATATATATATATATATATATATATATATATATATCCTATCTCCCGTTTCCCCGAAAATAAGACAGTGTTAAGATGCGCTAGGTCTTATCTCCCAAAGATGCACTAGGTCTTATTTTCAGGGGATGTCTTATTTTTCCATGAAGAAGAATACAGTACACTTTATTGTTAAATGAAAATAAAGGAAATTTATTACCTGTATAAGGTATGGTAGTACAGTAGTTGTTAATACAAACCAGACAAACTGTGAATCCTACAGTATCAAGAATTTACTCATTTATTCAATGACAATCATGTCATCATCTTTTGGAACATCATCATAACAATCCAATTCCTGAATTTCCTGGTGAATTTCTTGTGACTCCATTTCTTTTAGAATCAGTGGACCAAATCTCTCATGTTTAGCAATAGCATTCTGAGACAGAGCCTAGGGGGGACCTTATTTGCAGGGGGGATGCCTTATATTTCACTCAGAAGGAAACCTGTAAGTAGGTCTTATTTTCAGAGGATTTTTATTTTCAGGAAAACATGGTATATATATAGTCAGCCCTCCATCTCCTCATGTTTTGAATCTATATATCAATATTTAATCACTTGTAGATTGAGAATATTAAACAAAGTTCCCAAATATTCCAAAAAGCAAAACTTAAATTTGCTACACACACCACCACACTAAATCTACATAGTCAAAGTGTTGTATAAGCATACCCTGCTATAGCCCATATACACATAGATTATGTACAAATACCATATGCCATTTTATATAAGGGATTTGAGCACCCATGAATTTTGGTATCCATGTGTGTCCTGGAAACAGTCCCCTCTGCTACTGAGGGAGGATTGAACACTGTGACCCAACAATTCCACTCTTTGGCAAACAACCAATAGAAATGAATACTTATTTTCACCAAAAGATATATATGAGTGTTCATCAAAGCATAATTTGTAATAGTCACAAACTTGAAGCTACCTAAAATTTTTATCAACGGGTATAGTGAATAGATAAATCCAACACTATTGTATTAAATGAGAATGAATGATCTATAATAACAATAATACAGGAGAATCTTACGTATAATATTGAATGTAAGAAATAGGACACAGAAAGTGTATATCACATGATTCTATTTATAAAGAATACAAATACAACAAATTAGCCTACAGTGATAGGAGTCAGAATAGTGGAACCCTAGCCAGCTTGGCTCAGTGGATAGAATGCTGGCTCATGGACTGAAGGGTCCCAGATTTGATTCTGTTCAAAGGCATGTACCTTGGTTGCAGGCTCTGTGTGCAGGAGGCAACCAATCAATCTGTCTCTCTTCAAATCAATGTTACTCTCTCCCTCCCTCCTACACTCCCTAAAAAAATCAATGGAAAAATATTCTGTGGTGAGGATTAACAACAACACATGGTAGTGAGCTCAGAAGTAGTGACCTGAAGGGGGCATGAGGGAATGTATCTTTTGGGTGCTGCTCATAATCTGTTTCTCAATATGGGCATTGGTAATATAAATATATGCCATTTGTGAAAGTCTGTAATATACTATGAGTACTTTAAAAATATGTATATTATACGTTAGTAAAACAGTAAATTATTTTAAAATTGTCTGGAAATAAAACTAATAATTTTAAAATCTGATAATTTAAAAATGTAAATGCTTTGCTAGATGTCAATACTTTATTGTTAGTGAAGAAGGGCTGCAGCACGGGGCAAAGTATGAATGTGCTTTATTATGACCTTGTTTGCACAGTGGATTAAGAGGCCACAGTATGTCTCACGGGGATTTTCCTGGGAGAGACTTCTGAAATGATGTGTACTTCTGCAAACATACTATTTGCTGAAATAAACACATCAACTGCTCTGAGGATTTGGAGAAACTGTTCATTAAACTGAAAGGGAATGACACAAGAATCCATTGAACAGAAAATAAATAGCCTGCTCTGTAGCTTTTCTCTCTGTAGATAAGTTGGAGATTAATGAGAGTTGATTGGTGAAAACTGCTTTGTTCTTCCCAACTCAAACCAAATATAAACAAACTAATTGAAAAACATATCATATCTGATGTTTTCTGAGGGTTTTTTTTTATTTCTAGGAAGAAAGTAAGTTTAGATGTCTTTTTAAATAGAAACTTTATTGAACATAGTTAGAAAAACTACTTGGTGCTCAAGTAGGTAGATGAAAAAACGAATTACTGGGTTTATTAATGGAATAACTTGAGACTAACAACTTCTAAGAAATGAGTAACCAATATGGTTCTCAGATCGTTTCTTAGAGATAGCTTTCTCCATGCAGTCTCTCACCTGTATGCTTTTGTTTGTATGGTTCTTTCCATGTCGAATCACCACCATGTTTATACCTATTTAGGCATAATTTTTTTAAATAGGGAACCCCCTGAGAAAACTTGACTTAATATCTGACTTTGTATTTGTCTGCATGTTAATTGATAAGTTGTAGGCCATTATTAAAGGAAAATAGTGAATATAATCAATATCAATATTCAAACAGATAAAAAGAACCAATTCATAAGAAAGTTAAATTGTAAGTTATATATCCTGTTATCTTATATAATAAAGAGGTAATATGCAAATTGATCATTACTCCAACACACAAGATGGCTGCCCCTGTGTGGATACAGGATGGCCACCACAAGATGGCTGGCAAGGGAGGGCAGTTAAGGATGACCGGGCTGGCAAGGGAGGTTAGGGGTGATCAGGTTAGCAGGGGAGGGGAGTTGGGGGCAACCAGGCCAGCAGGGAAGGGCAATTAGGGGCAATCAGGCCAGCAGGGGAAGTTAGGCATTGATCAGGCTGGCAGGGGAGAGGTTAAGGGGTGATGAGGCTGGCTGGCAAAAGTGGTTAGGGGCAATCAGGCAGGCAGGCAAATAAGCAAGCAAGCAAGTAAGCCGTTGGGAACCAGCAGTCCTGGATTGTGAGAGGGATATCCAACTGCTG
Source organism: Pipistrellus kuhlii (assembly GCF_014108245.1). Classification (NCBI taxonomy): domain Eukaryota; kingdom Metazoa; phylum Chordata; class Mammalia; order Chiroptera; family Vespertilionidae; genus Pipistrellus; species Pipistrellus kuhlii. The sequence goes on along the minus strand of NW_023425540.1, from coordinate 64,597,281 downwards.
GCAGTCAAACATCCCTTGAGTGGTCCCAAATTGAAGAGGGTACAGGCTGGGCTGAGGGACACCCCCTTCTCCCATGCACAATTTTCATGCACTGGGCCTCTAGGTTAGTATAAAGTACTACAGTTGTCCATCTAAGAGGTTAAGGTAGGAAAGAAAAGATAAAAGCAAATCTGAGAGTTAAGACATCAGTAGTTGAGAATCTAAAGAAGTAGCAATTTGGAAATTTAAGAAAGTTGCAGAATACTTCATTTTAATTTTTAATTTTTTTTTGTAGTGTGAATTTATTACATATAATAACAAACTACTATAGTTTAAATTTTCTAAAAGTTTTCTCTAACAGCCTGGGGACTGTTTCTTTTGCCTCTTCATACATTATTAAAAGACAAGCCACTGAAAATAATAAATTACTGCTGTTATTTTGAACAAGGAAGAAGCAGAAATAGAGAGATCAGGCCATGGAGAGAAATACGAGTGTGGGCACAAAGGCTCTGCCATGACAGCTCCTTGAACTCTACCCGTTCCTGAGTAACTTGTACAAGGGAACTGGGAGGTCAAGTGAGGAAGAGGCCTTCATCACTGGCGCCTGGCTAATATATAATTCCCAGGGACTCTCTGCATTCCTGAGGCTGCTATAACAAATCACCAGAAAGTGGGTGGCTTACAATAGCAGTGTATTCTTTTAGAAATCTGGGGCCCAGAAATCTGGGTCAAGGTGTGGGCAGTGCTGTACTCCCTCTGGATGCTGTAGGGTAGGAAACAGTTCTTGCTCCTGCCAAGTTCCTTCTGGCCACATCACTCCAATTTCTGCCTCGGTGATGACTGCCTCTTCCTCTTTTCTCTATATTCTTCTCTGTGTGTCTATGTTAAAATTCCTTTTACCTCTCTATTTATGTGATTAAATTTAGAATCCACATGGATTATCTACAATAAACTCCTCCTCTTGAGATCCTAAACTGAATCTCATTTGTAAAGGCATTTTTCCAAATAAAGTGCCAAGGATTAGGACCTAGATGTGATTTTGGGCTACTTGTCAGCCCACTATATTATCAAACACTTAAAATTATACTAGAGGCCCGTTGCATGAAATTCATGCACAGGGGGAGAGGGGGATGTGTCCCTAAGCCCAGCCTGCACCCTCTCCAATCTGGGATCCCTCAAGGGATGTCCAACTGCCAGTTTAGGCCCGATCCTGGTGGGATTGGGCCTAAATGGGCAACCGAACATCCCTCTCACAATCCAGGTCTGCTGGATCCCAACTGCTCACCTACCTGCCTTTCTGATTGCCCCTAACTGCTTCTGCCTAACAGCCTGATCACTCCTTAGCCACACCACTGCCAGCCTGATTGATGCCTAGCTACTTTCCTGCTAGCCTGATTGCCCCTAACTGCCCTCCTCTGCAGGCATGGTCACCCTTAACTGCCCTCCCCTTCCAGCTTCATTGCCCCTAACTGCTCTCCCCTGCAGGACCCACCTCCCCCCAACTTCCCTTCCTTGCAGGCCTGGTCACCCCCAATTTCCCTCCTCTACTGGTCTGGTCAATCCTAACTGCCCTCCTCTGCAGGCTTGATAACCCCCAACTGCCCTCCTTTGCCGACCTGGTCACCCATAACTGCCCATCCCTGAAGGCTTGATTGCTTCCAACTGCCTCCTTACATGCCTGGTACCTCCCAACTGCCCTCCCCTCCTGGCCATCTTGTGTCCCATGGGGGCATCCATCTTTGACCACAAGGGGGTAGCCATCTTGTGTGTTGGAGTGATGTTCAATCTGCATATTACTCTTTTATTAGATAGGATAGCTTCAGATTTAGAAGCCAAATGAGAAAAGCCCCATTTCTTCTTACTTGCCTTGTATCCAGTTCTAGTCCTGTTCAGATACCTTTCCACAGTGTTCAGTAGTTTGAAGTGGTCAATCACAAGCTTGTCAAGGGACTTGGAGATAAAGTCCAACTGGCCCCTTGACACATGAGAAAACCATTGGCTAGATACTTGGTCAGTAACAAAGATGACAAGGTTATCTGAAGAACTGGAACTATAATCCAGGATCTAGTCTATTGTTCTTTCTACTTCATCAAATTGAACAACCAAGAGATTGCAGTCTAATTGATTTAAATAATTCATTCTCGAAAACTGTTTAATAAAGTTTTTTTTATTTGTCAGTAAAACTAACAAATATGGTATTGTATGATTAATCATGGTAATTATAATAAGAAACTTAATAGTTATGCACAAGAATAGTATGTTGAATAATAAATGAAATGATATTACCTTCTCTAAAATGGAGAATATATTAAGCAAACCTTTTAATAGTAGCTCTGTATTTGTCATTTTCCCTTTTGAATTTTCTTACCCATCCAGGCATTTGCAGTGTAACTTCAAAAGATGCTATTACTTTGAAGAAATACTTAGTTTTTGTTTTGTTTTATCCTTTGTAAGGTCTATTACTAGCCCACTAGGAATACTAATAGGAATTGCTCTATAAGAATGGCATTCCTCAGAGAAATCATAAATATCTGAACACAGCACACACTTTCATTATATTAAATTATTCCATCTATTTCCAGGATTAGGGGAATGCATGACTACATAAAAGTATGTGTGGTTGTCTTTTCTCATGAAGAATTTTTGAAATCAGAGATAAAAGTGGAAATCAAGGTGAACTCAATCTACCCATGGATATATTTTGATGTCTTTAAGATAAAAACAGAGAATCTAATTAGAAAAATAATAATGTGTCAATGAAGGAGAGAAAAGAGAGAGAGGTAGAAGAATTGAGAAAGAAGGAAACAGAGAGGGGAATAGGTTAGAATCTCATGGAGTTGTTTAAAATACTTTGATGATACATAACCAGCCTATATATATATTTTTATGTTTATTATCAAAAGTATTATGTGATTATATTTTTGTAAGTAAGTCTACTTTTTTAAAAAATAATATTTTATTGAGTTTTTACAGAGAGGAAAAGAGAGAGGGATAGAAAGTTAGAAACATTGATGAGAGAAAAACATCTATCAGCTTCTTCTTGCACACCCACCACTGGGGATGTGCCCACAACCAAGGTACATGCCCTAGATCATAATTGAACCTGGGACCCTTCAGAATGCAGGCCGATGGTCTATCCACTGAGCCAAACCAGTTTCAGCAGAAAGTCTACTTTGAGGAAAATATAACTGAATGTGAAAAATTGTGTTAAAGCTTTGGAAGTTTCCTTTGTACTTCCCACCATATCTCAACAAACACTATGAAGACCTTTGAGATGGAAGAAGTAGACTGATGTTTGGGAATTAAACTTTTAATCAACAGCAGAGATATTAGGGGGGAAAAAACCTGAAAATTATGTCTTCCAAGCTGCAAATTTTGATATAATCTATTTGAAGTAACATTTTGCAGTAAAATGTGTCAATCTGAAGTGGTTTTGGAGATGAGTCAGCTAAATATAACTAAGGAAAAGGTTCCATAGGCAAATGTTTTCAGCACTCACATTAGCATTGTCCAAGAAAAAGAGTTGGCCAACAAACTTTAATATTTCCATTGTGTTGTTTAGTGGGTTCACAAATATTCTAATGGAGGCAAAAAATATATATAGTCTTAATTTTTTTTTAATTTTACCTGTTTGATTTTCCTCATAGAACTCATAGTCTCCTGAATAATGTGTATATGGTGATGCCAACTTGTGATTTCAAACTGATAACTCAGTGTAATGTAACAATGAAAGACCCTTTTAGATAATGCTCAATCTTAGAGACTTACTTTCTCCCCCATTCCCTTTCAGGTTGGCATTTATTTTTATGGGGGAGGGAATGACATGGGTCCTCTTGGTGATAAAAGTTCAGAAAGGGCGCTTAGATTTATATGGCATCTTCTGGAATTTCCCAATCTCTCTCTGCAGGATGTAGCAAATATGGCTTACTACTTCACTAATGACAACTAGTCTTTTTCCAAGTTGTATAAAGGCATCTTCCAGGTTTTTCCCATACTTTAGCCTCTTAGTTTTTACCCTAGGATCTCCCTCTGTTTGCTACTGGAAACTGCCTAGGGCAGGTCCATTGACTCTCAACTCAGCTATCTTTCATGTACCCATGGGTCTGACTCTCACCTCAGCTATCTTCCATGTACCTATGGGTCTGACTCTCACCTCAGCTATCTTCCATGTACCCATGGGGCATGTGGAAGTCTCTGGGCTTCTGTGTATCAGGCTGCATAGCAACTGAAGGAGGCTTGGTCTTTGCCTCATTGCTCAGTTTATTTTGATAGAGCTGCTTCTAGGTTAACCTGGGTGTAGTCTAAAAGACAATTAACTTTTAAAATTCCAAATTGTCCTCAAACTCGCTAATACAGGGGTGGACAAAAGTAGGTTCATGGTTGCACTGTGACATTCTTTTGAGCTATTATAATAGTCATAACCTACACATCTTTTTCTATACTAACAACTGTAAACCTACATTTGCCTACCCCTTTATAGCACCCCTTTCTGGGATTTTGACTGTGAGAAAAATGTATCAGGCATGTGTCTGAGTATCAGTTTCTAGTAGGATTGAATTCATACTATCTTCTGCTTGCTGCGTAGCCACCTCCTCACTAAAATAAAGCTTCTGTGTCCAGGTCACCAAGCCTATATCCTAATTCCAAAGTGGCAGAAAAGGAATTTAGAAAAGTCTTTTTCTGTAGTAAAATTGGGCTTTCAGACCGATTGTCTAATAGCAGAGAGAAATGGATTATCTCTTTTGTGTGTGTGTCTTTTATATTCTTGCTGTGACAAGCTGTTAACACTCTCTTTATCCCCATTTAGGTAGACAAAGACTGACTTGAGGGATGCCACATGAAGAGAGATGAAAAAGAAAAATCACATTCAGACAGTTCAAACAATATTCCCGCTTTCCAGTGTTTGAGAGCATCCCCATTGTGATAACTGCAGTGCACTATTAGAGGGTCAGGCAGGACTGGAGATATTTAGCATGAGTTTCAGAGACAAGTGAGGGAGAAGAATGCCTGTCATTAATGTTCCATCATTGATATAGTTTATATATAATGTCTGTGTAATTTTCATTTTTCTAATAATATTGAGTTTGATATGCCTGCCCTAAAAAATAGTTTCTAAAGCTGAAAGTTTTCCTGGGCATGCAGTTGGGTTGGGTTTTCACAGTATGTCTAATCCTGTCTAGGTGGGAGTTGAGGTGACAGGAAGGCATTTTTGTGTCATGGTTTTCTATTTCTTCTTCTTTTTACCATTATCTCTCTCATGTTATTTGAGATCATAAAAACAATTTTGAAAATATGCCTTTCAGCACAAATTACCCAATTTAGTTTTCATGTCACTGTTTTTGTACTGCCCCGAATAAGGTTTTATTCTGTGCTTCTTCCATATGGCACTCGTATTTTCTCTATCTTTCAAAGGCAATCAACTTGTGATGGACAATAGAATATACTATTTGGGTGATGAATCCTATCAAATTCTCAATGTGGTTTATATTATGGTTTGCACTTTGAGATTAAAGTGTAGGTCCTCTGCTCCCAGTTAAATTTTACCTCATTTCTGACTTTGGTTCCCAGAAGATTTATTTGTATGAATTCCTAAAGTGAGAAAGGAGTAAAACTGTGTTCTATGGGCGTTGGCATGCTTTCCTGATGTTTTATACATTCCAAACATCAGAAAACCTCACTTAAGTATGACCTCTTCAAAATCAACTCAGTCTGTTCTCCCCTTTTCTCACTTCCCTCAGCCACGTTGGCCTCATTTGTGTCCTTTGGGGCTTTTGAATTCAGTCTTCTCTGCCAGAAATGTAGCTACCCTGGGTTTTGGTGTGATTCGGTGGGATCAAAATGTCATGTCTTCACAGAGGTCTCTTCTCTAACCAAACTATGCCTCCTCCCCTCCCCTCTTTCTTTCCACCCATCATATTTAATCACACCATGGTTTTATTTTCCCAAAATACATCACTAATGTTTGACAGCATTACTGGGTGGCATTAAGCAACAGAAATTTATTTTCTCACAATTCTGGTGGCTAAGAAGTCTCAGATCACTTTCTCCAAGGCCTTTCTAGTTGGCTTATCAGTGAGCATCTCATTGTGTCTTCACATAATCTTCCCTCTGTGTCTAGTACTCATGTCCATATTTTCCATTCTAAAAGGATGCCAGTCATATTGGGTCAGAGCCCATCCCAGTGACCTCATTTTAACTTAATTGCCCCCTAAAGACTATATCTTTAATTACTGTTACATTCTGATGTACTAGGGGTTAAAACTACAAAATATGAATTTGGGACAGAGGGACATAATTCAACTGTCTATTTCTAGAGCAAATAATAACTACTTATAGTATGGTCTTCTCATTTATTTACTTTTTTTCGCTTCCCCACTGGGAATGAAGCACAATGAAGTCAGGATGCTTCTTTCTGTCTTTCTCCATACTCTCTATAACCACCTAGACTAATTAGTGCCTGACTCAGAGTAAATGCTCAGTGATCTTCATTTTTAATATAAATTACTCAAATAGAAATATGATATGTATTTCCCCCCAAATTTTAAAGATTTAATCATTATTGGTGTCAAGGTAAAAAACCTGCAAACCTGTAGAGAATTTTTAAGTGTTTATTAGAGGCAAACTGATGATGATTGCTGGGAAGAAAAAAATCTCAGTGGGTTGAGAAAATGCTCTGGAGAATGACAGTCTTACATCATATTTTATATATTAGAATCAAAGGAGGAAGCATGGCAGGGTTATTATAAAAGACATTGGTGGTAGACTAGGGATATAGGAAAATTCAAAGGGGGAACCTCTGAGACAGGATAAAAGTAAAACACACACACACATATATATTTATGGGTATAGGATAGTGAACATGAAGAGAGATGGTATACAGCACATAGAGATGGTATGCAGGAGAACAAGATAACAATGAGGGGTTCTGTGGTCTCCTGCTCTGGTGGAAGATTGTCACCTGAGGGGTCTGGAAAAAAGGGAATTACTATGACAATCTTAGATGTAAAAGACAATAAGCTTAGGTAAGGTAAAGATTTATCTGTATTAAGGAAGATACCAGCAGCCTAGGATATGACTTAATTAAGAATTTTTAATTTCAGACCATCCTATGTCATTACTTTAGGATGTCATTGAGTTTGTAAGGTTTTCGACTCAGGCTTCTACTGAGCTTGTCAGCTTTAGTATGTATCACTTTTTCATTGTCCACACTGGTGTTACTAAAATTCTTCTGCATCCTTAGCTTTGCAAATATAAGAAGATAATTTAAAGTTTAGATATTTCTATACTAAGCTCATAACCCAGGATTAGTGGATGATGCTCCCTTTCCTCTCCATTGGCATCTTTCTGTGTGATTGATACTTTTGAGAGACCAGCTCAGTTTTTGTAGAGATTTGTAGAGACCAGCTCAGTTTTTTTTGCTATATCAATAAAATATAAAAAAATTTTCCCTTTTATTTTAATAGGACATTTCCATTTATGAAATACCTTTTATACTAATATTAAAATGGCTTTAATGTCATTCCCTTATCTAAAACATTAATTTTCCCCCAGATGAATACAGTTCTCCATTATATTCACTGGTTATATTTCTGTAGAGTTTGTTGCTGTTGTTGTTAATTGTGTGATCTGACAAGGTTGAATTTTACCAAGTCATCCCTTCCCCCCCACCACCATTTTTAAGTCTGTGTAATGGCTTACTGCAAAGGCACAAATCAATCCCATATGACTTAGATAAGAATCATGACTGTCCCTTATTTACTTAATGAGGAAGCAAGATCCATGATTAGCTGAACTCTTTTGTCCTCACTGATCACAACACAATGCTTGCTAATCGAACTTAGTTTTCCTCCATCTAGGCACCTGAGCTTTGATCCTCCTCAGCCTGAGCCAGCACTCAGCCCTTGGTAACAGCCCCTCCAGAGAATAGGCTGGCCACAGGGTAAAACATTGCTTATCTACTATCAGATCAAGCCACTCTCACTCTTCCCACTTCCTTGTGTGTGATGACATATTTTAGGTGTCAACTTGACTGAGCTAAAGGCTGCCCAGATGGCTGAGAAAACATTTCTGCCTGTATCTAGCATTTGAATCAGCAGATCCAATGAAAAAGTCTGCTCTCACTAATGCAGGTGGGCATCAACCAATCCCTTGAGATCCTAAATATAAAAGCAGAGGAAGGACAATTTTACTCTCTGTTTGAGCTGAGACATCCACCTTCTCTTGCCCTTGAACATAGGTGCTCCTGTGCCTCAGGCTTTTGGACCCGGTCCAGGACTTAACCCAAAGCCCCCAATTCCCAGGCTTTCTGTTTTGGATCAAATAATACCAGCTTCCCTGGCTCTCCAGCTTGCTCTTCCATATCCATACATAAGCTTCGGTTTTGTTTCTCTGGAGAACTCTGACTGCTACACCATCCCTGTTCTTTATTCTAGGATAATTTATTTTTCCCTATAAAATGAAAACTCTTTCTGCTTAACTTTTGAGATGCTTGTAAATCCTAGGTCAGATATTTTTCCCTCTTGTAACCATTTCTTTTCCCTTAGTACAATAATACTTTTGAGTAAAATATGTTCTTGGCTAAGTCTGAATTTGGTTTTTACTTTGACAAATGTATCAGGTAAAATTTTTTCTATCATTGAAGACAAGAAAATGCAATATGTCAATATGTAGACTTGGCTTCCCATAAGATGTCTTGACCTTTAAATGAGCTAAAAACAAAACAACAAAACAAAACAAACAAACAAAAAACCTAACCAAACAAAAAAAATACTCAGAAAATAAAGGCTACTCAAAGGACATATTTACTTAATTCTATTTGTTTTTATAAGTTTATGTCTTAGCAGCCTCTGCTAGCCACTAAAGAAAATGCATTTAAAAATGCACACTGCTACTTTTTCTTGTGATTTTATAAAATAAATATTATATGCTAAAATGTAATTGAGATTTTCATGGGTTAAGGTAAATAGTTTGGCTTGATGCTACCCTATTTCCCCGAAAATTACAGTGTCTTATATTAATTTTTTCTCCCAAAGTTGCGCTAGGTCTTATTTTCAGGGGATGTCTTATTTTCGGGGAAACACGGTAGTTACTGGTGGAATAGTCTTAATTTCAGGAATTAAATTTTATTTAAACATTTTTTCTTGAAATGTTGCTAATAAATTAGAAAAAGAAAATGTGAACTCTAAAAAATCTTATATATATGTTAATTAGAGGTGCGATGCACGAAATTTGTGCAGTGGGTGTCCCTCAGCCCAGCCTGTGCCCTCTTGCAATCTGGGACCCCTCCTAACCATTTGCCTGTTTGCTCCTAACCGCCCACCTGCTTTCTCCTTACTGCTTGTGTTCACCGCTCCTTACCACTGCTGCATAGGTGGGAGAGGCTCCCGCCACCACTACCGTGCTTGCCAGCCATGAGCTTCTGGCTGAGTGGCGCTCCCCCTGTGGGAGCACATTGACCACCAGAGGGCAGCTTCTGCATTGAGCATCTGCCCCCTGGTGGTCAGTGCGCGTCAGAGTGACTGGTCCTTCTGGTCATTCGGATCATTCTGCCATAATGGTTGCTGGGCTTTTATATGTACAGATGACTTAAGTTTAATAATTTGTCCATTGGACATTTTGGGATTGGGAAATTTTTATATAGTCAGTAATTCAAGGATCCTGAAGACTACCCTCAAGTTCAGTGATTCACTGGAACTACCCACAGAACTCAGAAAACCTCTTACACTCAATTATAGTTTATCACCATGAAAGAGTACACATTCCAATCTGCAAAGGTAAGGTGTGCATAGAGTGGAGTCCAGTAGAAACCGGGCTTAATCTTTCAGTTGTTGTCTCCCAGTGGAATTGTATGGACAGTGCTTAAATTCCAGAGCAATGCCTGTGACAATATGTATAAAGTCTTGCTAACAAGTTAACATTAGCTGAGCCTTGATATTTAGAGTTTTTACTGGGATTGGTCTCCAGGTGCTCCAGAGGTCACAAACTGTGTATTTGTAACCTGAGGATCCCACCAAAAATAAATTATTATCATAAACTACATTAGCAGGCTGGCTATTCCAAGGAGATAGAGATTATCTCCCAGGAGTTAGGGCCAGACCTTTCTTTGGAAGGTTCAAGGTTTGACACTCAGATGTGCTGGGTTAACCCTCTTTCTGTAAAAGGCCAAGTGGTAGATATTTTTTTGTTTTGCTGACTACATGCCCTTAGTCACAACTACTCAATTGTGCCATTTTAGTGAAAAAGCAGCCATAGCAATATCTATAAAGTTTAATTTATAGAAACAAATGGAAGACCAGATTTGATCTGCAGGCCATAGTTTGCAAACTTCTAGCCTAGAGTTTGAGTGACATTGAGAGGATGGTCTTGCTTTAATCTTTATTTTTTTTGCATGGAGACTAAAGATAAAATGTTGGAAGGAATTGCTTCTAACATAATGAAGAACTGGTAAGCTTAAAAAATTTCTCCTAATAAATTTAAAGTTATATGCTTGTTACATAAATATTAAATGACAGCCCTCTTACTTATACAAATAGATTTTTCTCTTTATGATATAAATCTGAAATGAGGGTAAAAAGGAAATTATAGCATACCAAGATGAAAAATCAGATTATTTGTAGTAAAAAAAGATGGTGGAGTTTTTAATTAAATTGGCAAAACCGATAATTATGTTACATGGTGTGTTTACTTCTTTGAGAGGAGGAGTCCTTGTTTTAATTTTCTTTCAAGAGTTAAATAAGGTGTTAGGCTCAGTGTAGCATGTAAAATTTTGAAAATAAAGTTTTTTATTATATGAGGTTTTAGGATCATAAACCATCAAGAAACAACACATCATTTTGATTTCATTTTCAAAATACAACTAAAAAAATCACAGTCTGAAACAGTCAATTATTTCTCTAGTACAGAAGAGGCTGATTCTACAGATGAAATCTATGAGTGATGGGAATAGCTTGTTATAAAGAGCTTGGATCTCAGACCTTGGGGAAGATGATTAGGGTTGGAATTCCAGCAACTCTTTTCAGGAGTGTTATTCAGTAGTGATTTAAGGCATATTTTATTTCTCTCTGATCCTCAGACTTCTCTTCTTTAAAGAGATTATGCTGTTCTCAAAGGTTTGTGAAAGAATTTAAATCAGGTGTTATAATTGGCAGTGGTTGGCACATACTAAAAACTCAGTTATCATCTTAACAGAGTCACTGGTACGCGCCATGTCCTGGGCACAATGCTAAAGTACCTTGCATACATTTTGCCATTTTACCCTTACTACTACTCAACAAGCAGACTCCATTGTTATGTTCCTTTTACATACAAGAATAAAAGTTCAGCTTGATTAGGGATTGAGTGATATCAAACAGACTGTTGGTGATAGAGCTGTTAGCTGAGCACTTAGTTCTTGATGCCCAACTCTCCAGTTCGTGCTCCCACTGAGCATCCCAGAGCAAACCAGAGCCTAGCGTGGTGTGGTGACTATAATGCTTTATTTTGTTCTGCTTTGCCTTTACCCCCAAAAGAATCTTTTAAAACTCATGAAAGTTAATATAAATTCTAAATGGTTGGATTCTCTTGATCACTCGGAATGTACTTATTTGCAGGGCAGCACTCAGCTAGAGCTGGAGATAAACAGCTCCCCCTAGGTGTGCTGTCCAGCTTCCCTCTGCTCCTTGTTAACTTGTGTTTGGCGCTCTAATCATTCCCTTGTCTGCTGCTTCTGAGTGCTTCGTTCTATTACTGCTGCTCAGTTTCTTTCCACCAGAGAAGTTAAATGACTACTTCAGAATAAGTTGTAAAACCACAAAATAGGAAAAATCCTCCAGCCATTTTATTTGGTGGTATCTAAACTTTTGAATTGTATATCTCTATAAAAATGTTATGAATTTGTGCATATAGTACATGTATATTTTATATGTGTACTACTATCAATTCACAAGATAAATGTTAGAAAAACATTTTTATATTTTACAAAAAATTCTCTAATGCCCCCCTGCTTAGGACCTCTCTAACTGGTCTAATCCTCAAAGGTAGTGTCTCAACTGAAAGTAGACATAGAGTTATTGATTTCTACTGTAATCTCTCTGGTTTGCTGTGTAATTCTCTATAGAATAGTAAAATTTTGTTTTCAAAATCAAATTGGTGACATATGAGAGAAATGTTCCAGCCAACATTGCTTTTTAAATTGTTTTGGTGGAATAAGCCTCATGCTTATTTTGACAAGAATATCAACATATCAGGTGATATATTATTACTTGTTTACTATTATGAACTTGTCCTAATGCTGTGGCTAGTTTTCAAAGTAATTGTTCAAAGACAAATAGTATTTTGAAAATTTCAGTAACTTTTTTTTATTGTAGAGCACCGTTAACCATCTCAGTAGGTTTGAAATGATGGGGGGAAAAATATTGTTCTTCACAACTTTTTTAACAGTTACTTAGAAAAAAACACGGAGGACAAATTAAATGTTTTTTTTATTGTATTTGTAATAAGATATTAATCATTTTAAAAGTAGACTGATGCATTTTCAACTATTTAGAAAAAGAACCTAAGTATGGAGAAGTTCGACTCAACTGAATGATCTTCTACAAAGATGTAGAGTTCTATTATTACTTAAAATTGGCTCAGTGTTTCCAAACATTTTAATCACCAGGAATCCCTTTCAAAGCTTTTATTCTTTTAACTTAGAAATTTTATTTTTGGAAAAAGTTTTATCAACAAAGCTCATATTGAGTAATAGTTTATTTTCCAATTTCAAATTAATGGCATATAAAACTGACATCTGATTTAACATTGTAACAAGATAACACTTTTACTATGTTAAGTTGTGGTGGATACAGTTAAAAGCAAGGATATATGCTTATTAACTTGTCTGATGATGTTGAAGGTGCATTTTTGGTTTTCTATTGTTGTGGTTAAGCTTAGTGAATTACTGCAATAGTGGTGCTCTCTTGAGATTAATTTGGTTGACCAGCCCCTACCATTCAGTGTAGTGGGAATAGATTCTTGTTGGTGTCCTCAGTCCTGGGAGATGGTCTTATTTTGTAGTTTAGAATTACTTCTTTGTAAGATACCTTATACTTCCATATATTACTTGATACTCCTGATCTCAAGTGCTTGGTCTGAATTATGCCATAATATATTTTGATTTTCACTAAGATTTTGGGGCTAGAAAGATGTTTACAAAAGTGAGGTATGATGAACCAATGGTGCATGACCAGCTTCTTCAACAGTGATGATTTCTTTCCCCTCAATCTACTTAGAGATGGATTTGTTCCTGCCCTGTGAGTGAGCCCCTGTGCCACACATTTCCCCTTCCTCCTCACCCTGGCCTGGGGTCAGCCTGGGGCCTGGGCCACTGCCTCACAACCCAGCAGGTGCCCCGGATGCCCTGCACTTTAAGGCCACCTGATTCCCCTGCAGCCTCAGCCACCTCTACCCATTTCTTCTCCCTAATCATCTAGAGTCGACTGGAATGTATGTAGTATTTCTACACAAATGAGTCTTTTCTATCCTGAACCAATTAAAAGTTGCACAATGGCTTCTGCTGCATTCACACTTCTTTCTCTCCAGCTCAAGTCTCTGTGTTACCAGTGGATACCCTTATTTTCCTATAAAGTTCAGCTCTAATACACTGTTTCCCAAAGTTATAGTACTCATTATGTCATTGTCTCCCATTATTTATATATTTATTGTAGAATATTCACATTATTGAATAAAAATGGTTCTTCCCACATGAGGTTTTGAGGTTTGATATGAAATGGATTATTTTGTTTTAAAAGGAATATATATATATATATATATATATATATATATATATATATATATGTGTGTGTGTGTGTGTGTGTGTGTGTGTTTAGAGCTTATAGCACTGTTTTAATTTTAAATTTAGTAGAGTTGAAATAATGTTTTTAAAAAAATATTAAGATGACTGAAGAATTAAATTTTAACCTAGTCAGTTATCTATATGGATAATTTCTAGAGCACTAAAAGTCTTGGTCACACCTTTTTGTTCAATGATTCTTTTTCTAATTAGATTTGACTTTTGTTCTTTATCTGCTTGTTCTTCCCAATGATAAAGATCTATATATTCATTTTTCCCCCTTTCTACTCTTATACTGAGATTGTACTAGTATTCTTTTCTTCCCAATGTTACAAAGGTTGATTTAATTCTTTACCTTGCTATTTCCCAATGTGGCCATTTTGCACTTCTGTCTTCTTAGCTTGTTGTCTATAAATAATTCATTTTTAGTTTATTTTTATACTATCAAAGTATTTTAAATCATCTAATTCATCAAATGACATGGCAGAGACTAATAAGAGACCTTCTAATGGCCATTTCCCCCTCGCCCCTAGTCAACATGTGTCCATGTGTCAGCAGAAGCAGATGACTGCCGGAATAGAACCTTTTTCTACTTTCATTGCAATCAGGAGTGAGCATGTAACTAAATTTGGCCAATCAAATGTAAATATGTGGCAGCTTCTGAAAATCCCAATGCATAATGGCCTACTTCAATCAATTTTTTAACCCACCTCGAACACAAATCTGATCCCTGGATCTCTAACTTCCCTTTTAAACCATGAATATGAGAACTATGTTCTACACATGGTAAAGCAAAGAACTGGAAGGGATCTTGGTTCCTTAAGACTTCTTGGAATAGACCTACCTTCTCCCTCTAACCTACTAAGAAATAAAATTCTGTCTTACTTTAACCAGTATGATTTTAGGTCTCCATTACTTTCAGGTGATTTTAATTCTAACTATATACCCAGCATTAAATATATTAATGTAGAAAATATCTGAATTCTCACACAAAGTCTTTAAAGTTCCCAGATAGGTCATATACTCAGCAGAATTATCATACTCTACATAAAATAGTCATATAAGTAGTTTACTCAAACTTTTCAGAGTACTGCTTATTCATAATAAAACCTAAAATTTCTGACCAGTGTATGTCTGCTACTTAAAAGTGGCTGGTCATTTTAGAGCCATAGCTCTCCTGTGACCTTGTTCTCATGTTCTCTCCTGCAATCCTGAACATGGCTTTCACATCTGCATCCTCAGAGATCTGAAGATTTTAATTTATGCTTCCATTACTTGAGTGGACTTGTGTGATTTTTAAGCTGTTTGGATGAAAAAAGTCATTTGACAGAGATGATTTGGCAGTTTTATAAACTGGTAATTAGAAATCAATATGTTCTAAGCTTCGGGCAGAAAACATAATGAACAGGCCAATCCTTAGGGGGAAAAGATTATATGTTACTACTATTAAAAAGGTCAGAATTCTACTAATTAAACCTGTGAGGAATTCCCAGATCCACCTCTGCATTACAATGCTTTTTCATAGAATATAGGGTTGGACATATGATAATTGGACCCCACTGAGTCACTTACCACACATGCTTAGCATATAATGTACATATATTTAAGTTCAATGTGGATTAATGGTGCGTTTATATTTTTAAAAGCAAACAAATATAATTAAGATGAAATTTCTGTTAAAAGTAAATGAGAAAGGACACTAGCTTTTAAAATACTCAGATATACTAAGATGTTTTAAATCCAAATACATTATACATTTACATTTTAAATCAATTTTCATGTCTTTAGGAGACTCACTATTGATTGTAGCTATTTACATCTACCTATACTATAATGCTTCACAAATTTTATTATGGTAAATGTGTTTATTCCTCTTCTCTTGATTGAGTAAAAGTGTTTACCGAAGACAGGGTTTGAATTCTTTAATATTCTTCAAACAAAGATCTGTTCATTTTTAATATTTTTCAAACAAAGGTACATAGTGGATAATGTTTGTTGAAACCATTAGATGAATAAATATATGAATAAATGATAATTTGGAGAATACTTATTGTTGCTTCGTGAAAGGTGGTGGTAGTGAGATGGATTTATCTCTGCTGTTTTTACTGAATGCAGAAAAGTACTTGGCTCATAATAATTCAGAGTAAACATTTATTAAATTATTTGGAACTTTGTTTTAGCTCATTTAATCCTCTCAACAGTTTTTATGAAGATGATATTAGCCCACTATCTTCATTTAGTACCAAGATCACGGCTACCTTTTGGGAATGCCTGATCACTGGACCTGCCTCAGTGTCCTAGGAAGCCAATAGATTCATGGTTTATCCTGCCCTGGATGGTGGGTGCGGCTGCCTAGGCCACTGTCTTGAAGATTCTGAAGGCTCATTTAGAAAAGATGCCCTGGTAAGTTTTCCTATTAGGCATGGGTGTGTGGGAGAACGAGAGGAGGTGTACTCAATTTCACAGAAATGTATGTGGAAAATATATTATCTAGTCTATTTTCATATAATGAAAAAACTGTCATTTTCTCATCTTCTCTGAGTGATGTTATTTAATTCTTGGGTTACCTTTGTTGATTTTTATGTTAGGTTTAATTAAAACATCAATCCTGTCTCAACATTTACAAATACGGTGACTTGAGTAAGTTATTAATAAACCTTAAAAACTCAATTTAGGAGATAGATATTATTGCTACCTATCTCCTAAGATTTTTTGATAATTAAATTTTAAAAATGTATAAAGTGCTTTGTACTGTAGTGCTCTTATTCTCATATCAGTGCTTTGAGGTTTCAAAAACACAAATCCATACTACCAATTAGGTCTCTGACTTTTTTTCCCCCCTGAGGATGGCCTCCAAAAGTAAGCAATTTCATATAGAGAATTGGTAGGAAAGGGAAGCTTGACTTGGTAAAAAATAAATTAGAAAAAGTCTATGAGAGATAAGTGTTTTGGAGAAATGAAGTATAAGTTAAGAAATTTTAAAGTTTAGATTTGGTAAATTTGAAGGCCTGGACAAGTTTTGTAATACTTTAAAAATTAAAGACAATGCCAGGCCCAATATATATTTGTGTGCGAAGGCCAACTATGTAGGAAGCAGCTGGTCACTGATAGGTAATGTGCTGTTTTCTCATAGTCAATTCAAAGAGGATAGGCAGAGAGCTATCCTGAGAAATTGGCATTTCAAATTGAAATAGGTGAACGGGCCTTCCTGAGGGGGTACATCTGACCCAGGTGCATTGGCCTTAGAGTTTGGTGGTTCTGTGTTCTTCAATAGATGCCAAATGTAAATGCTCTGCTAAAAAAAAATAAAAAAAAATTCAAGTATTTTTTAAATATCTGAAATTATGTTCTACAGAGAATGAATCATATATATATATATATATATATATATATATATATGTATTTATACACACACACACACACACACACACACACACTGTATTTTCCGGTGTATAAGACGACCCCTAATTTTACAGTTAAAACATAGGTTTAGGCCTATATTCGCTGTATAAGACTACCCCCCACTTCTGAGGCAACACCAGTTCTTTTTTCAATAGACCGCCTCTCTAACTCTGGCCAATCTGAGCAGGCTTTTTATGCATGCAAATTATACATGTTCTGTACCCAAAGCTACACTGTGTTCTAGTAAGAAGCCTGCTCAGATTGGCCAGAGTCAGAGAGGCGGTCTATTGAAAAAAGAACTGGTGTTGCCTGGAAGTGGGGGGTAGTCTTATACAACAAATATAGGCCTAAACCTATGTTTTAACTGTAAAATTAGGGGGTTGTCTTATACGCCGGAAAATACGGGTTGTGTGTGTGTGTGTGTGTGTATGTATTTTATTTTTATTTTAATTTTTCTTCTTTTTTTTGTTGAAAAGTAATAGCAGGAAATGTGGCTAAACCTTGTCATTCACTTAATGAAATATTATGAAGGCATGAAAATGGTAATTATTTAAACTATATATAAATAGAAAAATTATATTAAAATGTTAAATGAAAAAAAGAGCAAAACAGTGAATGTTAAATAACTACATAAAATGTGTAAATAGACAAACTCTAAACGACAACGTACAGAGGGACAAACAAACCAAGATGGCGGCATAGGTAAACACGTGTATTTGCTGCCTCTCACAACCACATCAAAACTACAACTAAAAGACAAAGCAAATATCATCCAGAACTATGGGAAAGCTGGCTGAGTGGAAGTTCTACAACTAGAAGGAAAGAGAAAAGCACATTGAAAATGGTAGGAGGTGCAGAGGTGCGGAGGCACAGAGGTGCGGAGACGCACATGAAACGGGCTGGCAACTAGGTGCACTGTTGTTGTTTTTTTAAATTGGGAGGTATATACAAGCTCCTGATTGCTCTGAACTCCAGTTCTGGGCGAGACTCTGGGGACCTAGACTTATACAGAAAGAAACTGAACTGTCTGGCATTGGGCAGAACATGAGGGCAGCTATCTCTCAGCGGTGGTTGCAGCAATTATTGTTCCTGCATAGGACCACGGAGACCTGGGAAAACTGGTGCAGGGCTGACTGGCAGTCATTGCTGTTTGCTCTGCCCTGGTGATTTCCTAAGACCCCACCTCACCCAATTTACAACCCCATCCAAGCTGTGCACAGTGGTTTTTGAATATGAATGGCCTTTCCTTTTGCAACCTAAAACTTAAGAAACTGCAACTGGGTCAGAGAGCTCTACAGCTTGCAAAAGAAGGCCCAAGGCTGAGGCACAGTAGCACAGCCAGACTTGCTTCACAGCTGGGCCTCATCTGGGCACTTCCAACCCCCACCCCCAAAAGAGGAGGAATCTGCAGATCTCTCTGTAGCTCCTGCTGGGTGGCCTCAGGCAGTGGCTGACTTTACAACTCCTTGGAGATCCAAGAGCCAGTGTATCCAGTGGTCAGAGTGAGACCATACCAGATTAAAACTCTTCACATCCCAAAGCAACACACTCAAGGGAAAGACTCAGTAAGCACCAAAGCCCCACTAACGCAAGTCCTGCCCATAATGGTGTCTCCAGCACAGCAGTTCTTCCATTGAGGACACAGCTGGTCCTCTCAGCCAGTTGGCATGGAGGTCAATTCTTCTCAGTGATACCAACAGCAATCACGGCTTAACTACAACAAGACTGTGCGCACAGCCCACAAAGGGGTGCACCAAGATTGTCCACCTCAGGCGACTGGGGAGGATGAGCCATGGGACTATATACTAGAGGCCCAGTGTATGAAAATTCGTGTACTCAGGGGTGGTCTGGCCTAAGCCTGGCCTGTACCCTCTCACAATTTGGGATCCCTCAGATAAGGTTCTTAGGGTGGCCTGGATTAGGGCCTATTGGGACTTTCCTCCCCCCCGGCTGCAGGCAGCTAGCCTCACTTGTGCCGTTGCCACTGCTTTCCATCTGTGCAGCGCTGTCCCTCCTCCCCTGCCACCTCCCTCTGAAGGTGACAGGCTGAGGTGTAATGGCTTGTCTGGCCTGGGCCTCCCTCTTTTTTTTTCTTTTTCTTTCTTTTTTTTTTTTTTTTTTTCTGGGGCGTGGTGCCAACCCTGCGAGGGGCTGTCTGTCTACCTGATTGCCCCTAACCACTTGCCTGCCTACCTGATCACTCCTAACTGCTGGTCTGCCTACCTGATCACCCCTAACCACTCTGCCTGCCTGACTGCTCCTAACCACTTGCGTGGGGGCAGGGCCAGTCCACGATGAGGCCACGGTCGTCTGGTCTCTGGTCATTTTGGTCGTGAAGCCCATGACCTTTTATTATATAGGATCATTCTTTCTATAAGTTTTTCTCAGTTTAAATATTACTTCCTGGCATGTGTTATCCATAGGGATGACTTTATAATGCATAGCTGAAAAACTGCATCTTCTATGTAAATCTCTTCAGTAGCTCCTTATCCTTGGAACAGCTTTACTACGCTCTTCAAAAATTGGCTCCTATTTACTTAATTCCCCAGCTTCATTGTTTGCCACATTTTTCTCATACTTCCAAACTAACCTTTCTTAAAGTTCCATAAAAGATTACCTCATATGAACCCAAGTTTCCTCAAGAAGACATTTTTCCCCCCTCTCATCCTCTACTCTAATCTTCAAACATCTCTTTCATTTCTCATGGCTCAGCTTAGCTACTACTACTTTCAGAGAAAACTGGCCCAGTTAAGTGTGGTTAAATGCCTTCTTAATGCTTAGGCAAATAACTTGTGCACCTTGGACACTTATAATTTGAGCACAAATAGTGCATAGTCTCCCTCTTTTGATAGAAAGTAAACTTCTAGGCAGAAGCTCGGATGTTTTTTGTTGTATTTTTGTTCTATGTCCAACATAAGGATATAATGTCTATTGGAAAGATGCTGGTTGAATGAAGGAATAAATGAATATATTACTGTGACGTTGTTATAGGAGGAAATTTTAGTATTAGTTTTAGCTTTTAAATGAAAAATAAAATGGCCGAAACCAGTTTGTCTCAGTGGTAGAGCGTTGGTCTGTGGATTGAAAGGTCCCAGGTTCAATTCTGGTCAAGGGCATGTATTGAGATACATTGGTTGCGGGCACATCCCCAGTGGGGGTGTGCAGGAGGCAGCTGGTCGATGTTTTTCTCTCATTGAGGTTTCTAGCTCTCTCTCTCCCTTCCTCTCTGTAAAAAAATCAATAAAATATATTAAAAAATTTTTTTTAATGGTAGTATTTTTACCTATGGATTTAAAGATTTTTCTAAAACAACCTTTATAAAAATAGGGCTTTTCTCCTTAGAAAACCCTTATGATGAAATCAATTCTTGCTAAATTTCTTGGCACTTAGAGATAAGGAGAGAAGAGAGCATTAAAAGTTAATTGGGGAAACAAGAATTTGCGGAAATGTTGTGTAATTCCTGAAACTGCAAATAGAATTGAAGATACACTAATTCTTAGGCCTCATGGTTATATATTTTTTTCACTGCATATACTATTCCATTAACCTGTCTTTACTCATCCCAGAGCTGTATTTCCATAGAAAGGCCTGGGGTAGCTTTATGTGGAAAATCCAGCCAGATTGGTGCCTAGAATGAGAGGGCTTAAATTTTTATCTGGCAACAGTAAGAATTTAAAACTATAGCTTGTGATTGCATGTTGATGCTGGATAACTGAGTATATAAAATGAGGGCTTGTTTTTGGTGAAAATTAAATCTTTTTAATGATTGTGGGATATTAATAAGCATAAAATTTGCATCTAATTTTCTTTTAAGAACATTTTCTTATTACAGAAACAATTCTTTTAATAGGAAACTGATAACAAATATCCATTCTCTAAGGCTACATTGTCAGCATTGTAGTCCAAGCCAATGTGACTATTGAAAACTTAAAATGTGGCTAGTTCAAATTGACATACACTATAAGTTTAAGAGATCAAAAACTTAAAAAATAGAATATAAATTAACTCAATTTTTCTGTTATCTCAATACTTTCTATATTATATTTCTAGAAATATATTTTATTTATAAAACTAGAGGCCTGGTGCATGAAATTTGTGCACATGGGGAGGTGGGGCAGGGAGGGTGTCCCTCAGCCCAGCCTGCACCCTCTCCAATCTGGAACCCCTTGACAATCCAGGACTGCTGGTTCCCACCTGCCCTCCCCTGCAGGCTTGGTCCCCCTCTCAACTGCCCTCTCCTGCTGGCCTGCTCCCTCAACTGCCCTCCCCTGAAGGCCTGGCCCCCCCAAATTCCCTGCAGGTCTGGTCCCCCCACCCCCAACTGCCCTCCCCTTCAGGCCTGGTCCCACCCAACTGCCCTGAACTGCAGGCCTGGATCACCCCCAACTGTCCTCCCTTGCTGGCCTAGTCTCCCCAACTGTCCCCCTTTGCCAGCCTGGTCACCCCAACTGCCCTCCTCTGCTGGCCTAGTCACTCCTGATTTCCCACAACTGCCCTTCTTTGCTGGCCTTCTTATAGTGGCCATCTCGCATCCACATAGGGGCGGCCATCTTGTATCTGGTTGTGACAGTCAATTTGCATATTACTCTTTTATTAGATAGGATGTATAGAGAAATTACACTTTGGAGATATTCAGCCAAATAAAATATAGTATTTAAATTAATTTCCCCTCTGCCTTTTAATTTTAAAAGATAGATACTAGAAAATTTTAAATTATATATGTGGCTCACATATTTGTATTGACAGCTTTGCTTTAAGTGGCTCCATTTTGTAGTAAGTTTTGTGTTCTTGTGGTGTTGATAAAATTTGTGACAAAAGAGCTTCCAGTTTATTCACCATTAACACAGCAAGAGTATACATTTATGTCAGTATGCACAATACTTTGTGTGCGCTGTATAAGTAAATGGATATGGGTACTTTTTTCTTTAAGAGTGTTTCCCACAGTCAATCATATGATCTACACTTGTGAAAAGCTATAAGCTAAGTGATATTTTGGTCAGGTATTTTATTTCTTTAAATATTTATATATAAAAATCATGCTGAATCTTCAATTGACTTCTCACTTATTTCTGTTATTTTCACTAAGATCTCTTCAAGAAGTTGGGAAATTGCAATTTTTATTGCACCAACACTTGCTCATTACAGTTGATTTTCTTCCTTTGAAGCTGTGAAGCAAGCTTGGGATGTAGACCAGGAAACTTAGCGGGTAGGGAGGGACTTGCCTGCTCAGGGCAATGTGTGAAGCAAAACATTTCTGGCGGCATGGTCAGGGAGGCTGATGCCAAAGCTCAGCAGACAGTCCAACTGTGCTGTTAGTTCAAAGAGTGTCAGATTGTGCACAGGCTGCAACAGTGGGAGACTGGAAATTAAACTAGCATGAGAGTAAACAAGGGGAACAGACAACTGGAAAATCCCTTGAGCTGTTGGACAGAGGCAGTTGGCATTTTTATGGGGCACCAGTGGCATAGGGCTGTGTGGGGAGGTTGTTAGGACACCAGCCTATTTCAGACAACCAATTACAATTTGTGCAAGTTTCCGTATTTTAAAACTAAATTTCTACTTGATAACAGAAATAGCTAATTTAATTTGCAAACTGTGTTAAGCAATTTTCTATATTATAAAATTAAACCAACAGTTTTATATAATAAGAAGCTATAATTATGCTCCATAAGAGGAATGAATGAAATATGATCTTTTGGCTTAAAGTTCTTAATTGAACTCTCTTGTATTTGCTTTTTATTTTGCACCATTGTCAAATGTCAGCCTTCTGGGCTCATTTGTACTTAATTCATTGTTTCCTAAAATACATAATAAACCATTTGTTAGCTCTTCAATAATATATTTCCACAGCCCCACACATACACAACAATACAATTTTTGTTTGTGTTGGCTGGCTAACATAATAGCAATTTTAATTCTATTTAAATTTACTCTTTTTGAGGTATAGCTTTAATATAATCAACTTGCACATGCTAATCTATTTATATCTAGACTAGTTATTTGGTGATTACTCTTAGGATGATGTCAATAAATTATTCTGGTTTTAAGGGGATAAGCTGATTCAAAGCAAGTGATAATTGGGTCATGGGAAGAACAGTGGGATTGAGCTGGAGAGTGGTTTGAAAAGAGTTTCCCATAGGAGTGTAGCATCTTAATTCTGAGTAGAGTTGTTGAGAAGATAAATTTTAATTTTTTACAAATGGAAGAAATTCTTCTCTAAATGATCATACTTCTGCGAGATCATGGAAATACACTCATGGAAACATCTTCTTGAAGTATTAAGTATTTATTGTTCCCCAAATGAGATTGGGACTCAGGAGCCCAGATTGCCATTTTATATATTTTTATATTTTAGCATAGAGGCCAAAAGGAAGTTATTATAGAAAATCTGAGGCCAAAAGGAAGTTAGAAAACCTGGAACTATCTCTTTGGAATTTTAGGAGAAACTTCCCATTGCCAGTCTGGTCTCTATTTTTCTCACACCACAGAAATCGTATCTCTTTGTGGGACCTTACTTTGGCCTCTCAGCATAGAATACACAGACAGATACACCAGTGGTGACCCAATTCAAAACTGATCATAGATGGGTTTTGTCTGCTTTCTATAGATGCAGGCCAAGAGGAAGGAGACAGGGCCTATAGATAAAACATGGACTATAGAATCAGACAATTTGGTTAGAACATCAGTTCTAATACTTCCTAGTTAGGTGACTTCTTATATCGGTTTTTCTATTAAAATGAAATTAAAAATATCACTTTGCCTTATAGGGCTACTATGAAGATTAAGTGAGGATTAAGTGGCAAATACTTAGTTCCTTGAATGTAATACATATTAAATAATGCTGTTATTATTACTGAAGACAAAAAGATGTTAATTTATTGTCACATCTTCTTGAGTTTCTTCTGGGCACTTCCTTAGACAGGATAGAAAGAAGGTTAGATATGCAATGTATTGAGAATAGGCAGTTGATGGACAAAAATAATTTGAGGCATTCTTAGGTGAATCCTATCTCTAGCATGCTAATAGACCCCATAATAAGAGCCTAGTTATTTGATATTAACCATCAAATTTCTGCATGTGCAGAAACACAATGGAACCCAATTATTTTTAATGAAATTCCTACTTTCTTAAAATATAAATCATGAACAAGCTTTAAAAAATTAAGGCTGCCTTGGAGACTGTCAAAATGTGACTCTACACTGACTTTGATTTACCAGTTCTATTTATTACATCTTTTCTCTTTTAATTAAAAGCTGGTGGATAGTCAATCATGCTATGAATTGTACACTCTATCAATTCTGTCAAATCCTTTCATATGCAACACAAACAATTTCTTGATTGGACTTTTTTTCATCGTGTTGGCATCATTTCCATTTATCAGATTAAGTAGTACAAAGAGAAAAATATTTGGTGGATTGAATGTTTATCTTCAAACTTGATGAATCACAGCATAGCAGAAAAATAAAACCTGAGGAATAACAATTTAACTGGTAACATATCAGCTAATAAAAGAGGCAAATGAGAAGCACCATTTATTAAATAAAAATTCAGGGAAAAGTACCAGCATATTTTATGTTACCGAAATCATAAATTGTCCAAAATAGAGGTTGTATGAATTTTATGTCTCCTGTTATCTCTTATTATTATAAATGATATTTAAGTCAATTAGCTCGAGTGATTTGCAACTTTTTATTGGAGATTTGGAAACTAAAGAATGGTAAACTGGTAAACTGTTCTGTTCTTTATTTTTAGAGATCTAATCCAACTGCTCCCATAGAAATAAGACTTAACATTTTGAGGAGGCAAACATTTGTGGTTAAAAGATGCTATATGCCCTTGTATAAGTTTTTTTAACCTTGGATTTGATAACAGCATTCACTTTATACATATTTTGTATGATTAGTGAATTGATTTATATAAAGTTCTGAGAAAGATTTGCCACATAGTAAGCAATTCTACTAATTAATGTTGTTATTGTTCTTATGCTGTTATTATTAGTTCAAATAAAACTGTTGTTTGGCAAAATTTAGAAAGTAACTTTTGTCTATTTTAAATTGTCTTTAGGATTAACAATTAAAGTGTTATAACAGTGTAAAAACTAGTGAGATGAGGATATCATGGACCAGTGTCTTCTCTTCACTATCCAAATAAATCTACTCTAAAATTCTAATCATCAATATTAATTTATTAAAATATATGCATTATCTTTATATAATTTAAATAGTTGGGGCACTACAACATATGCCTTAATCTAGTTATGAGGAAAGGTATGGATTAATTTTGTTTAATTTTACTTCCTGCAATGTGCGTATGTATCAATATTATAGTTGGCACCTTACATTCTGGATGTTGCTGACAAAAGCCCTGGACAGATGAGATTAGATCCACATATTATGATTTCAGCTATTAACTCTATACCTTCCAGACATACTCTGAGGTTCAGTTCTTTTTCTATTTGAATAATTATCAAGGCCCTACAAGTCCTAGGCTCTACAATTCTATGTGAACTAGTGGAATATTGATAAGGACTCTGATTCACTATAATAAATTGTATAATTAACTCTAAGAAAACTCAATAAAATTAAAGACTTTATTTATCCAAATAAAAAATAATATAATAAAATAACTTATAAAATTTTAAAAAAAGATCTTTAGTGAGTATTTAAGTTTTACCTCTACTTGTTATTACAGTGGAAGGTTTTTAGAAATGCATCTACTTGACTTTCATTTATACATTTGATTTCCCAAATTAGATTGTATATACCTCAAAATCAGGAAGCTCAAGGTATGTACAACCTAATGGAAAAATAGAATATATACTTAAAATTCATATATATTTTCATTCAATAAGTATCTAATGCTCTTTTTTTTTTAAAAGGTACCTCTAAAGTTGTATAAAAATTGTATATCTTTCAACTTGTATTATTTTTAGATACATTATTTTTAGTGCAGAGAAATATACATCCCAGGCAAGGGATGGGATGAACTAAGGCTTGATAGTAGGAATATGTATGGCTTGTGTAGGAGTAGTATGTAGATTAGTTTAGATGGAACAGAATGTTCAGAGGAGTGGACGGAGATCTTTAAAGTAGGATGCTGAACATATTGTTGAGTGTCTTGAATACCCACTAAAATACATAACATAATTATACAGAATAAGTGGAATGATTAAAATTTTTGAGAAAGAGTATGACATATGCAAAGCATTTGTTTCTGAAATTAATATGGCATCAAAGTTTAGGATAAATTTGGTATGAGAGAGGAGAGTCAAGAAAGTTAGCTAAGATTGATTTAGCAGTAGAAATATAGAAGAAGGAATAAATACAAATGTTGACTGTTTGGAGTTACAGAGAGAGTAAGTCAAGACAATTTTAAAATTTCAAGCTGATTGAGGAAGATAACAAATGCAGTTTTATACATTTTGAGTATTAGCTGAAGAAATGTTGGTGATTAATCTATATAAATTGAATAGTGAATATGTAAAACACACCCAATCAGGTAATGAAGAAAGGTGGTTTTTTAAATTTGTGAAATGAGTGTTTCTATTTTATATTTGGAATGAAAATTCCAATGATAAAAAAGCCTCTGAATTTTTAATAGTCATTGACCATGCATCAGTAGTGTGACTATAGTTTAGGTTTGATAGAACAATTACTTTTATTTTAAGTTCTTATTATAGTGATAATAATCAAAGATGCCATTATTGTTATGTCAGTTGAACAAGAATTGGAGATATAAAGATATATAGCAGATAGGGCCACTTTATAACAATGAATCAATAAAGTGATAACCTAACTGGAATTTTAGAAAATAAGATGCTAGTCAGGAAGACAGGAGACAGATGTTCAGCCGTAAAACATTTCCAATAACACACATATTTCTAAGTAAATACATGACTTGGATTAATAAATTATGTTTTGGGATGTACCTTCACAATGACCTATTATCTAACTCAACTCAGCATCTATTTACTTTAGTGAGTGGTAGAGAGAGTGATGAGGAGTCATTGCATTCTCATGAAAAAACTTTCTGAGGGACGATTCACAGAAATGGTTTTTCAATTACCTTGCTTATTAAGTCATTTATAATATCAAGTAGCGATTCTTCTCTGCTATACAATATGCTCTTCAAGAAATCAATATCCTTGTACTCTTCAAGTTTTTAAGCAGACTGAACCTACTTATATATAACTAAAGAAATTTGAAACCACATTTTTTTTTGTCCAGTTTAATAATATTGAAACTTCAAATATTGGGTTAACTGATTAATAAGTTTAATCTAAGCATATTGTATTCAGTTACCTTCCTCTTCTTAGTTACCACATATTTTCTATTTACTTTTTAAAAAATAAAGAATTACAGAAGCTCATGGAAATGGCAAACTTACTTTATTTCAGCAATAAAATTGCAATTTAGAATTCATGCAATATTCATGTAATTCAAATCTGAGTTGCATTCTACAGTTATGGTTCTACTAAATCAACAGAGAAAGTGCCTTTAGAGAACATCTGTTTCCTAAAGACAGAAATTTATATCTGTGGCTTTGATCCTCTGCCCTGAGCTCCACACTCATATATTTAACAACCTAATCTATAGCTCCACTTGAGTGTCTAATAAAAGTTGTATCAAGGTTACCTTTAAGACAAATTTTTGGTTTTCCTCTACAAACCTATTCCTCTACCTCACATTTCTATCTCTGTAAATGGCTTTTATATACACCCTGTTGTTAAGTCTGAAATTTTGGAGACATTCTTACTTTATAGATTCCCCTCAAGTAAATTTTGTGGCTGATCTTTACAAGTGTGACTTGAATCTTAACAAAATCATCATTTTACTTCTAATCATGGTAACATCATTTATTTCTCTCTTGAAAGTTAGCAAAAGCCTCTTATTTCCACTTTTGTCTCAATATCTCAATCCCTATAGCGATTGAAATAATTTTTAAAACTATTAAATTGAGCTTTGCTTAAAACCATCCAGTGGCTTTTAAAGTCAGGGTCCTTATTTGCAAATAGTAGAAACCAGTTCTTCCTAACTCCAGCAGCCAATCTTCAGATGGTCCTCACTTATGCCCAGCAACCTGGTACTCAGTGTCTTGTGCAGTTTACTCCCATAAAGGGTAAACCTGGAATGATGAATGACTTCTGAGGAAAGATCATAAAAGACGTTCAGTGTCCATCTTGCTCTTCTTGGATCCCTTTCTCTAGAGAAAACCAACTGTCATGTCATGAGGCTATTCAAGCCCCGTGGACAGCCCTGCGTGGTAGAGAACCAAGGCCTCTTGCCAACAGCCTGTAGGGAATGCAGACCTCCCAATAACAGCCATGTAAATGAGGCATGTCGGAAGGAAATCTTCTGGCCTCTGTAAAGCCTTCAGATGGGTAAATTCCTGGTCAACACCATGACTGCAACCCCACACAAAACTCTGAACCTGAGCCATGCTCTTAATATATTCTCAAATTCGCCAAAACCAGTTTGACTCAGAGGATGGAGCATCGGTCTGCGGACTGAAGGTTCCTGGGTCTGATTCCGGTCAAGGGCATGTACCTTGGTTGTGGGCACATCCCCAGTGGGGGTGTGCAGGAGGCAGCTGATTGATGTTTCTCTGTCATCAATGTTTCTAACTATCCCTCTTCCTTCATCTCTGTAAAGAATCAATAAAATATATATTTTTAAAAAAGATATTCTGAAATTCATGATCCACAGAACTATGTGAGATAATAAATGCTTATGGTGGTTTTAAGTTAGTAAAATGGGAGTTAATGTGCTATGCAATGATAACTTACATAATAAGTTAAGTGAAAACTCGCTTAATAGGAAACAGGCAATTTAAAGAATTTTGGGGGGAATTAGGAGGACCAGGTTCAGGATTATACAGCCAGGGGACACATTGCAGATCGCAGTCACACTGAAGAACTGGTTCAGTGAGGACCTTCTCATGCCTTCGCTGTCAGTGATTGACATACTCACAGCAGGAGTTTCCATACTGCCACCAACTTTGCTCCCACTGTAATCACCTAAAACAACTTATTGTATTTCCTGACTCATACCTTCAATGGATACTGGATTACTTTCAGTTCTTGAGTGCAAAGTGTTAGCTTTTCTTCCCACCAAGGTTCATAAGGTGGGAAAACTCTCTGCATATAAAAGGGGGTCAAACACTGAGTAGCCAGAATAAGCATGTCATTCTTATTCAGTTAGAATAAAATACAGACAACTTACTATGCTTTGTAAGACTTTATTCAACTGGGCCATGATCTCTTCTGTAACTTCCACCATTCTCCTCCAGCCACGCTAGAAATCTTTCTGACTTTCCAACACATCAAGCTTGTTCTTATTTTTGCACTAATGAATCCCTCTGCTAGCAGAATGTTCTTTCCTAACACACTTCACTGGCTGCATTCTTCTTCAGCCTTCAGATTTTATGTCTCCTTCTCAGAGGTATTTTCTGATCTTTAGGGCTTAGTCATTACCTTCCCCCTCACATATCATTCCTCTTTTCATTATTTTAATTTTCTTTCCATTTTCTGAAATTATTAGTCTACCTGCTCATTGTTTTCTCATTGGTAACATATTCTTGGGTATCAACTCCTGGAGAGGAGAGGTATCTAAGCCTGCCCACTATTCTATTCCCAGAGCCTAGGATAGTGTCTGGAACCTAATATGCTTTCAATAAATATTAATTAAATGTGTGTATCAGTAAATGAATTAAATAATAAGATTAATTATGCCACCTCTTTCCATGATCTTTAAATATGTGTGGATAACAAAAAGAAAAGAAAATGTAGTTACATATTCCCTTCTGTAAAAGACATTTTTAGGGAGAAGAAAGTAGACACTTTAGAACAGATTTATTTGCTTCAAAGAAATATTTACAAAACACAAACGTTAATTGTGTTTATTTCCCTGGAAACTGTTTTACTTGTTTTTTTCCTAATCAGATCTAAAGATTTTCCATCCAAATAATATGGTTGGGATTAATTCTAAGCAAAGACCTAACCATATCAGGGATCACATTCCCATGATTCCCTCATTTAGACATTGATAAGGAAATTAGTTAGTTTGAGAAAAAAGGAAGCCCAAGATTTTGTGTGGTGGTTGCAGAAAGAGAACATATTTCTGCTTTCCTGTATTATAGATAAAGAATCATGTAGCTCTGGTTGAATCTACTAACTGATCTGAGCGCAGAAGGATGTCCAGATTTGGATAAGATTGTATTGTGGAAAATGGAGTGTCAGAATGAAATTGGGAGCTTATTAACATTATGGGGCAACTGCATCTTTAATTTTTCAGTTACCTGAGCCACAAAATGACTTGTTTTCTAATACTTTCAACTGAAGGCAATTTACCTATAATAATACAAATGCAAATAGGGATTAAATATCCTGCTTCTTCCAATGCCTTATGAGGATTAGTTTTTGAGTATTATATATACTTAAATTGGAAACATATTTCCTTTTTATTAGTCATTTGTTACCTTCCTTCTCTTGTGGCATAAATAAATCTTCATAATTGAACAGGGTAAATGGGAAATAACCTGGAAATGATAATTTTATGGTTAGAATAAGGTGTTACTCTGGCACTTTCTATGAACAAAGTGACAATTTAAATGAATAATGATGGTTTTGTGCTCATAGTAAACCACAAGGTTTTACTCTTTGATGGAGTTGTACTAATTGTCATCGAGTTTGATTTCTGTGCCAGAACATCCTTGTATCAGAGGGCATGATTGTCATTAGCAATTCAAGAATGATGAGTACAACACACCAAACAAGTAAACATAGGAGCTATTTCCTCAAGTTTTCTTAACTACAGTGCTAAGAAACTAATTTTCTTAAATATATAATGTAAAAAAGAAATAATTTTGCATATTCTTCTATTGACTAATGCCACCATATAGATTAGCCATGTATATAGATTTTATATATATACACAACTATGTGTGTTTTATTTACAAAATCATTCTCTATAAAACATCTATAAAGCACAAAATATGTCTCTATAAAAACATGTTTTCCTGAAAATAAGCTATTTTTTAAAGTCTCATTATACAAGTATGCA
The DNA here is from genome assembly GCF_014108245.1 of Pipistrellus kuhlii. Lineage (NCBI taxonomy): Eukaryota > Metazoa > Chordata > Mammalia > Chiroptera > Vespertilionidae > Pipistrellus > Pipistrellus kuhlii. Next base: position 64,566,033 of record NW_023425540.1, on the reverse strand, counting down.
TAAATTGATTTTATACAACTATTTTCCTTATATAAATAAACATATATCTGATTTGAAGATAATCTGTTTAAAAATGAGACAGACAGGAATGTTATCATGGTAAACTATAAGGAAAGTTGTTCAACAAAACATCTGACAATTTTTTTTTTAAATTGAGTTTTAGGCAGAAAGGCAGGAAGAGAGAGAGAGAGAGAGGGAGAGAGACACTGATGGGTTGCCTTCTGATGGATTGAACTCACAACCTAGGTATGTGCCCTGACTGGTAATTGAACCCATAACCTTTTTGGTGTATGGGACGGTGCTCTAACTAACTGAGCCATCTGGTTGGGGCAACATTTAACAATTTTTTTTGGAGACAAGTTAGATTGGAATATAATGTAGAAAATAGATATGTGAACTCACGTTGTACTCAGTAAATCTGTTTATACTTGTAGACAGGACAGCAAGATAATTTTATCGTTAGAATAAAGTATTAATCTGGCACTTTATATAATATAAAGATAATGTTGAATGAATGTTATGGTAGAGAAATTATTGAGAGATTCTTTTTTTCAAAATGTTTTCTGTGTTGTCACCTTAATTTTTCAGTATAATGCATATCTAAAATAAAATATCTACGGAAAGATTTATAAGTGAGATGCAATTTTTATTCCAAAAACTGTTTTTGCAAAGAGGTAGTGTTTTCCTATTCATCAAAAGATGGAGCCACTATTTCTGGAAGGCAATCATTGCATCCTCTGATACTTTTTAGTCATGTGCCAGTGATCTAGGTCAGTGGTCGGCAAACTCATTAGTCAACAGAGACAAATATCAATAGTACAGTGATTCAAATTTCCTTTGAGAGCCAAATTTTTAAAGTTAAATCTTCTTCTAATGCCACTTCTTCAAAATAGACTCGTCCAGGCCGAGGTATTTTGTGGAAGATTCACACTCAAGGGGCCAAAGAGCTGCACATGGCTCGTGAGCCTCAGTTTGCGACCACGGATATAGGTAAACAGCTGCATGACATCAGACTGGGCTCACCATGAACCTGACTCCTCCAGGAAGAAGGGCTGTGCTGGCTTCTCAACTGTTCTGCCATAGTGCTCACCTATTGGTACTTCTGGATCTCAGAAAAAAAAAAAAGAAATAAATAGTAAAGTGATTAAAATTGATTGAAAATAGCTAAAATTTATCTTTCACATAAGTAATGAAATAATCTGTCCCTTAGGATAAAATAATCTATAAAGATAGCAATCTAAGCCTTCTAGAAATTTTTAGTCTAGGATAGCTGATACTTCCATGATTTTCAGAGAAAATATGAAGGTTTATTTTAAAAAACACATTATTTCTATTTACTTTTTTTCCAATTTTTATTTTTTTTGGTCTTTTATTCACAAAACAATGTATGCAGCTTAAAAAAATTAAAATTATTAAGTGAAAATGAGGTGTTACCTTACTTTCCTAATCTTGATTATCAGAGATGATCAGAGGCAGTGGTTTTCATGTATCCCCCATAAGTATTCTTCATTCTTCATGTCTTTGTTCAGATCTGTGAGTATGTTTGTTAGCTAAATTTTACAGTGGAATTTCTAAGTCAAGCAGTGTTTGTATACATGTTTTTGTTGTTTTTACTATTGATTTAAAAGAGATGAAGGGAGAGGGAAAGAGAGAGAAAAACATTATTAAAGAGAGAGAACCATTGATAGCTGCCTCTGATGGGGAATAGAACTGTGACCTCCTGGTTTATGAGTCAACACTCAACCACTGAGCTACACCGACTGGGCAAAAAGTGTTTAAGTCAGAGTAGGGTAGGCTACATTGAGGTGACCAACAATACCAAATTTTAAGAGACATAAAACTAAAAAGTTTAATTCCAACTCATGCTATATGTTCAGTCATGGTCAGCTCAAGTCTCTGCAAAAGCCCAGAGTAATGGAGCAGCAAGTGTCTGGGAAGCTGTTGGTTGAGATTAAGCTATGGAGTCCATCACCATTTGCAGATTCTGTATTGGCAGACTTGCCCACTTACTAAAATTTGTTTTTAATCCCCCAGCCGACACTAATGGAGCTATTGTGGTCATTCACAGGTACACACAGAATGGTGAGGAGCTGCAGTTGTCCAGCGTGCACCTTCCTCGCTGAGTCGGACAAGGTAATGCTCTACCTTCTTGCTTCAGCTTTCATATTTTTAGCAGTGACACTGTTTTTGCATTTTGTCTGTTTTTTTTTTGTCTGTTGTGATTTTGTTCTTCAAAATGGCCCCAAGCATAGTATTAAAATACTTTCTAATGTTCCTAAGCCCAAGAAAGCTGTGATGTGCCTTACAGAGAAAACAACATCTGTTAGATAAGCTTTATTCAGGCATTAGTTATAGTGCTGTGAATTCAATGTTGAGGAACCAATAATACAGTATATCCAGAAAAAGGAAAATTTGTCAACATGTACTTGAAGCTTCTCTAGAAAGTACAAAAGTAACAGCTATAGTATAAATATGCCAGCTATATCTAAAGCTATAGAAAAGATGGAAAATGGTTACATTTGTGGATTCATGAGATAGTGGCTGATAAAAAAAATAGGATAATGGATAACATTGTTGTAAGGCTGAAAACCAAAGAAATCTACACTTGTGCTACCCAATTTAGGGAAATGCTGAAACTTTTGTGGATAGTGGTTTTTTTGTGATGAATACTGTGTTTAATTATTTGTAAGAAATATATATTCAATAAGCATCTTCAAACAGAAATACATAAAACAAGAATTATCAGTTATATTGTTAGGTTGATGACAATGTTGTGACTAGTGACTTGTAGGAACCTAACCCTGTATTTCTTCTAAAACCAATGATGTGATACTTCATTATTCATTAATGAAGTATTGATACTTCCATTATTCATTGAGATTTTTAATACAACATAACTTCACAATGAGAATTATAGCTTACATTTACTCTTAAAGCCCAGAAGTGATCCATGTCATTTTTATTTGTATTTCATTGTTCAAAGAAAATTACATAACCATTACTGGCCTCTGAGGCGGGGGGAATAAGGAGGAATACTTTTCCTATAAGAAAGAGAACTGGGCCGAAACCGGTTTGGCTCAGTGGATAGAGCGTCGGCCTGCGGACTCAAGAGTCCCGGGTTTGATTGCGGTCAGGAGCATGTACCTTGGTTGTGGGCACATCCCCAGTGTGGGGTGTGCAGGAGGCAGCTGGTTGATGTTCCTCTCTCATTGATGTTTCTAACTCTCTATCTCTCTCCCTTCCTCTCTGTGAAAAATCAATAAAATATATTTAAAAATAAAAAGAGAGAACTGGATATAGGCAAATAGGAGTGCATTTACCAAAAAGTGTTTGAAATAGCCACATTTCCTCCAAGCAGGTTGTATTCCTAATAGTGGTTGAGGGAGCCTGTTTTCTCACATACTACTCACTACAGTAGTGAGTTCTCAAAAGTAGGTCAAATGTTGCTTCTCTGTCTCCATATACTGTTCAACTTTGTATACATGCATTATTAACCAAGGAGAAATACTGCTGTGAGTTTGAGAATTTTCTCTGATAAATTGTTGCTCCCACTGTCTTTTTTTTTTTTTTTGGCTTATCAGATTGCTTCTACCTTGGTCATGCATGGGAAATACTGGGAAAAGATTATCTCTCTGGTTAGCAAAATAAGATTACCTGTATTTACATTATTATATTTAATCTCAAGGAAAATTCTTTTGAAAAATATCTAGCATGTTTAGGACCTTTGATTTATTTTGGGTTGCAGCAGTATACATAAGATGTTGGAAAGTTACTGGAGAGATATACCTAGCCCTCGTGTCTGTTTAATGCATTAAGATCGTGAAAACACTTATTACAAAATTCTTATTTGGAGGAGTAAATGGTTCCAATGTCAACTCAAAATCCTTCTTGTCTGCCTGTTCTATCATTTACTAAATGAGATATGTCAAGCTATCTTTATAGTTTTTATATTTATATTTTACAGTTAATTTTTTTTTTTTTTTTACTTTGTATGACTTGAGACCATGTTATTCAGTGGGAAGAATTAAAAATTATGGGTTTTCTTTTTTCGTTTTTTTTTTTTTTAGTGAGTTGACTCTTTTACTTCAAATTATTTTATTGCCTTCAATTGTATTTGTTTGAAATGAATTAATTTGGTTATTATTTGCATGGCATATCTTATTCCATTTTTCTATATATTTATATTGTAAATGTGCCAAAAATCCATTTTTATACAATCTGAAAAATCTTTCTTTTTTCTTTCTACTGAAATATCAACTGTGTTTACTTTTAAAGTGATTTCTGATATATTTGAAATTCCATTACTAACTGTGTGCTTCCTTGAGCCCCTCTTCCCAAACTCTATTGTTTTGCCTAATAGGTACAGCCGCTTAGATTTAAGCTACTCAGATGTATTTCAAATACCATTGTCATGTCAACTAAATTTCAGAAGATACATTTATTTGGATTCATAGGAAGCATTTTCCCTGCCCCCATGAGATAGTGCTAGCTCACTATCAAGGCTTTCCAATGAAATCCTCTCTGTGACCATTCAGTCTTTACCTTCTTTTATTTTTTAAAATTTAAAATTTTATTTGATTTCAGAGAGGAAGGGAGAGAGAGAAAGAGATAGAGACATCAGTGATGAGAGAGAATAACCGATTGGCTGCCTCCTGCACATCCCCACTGAGGATCCAACTGCAACCAAGACATGTATCCTGACCAGGAATCGAACCATGGCCTCCTGGTTCATAGTGCGACGCTCAATCCCTGAGCCACACCAGTCGGGTGCTGCTTTTTATTTTTTAGGTGAGATGGCTGATCTTGTGGGATCTGAAAAAACATTTCTCGTTGTCTAGCTTTGGTGACCTAACATCTCACTAAGATATACAGGGGTGGGAAAAGTAGGTTTATAGTTGTGAGTATGTGAAACACTGAGTTTGTTCTTATATCATAATTTATTAATTAGTGCATTATTTATTATTATTAATCTACTTTTGCCCACCCCTGTATGTGTGCTTGGCACTTAGTTCTCAGCTTTTGGGGCCTCACCAAAAGCCAAGATAGAAAGATTATAAATTTAAACTCCTACTGCGTTAGTTTCTTGAGACTATGTTGGCATACCCTAGATTTTTTAAAATATGATTTTACTTTTAAACTTAAGGCTTAGCATAGACTTTTGTATTTCTTTTATTATCATTTTCCTAGAATGAATTGCAGTAGTTTTATTTTTTCTATTGTGACTATAAATAAATTTTGTAAAAAGTGTGCCAGAACAATGTAAGTCTGATCCCATTGAAATGACAAACCTAGAGGTCAAGGCCATTATAGAACATACATTAACACAATGAACTTTAGAGTTGTTGAAGAAGTCCAGCTAAGATTCATAGCTCCAGTTTGAAAGAGACTATTGGCAATAAGACTCACTCCTAAGTCCTACAATTGAAACTATTACTTTCCTTCCAAATTAACTACTCCTCACCAAAAACAAATTGGTCTAATGAAAATTTCATACTTGTGAATGCTCTCCCATCCCTTGTGCCAGGATAAGAGTATATACAACACTTAAACCACTAGGCCGTAGACAACATTTTAATTGGCGTGTGCGTGCGTGTTGTCTTTCTTTCATTCACATTCTTTCTCTGTTGCTTACACAGAAGAACAACTGCTTGTGATGGTTAGAGAGCTCTTCTCTCTCCTTTAGGGCACTTTTAACTGACTTGCAGAAGTTCTGAGAAAATTACTAACAACATTCATACTTAAGCTCATAGGTATGAATAAATTTAGTGATTAATAAAAGATAAAAGGAAAAGTCTTGATTTTGTGATGGAGGCAAAGAATTGTGCAATTTTATTTGGGAATGATGTTAATGGAAAAAGATAAGTAAATTTCAATTTGTTTGCTTTTTGTACTTAAATCTTACTGGCATCTGTAAAATCCTTGTGCTCGTCGCTGACATTCAGTAAGCATTAGCTGAATTGGAATCGGGCAGCAGAAGAATGGTTCTGACATTATCTTTGGCGAATCTGAATGAGCATGGTAGCCTACTTAATGTTGGCCGTCTCGCTCCCCTCCTCTCTCCATAGCAGAGCAACTTTGCAAACAGATTTCCTCATATGTGTAAGCCAAAGCAGTTTTATTTTGCCTGCCAGACTTACATTGATCCTATACATTTCCTCTGTTTTCAGCAATCCTTGTCACTTTTAATGGCTTTTCCTAGCCCTGGGGAATGTGAACACAAAAACTTCTTCAACCTGAAAATGATTAGCTGGGGCAGATGAAAGGCAAATTGTGGGCTAGATATTGGGGCTTATGGATTTTCTCCCTCCGGTATACGCCAGCTTGGCAGGAGAGCAAGAAAAAGCACTTCTCAAAGTCATGCTGCATGGCAGGAAGGAGAGAGATGCAACCTCTCCGACACACAGCTTGGATTGAATAACATTTATTATTTGTATCTCCATTACATGGATGAGTGGAGACAGGCTTAAGACTTTGAAGCAGTTGTTGTTGCTATTGTTTTAAGGTCACAGGGAAAGATATTCTTTTCACAAATTTTTTAACTTTATGCTTATACAAATGCATGTTTCGGAGAAGTATCTTAGAGTGTAATCAGCATTCAGAAACAACCATATACTTTTTAATTTATAAAGAATCTGTAAGATCACAAACTGCCTTAATTCCTTATGCAATTGATAAGGAAATTGCTATTTCAAATAGATATATATATTTAGCTATATAATTTGTTCAAAGTCAAACTACTAATTTTTCCTTTTTTATTATACCTGCCATTTCTGGGGTTGGGTTTTTGTCTTTTTTCTTTTGCCAACACTGTGCTAATAATTCTTAACAATGAGCATCTGAATCTCTTGATACAACAGAAAGAACTTAAGCTCTGTGCCCAAACCAGTCCTGGGTTTAAATTTCAGCTCCTGCATTTACTGTCTGTGGCTCCTTAACCAACCAAGTTTCATATGAATCTGAAGCTCAGTAAACCTGTAAAATGGGGAAAATAAAAACAAAGTTAGATGGCTGTTATTATATTAGTCAGTGTGTACATAATGCCTATTAAATAACTAGAGGCCCAGTGCACAAATTTGTGCATGGGTGGGGGCCGGTTGGCCAGCCCCACTCCCAATTGGGGTGTTGGGGGCCCATCGGAGGCCAGATCAGGCTGGTTGGCTGCTGCAGTGCATGTCATAGCCACCAGTCATTCCAGTAGTTCTGCTGTTCTAGTCGCTGGACTTTTATGTGTGTGTGTGTGTATCTACATAAGAAATTGTATATATTTTCATCCATATCTTATACCTCATGCAATCAGTCTTACCAGCAATATGCTGAGAAAGGATGTGTAGGGCAAAGGCATTTTATTAGCTTTTCCAATGAACTGTATCAGAAAATAATTTTAAATTCTAATGGAGCAAGTATGAATATGGAGTATAAGTTTGAAAGTCAGACCGACAGAAAGGTATAGATACAGGTGAAATTCAGAGAAGGACAATTCATTGCCATTTTAAAAATATATTTTTATTGATTTCAGAGAGGAAGGGAAAGGGAGAGAGAGAAACATCAACGATGAGAGAGAGTCATTGATCGGCTGCCTTCTGCACACCTCCTACTGTGGCTTGAGGGTGCAACCCAGGCATGTGCCCTTTACCAGAATCAAACCTGGGACCCTTCAGTCCACAGGAAGATGCTCTAACCACTGAGCAAATCAGCTAGGGCAAAAAGGACAATTTTTGTTGTTGTCAGATTTTGAGTCTGGTGACAGGTCCACTTACAACTGGTCTCTAGTAATGCAGTTGTAAGTGCTAGGATTCTGTGCATAGTTCTAGTCTCATCAGAGAATAAGGATACTAGGAAGGAGACCAAAATGGGAATCAAGTTTTTCAAAATATTCCAACATGTAGCAAAGGATACAGGAAATATTGAAGTGCGAAGACCACACAAGCCTCAGTGTCTATTCCTAGAACATTGTGTTCTGAGCCTATTGACAATATCATTCCATCGGGGGCACTGAGAATCCTGGTCTAAACACAGTCCAGCAAGAATCTGCTGGGGAGGAGAGGAACCTGCAGGTGCTGTCAGTATAAGGTCAGCCTGTGAGAACGGCGGGAAGACAGGAATGACAGGAGGAAGAGGGGACTCAGGCAGAGCAGGTTTTTTGTCATGGCTTCTGCTCTGGTGAAAAGTGAAAGTGTCACTAAATTATCAGTGATTGTCTCCTCTTTGTGTTTCTTTCCATCTCTCCACTCTCTAGACATGCTTCCAGATGACAGGAAGGGAGCTCTAGATTGGCTCTGTTTGTGGTGTGTGTGTGTGTGTGTGTGTGTGTGTGTGTGTGTGTGTGTTCATATGCTGGGGCAGGAAGAGACTAGTAGAGAATGTAGAATGGGACAACAGTGTTATTTCAAGAAAAGAATAGTCTACATCTGCTACATCTGCTGGCATCATAGTGCTTGGTTCTGGTGTTATTAAATTTAGATTTTGCTAATATATATATAACATGTGTATGTGTAGAAGTGTGTATATATAAAATATGTAGATTTAGGAATATATGCATGTATAAGTATAGGATATATTAACTACTTTATACTTATATAAAATATAATATCTAGAGTTCATAGAAACAAAGCAAGCGCTTTAAACATTGAGGTGAATTAATGCAAAAAAGACTAGAGGCCTCAATCAGGTTGGTCAGTGTGATTAAGCCATCTGTGCTTGCTAATTTGTACTTATAAAGTCAGGGTCTTACTCTCTCATAGAGACTGAAGACGGGCCATATCTTTTGCATATAATCGTGTGTGTGTGTGTGTGTGTGTGTGTGTGTATGATTTTCCTTTTTCCTTTTAAAATTTATCTTTCAATTACGGTTGAAATATTTTGTTTTAGTTTAAAGTATACAGCATACTGGTTAGAGAATCATATTTTTTTTCAAAGTAACCCTCTTTCCCACCCACCCCACATATCCCCCCCACATATCAAATACCCTATCTTTCTTGATGCCTGCATTTCAAAGGGACTGCTCTCAGGTCCTTGAGAAAGATAGTCCTGGGTTGAAAAACTAGCAAAGAGCTGGGAGAAGACTGACTTTTCAAGGGCAGAGAAAGAAATTTTTAGATGAAAGCTTCCTAAAATACCAGTAAACACCTGCACTTGAAAGGGGAACAAGTCACTGCTAAGAAATGGATCTTTTATTGACATCAATCAACTGACAAGTCTATGTGCTTACCTGGAATGCAAGCTTTCTTATTCCTCTACATTTCCTCCCTTTTTATATTATAACCAAGGCTACATTTTTAAAGTAGGATAATACACGTATATTTTAAGTGTTTACAGTTTATTATAAAAATTAAGATATTCTTTATATCCTAATCATTTTGATGTCAACTCACTTGAATATATAACATAAATATTGACTAAAATGGCCTTAATGTTCCCCTCAACTTGACTAAACATTTGATTCCCCCCCCCCCCGATAATAGGCCCCTGACCACTATTTTCTTAGAGCATTTACTGGTACGAGCCTCATGCATCATTAATATTGGACAGTAGAGCAAGCATCATGCAAAAACAATGGAATTACAAACATTTTGTCAGAGTTCTTGCAACCAGAACTAAAAATAATGCAGGCAGCATAAGAATATTTCCTAGATAAATGATAAATGGGTAGTCATAATAAAAAATAATTAAAATAATGCAACACCAAATTTACCAAGAAATTTAAAATATTTGAAGCAGAAGTTAAAATATCAAAACAAATGACATGATCTTGTTTTTACCTATTAGTTTAGGTTGCCATAATCTTAGGCTTCATGTACTTAACTATAGTGCTATCCATACTTAGTAAATATTTGTGGAAAGAAAGAAAAATGCTAAGGAAGGAAGGATTGGGAAAATAAAATAATCTCCACACTAATCTAGAAGAAAGAACACACATTATTATTGAGTAAGCATTGTCAGATTTATGTATATTAAAGTAGCATGTAATCCACTACAAAATCCAGATTGAACTTCATGAAAATTTATACAATTATGTAGAAGAGAATTAAGACTTCTCTTATCTCCTCAGGAGACACGAGGACACATTTTGTGATTTTGTCCCGAGTAACTTGTGAGAAATGTGCACAACGTTAGTATCAGGGGTGTGGGTTTTACAGTTCCAGTAGTCAGAAGGCCCTGGATCTTGCACTGAAAATCAAAAGGTTGGGACTCTTGTGTTTTTAAGAGGACCAAATAAGGAGGGGAAGAGAGGAACTATTGCCTCCTTCCTCTTTATTTAACAAAGAAAATGTGATCTTCGTTTACTGAGGAGTTGAAGCTAGATCACAGAAGCTTGAGAGGGAGAGGAATAGGGGAAAGAGAAACATGGGGAGGGCAAAGCAGGAAGAAGAGACCAAATGGAGAAAAGGTGCGCAGATGAAAAAGCTGCACAATGTTCCCCAGAAAACTGGGCACTTTGGCATCCCCACCCACTATACCAGTTCCCCAGAACTAGCTGGTTCCCTTGTCTTGCATGCTGTAAAAAGACAAACACACCTTATCCCATAGACTCAGGAACTGCTCAATTGCCTCTGGTCCAAACCCGAGAGAAGGATCTAGTGTTTATGATTTTGTTGATTTCCTGTTGAGACAGATTCTTCCCCTACGCAAGCAGTGGGGGCTGTGGCGGCACAGTCTGGGCAGCAGATTTCCCAGAAGGAAGTATATAATTTCCCTCTCCATTGGTCTTTTGCTCCTCATTCACTGCCCCTCCCCTCACTAACCCCATTACTGAGTTTTTTTTATAAAGTGGCCCCAATTCTAATCTCACATGCAAGATAGTAAAGAAATAAATTGACAGAACTTGCCAGCGGGACATTCAGAGGGTGCTTCCTGGACTGCACACCCAGACCTGGAGAGCTTGGCCCTTGTCTTTATAGAGAGGAAGAGGGGAGGGGGAGAGAGAAACATCTATCAGTTACCTCCATTATGTTCTCCAACCTACAATCTAGGGAACAAACCTTTGACCTTTCAGTGCATAGGACAATGGTCCCATCAACTGAAGCACACCTGCCAGGGCAATGCTTTGTATTCTTGATTAGCAAATCATGAATGAGGAATATGAATCCAAGTACCCTAGGGGACACTATGAATTTATAGTTTCAAGATTCAATGAATCGACAAAAATTATGGCAACTAGCATTTTTATAATATAAGAATAAATTCTCTCTCTCTCTCTCTCTCTCTCTCTCTCTCTATATATATATATATATATATATATATATATATATATATATACACACACACACACACACACACACACACACACACACGTATTTTCCGGCGTATAAGATGACCCCCTAATTTTACAGTTAAAACATAGGTTTAGGCCTATATTCGCTGTATAAGACTACCCCCCACTTCCGAGGCAACACCAGTTCTTTTTTTAATAGACTGCCTCTCTGACTCTGGCCAATCTGAGCAGGCTTTTTTTCGTTTCAAAAGTCGTCTTATACGCCGGAAAATACGGGGTGTGTGTGTGTGTGTGTGTGTGTGTGTGTGTGTATATATATATATATATATATCTATATATATATATATATCTCGATATATATATATATATAGATATATATATCTCGATATATATATATATATATATCTCGATATATATATATATATATATATATATATATATATATATCCTAGAGACTTCCAGTTATTTTTTAGTGAAGCCCTATTACAAAACTTGGACTTTTAGGTTAGCTTCACAGTCTTGGAAATATAGAAGTTGCTACTAAGAAGAAGCAGGCATTTGTGGAGTAATATCAATTATATTGTGCAGAGTAATACCAATCTGGATGTAAGAAATTATTGTCAGAAAACCTAATTTTGAGTAGGCTGTGTAAGTAAAGAGGACACCTTTCTGACTTTTTTTTTACATTCCATTGATTTAATGATAGAATGCAAAACAAGAATATTTCAGATTTAAAATTCTGACACTCAAGTCTCACTTTCACCTTCAACCTTACAAAAACTTTGCCATACATTGGAGGGATGCTATAAAAAATTTTTTTTAGCGAACCTCTTGCAAATTTAAAGAGTTTTAAGTGTAAAACATTATAAAAAGATGACTTTGCTGAGAAGGGAAGGCAGGGTCAGAGTTAACTCATTTTGGAACAATACTGACAGGCTGAGTTGCTTGCTAACCTGGAAGCTTTTCATAGAAAAGCTTGTCAGGATTACACTGCCAGGTTAAGTGTTTAATACCTTGGGTTTTAAAAAATGTATATAATCACTTTCTAATAAGGGCGCTGAAGAAAAATTTGTCATTTAGAATTAATGTAAGCATTTAATTAACGGTGGAGAGTTTCTAACAAAACTGAAAAAGGCTGAACATGCCCATTGTTATATCAACCTTTAAAAGAATGGCTCTTGATTACATGATCAGGTTCAGAAAAATATAAAAAAGGTCTGCAGCTGTTTATTATTCTAACTCTTGGTTATGGGCTCCAACTGTAAGATAAATGACAAGTAATTTGCCTAAAGGAAGTTTCTAAACAAAAAGTTAAAGGTGAAGGGTTTCAGGAAGCCTCTCAATAGCACCAGTCAGCCAGTGGCTTGAAGTTTAATCACAAAAGCCAGGCACACGGCCCAGGCAGGAGAGCTGAGGTTCTGTGACCGGGGTTCAGAGAAACCAAGCTTATTGTTATTAAAGTTTCCTGGAAATTGAAATAGCATATGGCTCCCAAAGTTTCTGAAAACGTATTGGCCAACTGACTCTCAAAGAGGAATTTTTGCAGTTTGGCTCTAACAGAGGTATTTTAAATAAGACTTTCAGGGAAATTACACCAGGCGCTAGCCACAGCCCCAAAGTAATTTACCTTTGATCTCATGAGAAATAATATATGGGAATATTTATGAAATCAAAATTAATATTGAACAATTTGATTTTTTTTCTTTTTAAAGTGAAGGAACAATAACTTTCTAAGTTTAATATCACATATAACTTAATTTAGCCACAATAACATGTTAGGGGCTTTATTTTCTTCTGTTCCTTATTAACTTATTATTTCCTAAATTAAAGATTATTTTGTACTCATTTGTTTTGAATGCAAAAATGCAGAAAAAGATAAAGAAGAAAATATAAATAATTTGTAATCTTTTTTAAAAGAAGTAAACATTTTGATATGTTTTCTTAAATCTTTTGTTCAGTGAATTTATTTGAAGGAATAAAGATTTGCATTCTGGCACTATTCATTTCATGGTCTGGTGAATGGCTGGATTAAAAAAAAAAATGACCCCTATTTTAAATGTAATTTATGATCTACCTTGCCCCTAGCTCACAGTTTCTGATTCCTTAGAGATTTTAACTCCTGGCTTACTTTCTTTTCTTCAGTATCACTCCTGTCACTATTCTTGGTGATTAAATGTCCATATGTTTAATTAATTCAAACCTCCTTGCTCCTACTGATCTAGTCCTGCACTCAACATGGCCACCCTCTAGATCTTGTCAATTTCAAGTATCATACCTCTGACCACCACCTTCTGTCATTTCAACCCTACCCTCCATTGCCCCAATTCAAATAATCCTTTAACCCTATCACAACCTTCAAAGCAATGAGCTAGCTACTGTCACACTGCCCCTGTAACCCTACTTTCTCCTTAAATTGTATGTCTTTAAATTTCATGATTCTTGATTTTAATCCTTCCTTTGCCTGTATTCTCAACTCCTTTGTTCTTTTATTGCTTCATCATATTTATGTAGTAATGCTGGAGTGTCCCAGCTTAGTCTTTTTCTTATTCTTTTATTTTTCTCTACACATCCACTGCCTGGGAGATCTCAGCAAGTCTTAAGGTTTTTAATATCCACCTACCAGATAATTAATCCAACATATACATGTGCAGTCTACCTCCCTTACCAACTCCACACTCATATACCCAGCTGATTCCTCAAATATCTTCTGCTGCATATCTAATGGGCATCTCAAACTTGACATCTAAGAAATCAAGATAATTTATCCTCCTCTATCACCACCCACAAAACCTATTCCTCCATAAAGGGCAGCTCCTTCTTCCATATATTTGGCTAAAACCTTTGGAGGCATTATTTAATCTTCTCAGTCTGTCATATTCCTTATTATATATGTCAGTAAAATGCGACATAAAATTTCATTGTGTCTCTCAGCCTTTACTGCTCATGCATTGTCCTGAGTTACTATTACCTTTTTTCCTTACCTATGTTGTTGCAATGGCCCCAACTGGTTTTGTTGCTTCTCTTTTGCCTCCTTTTGATCTATTTCTAACAGAGCCACAACAGTATCATTGATTAAGAGTAGGTAAGATTATATCACATAAGATATGTGAGTAAAATCCAACAATGGGTTCCCATATCATGAGATTAAAAAAAACTAATATCCCTAAAAATCACCCAAAGCTCTACACATTTTCCCCCCTCTGCTACACGTAATTCTTTGACCCTGCCCTTTCTCTTGCTCACCATTTACACCAGCCTCCCTCCTATTGCCCAGTCCTTTGAAGCAGAATCCCAGCTCAAGGTCTTTGTACTTGCCCTTCCCTCTGTCTTAATCACTCCTTTAAAAAAAAAAAAAAAGATTTTATTGATTTTTTACAGAGAGGAAGAGAGAGAGAGAGAGCTAGAAACGTCGATGAGAGGGAAACATCGACCAGAAGCCTCTTGCACACCCCCTACCGGGGACGTGCCTGCAACCAATGTACATGCCCTTGACCAGAATCGAACCTGGGACCTTTCAGTCCGCAGACCAACGCTCTACCACTGAGCCAAACCAGCTTCGGCTGTCTTAATCACTCTTTACCTACATATTCACTTGATTGTGAATATGTGAATATCTCCTTCACTTATTTCAGATATTTACTCAAATGTCTGAGTGAAGCTACATATAACCACCCCATCACAAATTGCAATCACTCATACTCCTCCTCCTCTTCTTGTTTTATTTTTTTTTCAGAGAACTCTTCACCCCCTAACATATATATTTCTTATTTATCTTATTTCTTTTCTTTTGATAAACTTAAAATTAGTGTTTTGTTTTGTTTTTTTGAGAATGGGGATTTGCTTTGTTTTGGCTCTTGTTGTAATACTAGTACTTAGAACAGGCAATGTCTAAATAGACACTCATTACATATTTGCTGAGTGGTTGTTAGAAAGATACCACCAGGGTTGCAGCAGAATCTAATCTGACATGGTTCTTAGTCAAAATTCGACTCTCTCAGAGGAGTTTCTGACAAAGCACTCTATGAAGGAAAAATTTAAACTGAGCCATTCTTGGACGTCAAACTGGAGAGTCTGCCAAAGATGATATTTGACCCAGTGTAACAGCACTAAAAATCTCTCATCTGTGAATCAAGTTATGCACAATGATTTACTGTAATACATCCCTTTGTGTTCATTCCCAGAAAAATGTAGCCAAGGAAATGGCTTTTATGTGGGTGGGTAAGAATTCAAACCTCGAATGGAGAATAATTATTTTAATTTTTCCCCTCTATTCCATTGCTTATAGTGTATGGCATATGTCTGAGTGACTTACAGAGTGCTTTGCACAGAACAATTTATCATGGTGTAGAGCCTAGCATGTAATCAAGATCTTAGGGGATTCCATGGACTACTTTAAGGAAAAAAAGGATAGTTTAAGTCCATACAAAAAGTCTGCTTGGTTGATAAATTAGTGGGAATCAGAACCTTGGAAGAAGAACAACACAAAAGGTTAATACATGTTAGAAAACACATATATCTTACATAAACTTTTAAAAGTTTTTATAGAATAAAAAGTTAACTTTCAGGCCAGAAGAAATACCAAGAAAAGTTAGCTTGAGGAATGAATTTCTGTATTTTAATTCCACATGGAAAATATATTATGATGATTAACATATTGTGAGACAGCTAAAGAATCTGCACTCAATAGGAAACCCTCTGGTGATTTACAACTGAAGTAAAACGTAGACAGGTTGAAATAGAAACAAATAACAAAGTCAAGGAGTGAGAAGTGGCATTATATATCTGCAGTAATGATCTGAAAGAGGAAGCCATTTTAGCTAAGTCTTCAGAAAAACATACCATAGTAATATAATGGTTTTAAAGACCTGCTTGGAACAAAACAAACCATATATTTTAGATTATTTGCTTAGGAAATAAATTGAAAATGCATCAGTAACACAGAAAGAACTGTTCACTTTCAACAATGCCTCAGTTTTATTAAGGACAATTGTTACAAATAGCAAAATGTAAAGCCATCATTGTTAAAGTGATCAGAAAGGAAAAATGAAAGAAGGTATTATTATAACTTTAGGGAGCAGCAAAAAGACTACCTGGGAACAGTTATCATAACTAGAATGAATTTAGAAGTAAGTTTTGCCTGGTTTCAACATTTTTACTCTGAGCAGACCCAGAAGAGAAAGCTCTCATGAAGTAAATAATACCATTCGGGGTTCTCCTCGTTTTGTCCACTTCCTTAGGCTTCCAATCTTAGGAATAACATCTCATGTAAACCTAAGGTGTCTTGATACCTAGAGGCTCCCTACCAACATTCCTAATGTTGTTTCTAAGTATATTTTCCATCATAATATTTAACTCACCCATTCCAGCAGTCATTATAAGACTATATTTATTTCCCTCATTTAGTTTCAGTTGATCTTATTCCCCCCCCCCCCCCCCAAGAAAGTGAGCTCTCCCTTCTGTATGGATCTGGAGCCCTGGTGCAGAGGTGAAGCAGCATCCACAGTGCTACCTTGTGACAGCTGTGAGTTATGGCCGAGAGGACAATGGCTGTGAATACATACCAGAACTCCCCACAGGTTGGTAGTCATCTTTTCCAGACTGTCTAAATTAGAGGATTCTTGCATTTTCCAGAGAAGGATGAAGGAAATGGGGGCTAGAGCATGTGAACGATGCTTTTTGCCTCTAAGGTCTCTGAGTGCTGGAGTTGGTATTAATTTGAGTTGCAAGAAAGCTGAGATGTGAAATAATGTGCTTCCCGAACTGAAAAGCCATTAACATCATTAACGTTTGTAGTGGTTGATTATCTGCTATATCTTTCTTCCTTTTCCAAAGTTTTATGACATTCAACTAAAAGATGAGATTACCATTTGTGCTCTAAACCTAAGTTTTGTACTCAGAAAGAAAGGTCATATTCTAGCTTTATTTAAATGACCTGTGTTATTTCAACATGACTTCAGATTTTGTAATGTGGCACTCAGAATTAACCATGTGAATGGCTCAAGTCACTGAGATTCAATCCCAGCAACCATTTGTTTTGTAAAGCTTTAGACCACTCAGTTAAAGTTGTAACCTTAGCTAATTTTTCATTCATCCTTTAAGGTCACTTTATGATTTTCTTGTTCTCAAGAAAAAAATTCAAACTGAAAAATAGCTCTTATACTTATATTTAGAATTATTAAGAAATATACTATTTTGATATGTTATTTGGCTCAGGGGTTTAAAAAAAATCTGGTAGCATTGCTGTCCTGAGATAGTATAGAAAATTAAAGCCAGGTTTGTTGTTTCTTAAGTTAGTGAATGCTATTAGTCAATGTCACTTTTGAAATTAGGTCTCTGTATGTTGTTCTAAGCTAACCTTTTCCAAGACTAATAACAATTATAAACCTGTTAGAGAATGTTGGTTAATGAATTAGAGAATGTAGGGTTAAGTCCAAATTTAGCAAATGCTCTTGAAGTAACTAAATATTATTTATGGACGTGTCTTGTCATCTAAACTAGGGATCAGCTAAAGGAAAAGTGTGAGAAACATCCTCTGTGATGATTTCTCTTCATTAAGAAAGTAATGGAATCCTTGGCAATTGTTCAGACAGCATTCAATTACTCACATTAAAATGATGGTTATATTTGTAAATCATCGACTAGACCCGAACCAAAATTTCTAATGTATTTAACTTATTAAAGAACAATTAATTAATTGCCAGTAAAACAGTAATTGCACCTTTTTTGAAGGTCTTAGGAAAACATAAACTAGGAAAAGATAAGGTCCTTTAACTGTGGTGTAAGCCTGGGCTGGGAGGGGGAGAAATAACCAGTGAGAAGTGGGTTCTACTAAAAGGACCAGAGTGGAAGTGGGAACCTTGAAGATCCAAGTCCTAAACCCAGTCTGAAGCTGCACCACTGACTTCATGACTTCCCATTTCAGCATGACTGCCTAAGTCCCAACTATATACTCCTGTATACATCTAATCTAAATGTACAATGTTTTAGATATTTCCAAATTCTTCTTTAGTTCTTAATTTCCTTCTGTTGGAAATAGTGCCATTAATCCACCAGGTCATATGAATCATTCATTTCCATAAATGGGTCTGATTGAAATTGCAGCACTAAAGGGTTATTTTAATAGACATGAATCATGAGCAACCAATTTCAGTATATCCAACTGGCTAGAGCCGACACTCTTGTCTACTTTTGTTTTATTTATTTATTTATTTATTTATTCATTCATTCATTCATTCATTCATTCTGAAGCCAGGGCCAGGGCAATGGCATTAATTAAAAATGAATTAAGGAACACTTATTAGGAACTAAATAATAATTTCTTGCTTCTCTCACATGCAATGAGACATAGAAAAACAGGAGACTGTAAGTGTGAGGAAAGACAGGGCATTTGCTCCATCCCTCCTGAAAAGCATCAGTCTCTTGATCGTCCTTTTAAACTTTTATAAATTGAATCATATTTTAGTTTTGCATATTTTCACAACGCACCTACAGTAATAGCAACTTTTAGTTCCCTAATTGGAATTTTCACATATCTCGTGCTCTGCCAATAGAGACAATCAAAGTAAAAATTCCAACTGCTGGAGATGCTGTGTTTAAATTAAATTAGCAAGGAGTTTAAAAAGTAACTAGATCCCCAAGCCATACTGAAAAGATAAGTGCCAGAAGAATGAAATTTGACTACAAAAATAAAATTGTTTCTTTTGAACAGTCTGTTCTTTAGAAGGAATACAAAAACATTCTTGAGAGGATCCTAAGCAGAAATATAGTTCCTTTTTTTACCTATACCCATAGTAGATGACTTGAGATCATTAAAACAACACAGCTTCATGAGAAAGACCATGTAATCAGTAGAGATTACTTGCAAAAATGAATACAGTAGAAATTTTAGCGGTTTGAACTATAATGACATGTGTTGAAAATGCTAATACACTTCAGCAATTATTGATGGCCCTTCTGCTTGATAATCTGTTAAGCCTTTCCCACAGTTGACTGCAGGGTATTCAGAAATACACACACACACACACACACACACACACACACACACACACACAAACACAAAACAGAAAAAACACACACAAAAAAACAACTTTATTCATGTCAACGGTAAACAGCTGTTAAAAGTAGCCATGAACAGTGAAAGAAATTATCATCCAAAAACAGAATGAGAAGTTAAGTCATGAACAATAGACCCTATATTTATAGAGACTAAAATAATTATCTTGACCATCATGAGTTACAGAGGCAAATCCTTGGGGATTCTAACTCCAACTTGGCCCTAATCATGCCTGTTTGAAGGG
The DNA here is from genome assembly GCF_014108245.1 of Pipistrellus kuhlii. Classification (NCBI taxonomy): domain Eukaryota; kingdom Metazoa; phylum Chordata; class Mammalia; order Chiroptera; family Vespertilionidae; genus Pipistrellus; species Pipistrellus kuhlii. The sequence goes on along the minus strand of NW_023425540.1, from coordinate 64,546,524 downwards.
CTAGATATCATGGAGCAAAAACAAGATGTTGCCATTTTATCCGGTCTGGATTCCTGACTCACAGAATCTATGAACATGATAAAATGGATGTTTTTTATATACTGAGTTTGGAGTTGTTTGACACACAGCAATAATTAACTGGAATACTAGATTGACTCTTCTCCCTTAGTTTTTCAGGATTTTTATTCATTCTTCTACCTCGATAATTCTATCTTATGATGAATTTTTCTTTCACATTGGACACACATCGAATGTCCAACTATTGCTTCCTAGGAACCCCAGTGATGGTAGAGACATACTTTTAATCTCCCTTTAGTCCCACATGGAAGGGCTTCCTTCCAGAAGAAACTTACTCTAAATTTTTGTCCAGCCAGTCCCCAACCACTGTGATAGCAATGAATACTTATTAATTTGTTGGAGTTTTTACTTCTGTCTTACACGTTCTCTAACACAAAATATTAATTTATTGAGTGGTGAAACTAGCATTTATTGAAACTTTGTCAGGCACTATTTCTGGCCTAAGAACTTGCACTCTAAAGGGTGATTCACAGGTGTCAGACTAGCATCATGGTCTAAAAGTTCCCTCTGCCTATTCCTTTTCTGTATCTTTTACAGAAATTACATTTTATTAATTTCTTGCATTTTAAACTCCATTTTTGCATCTGTTTCTTAGAAAACCCAAAATAACACAAATGCCCTTCTCAACCTTGTATGTCTGAATAATTTTTATTAATTATAAGTATACAAGAGGGAACAACTGAGGAGCAGAGTTTCAATAACGCAGTCTTGGCAGAAAAAAAAAGAAAGCAAGATAATGTATTTTCTGTCCTTTACCCATGGTGGGAGACAGAGATGATACTTGTGCAAGGGAGCTAATAGTTGAATTGGATTTTCCACTGTGACTAAGCTTATACATGAAGTAATTATGGCCGGATCTATAAACACTTAAGCTCATGTCATGGGGAGTGAGTTAAGACCAAATCCTGGGTGCAGCTCACAATGAAGTCTCACTGAATAATAGCCTTTCCAGGTTTCCCCTAGGAGGTTTTAGGTAGTCATCCTCCACTGAGACCACTAACATCTTGAACCAGGATGCCATTATTTCTAGTTGTTTTTCAAGATTGGAAGCCTGAGTTTTGTACCATTCCTCTGTGTGTTGCAATAAAAGACTATCAACTTGAATTACTGTTTCAGTAATTTATCTGCTAGTGACTGCTAGACCACCATTTTCTTGAAGAAAAAGAAAGAAGCCTGGTCCTTCCTATTATTACCATCACATATTACAATGACTGGCACATGGTGTATCCCTGACACGTCTAAGTGGAGTGAAAAGTGCTTCATTATTTGACTTCTTTACATACAAACAATCTCTTTACTGGGTTTAATTTTCCTCAGGATGACTTTGCTGCCATAGACATTTAGTTGGGGATTTGTGTTAAGAATAAAGAAGAAAAACAGCAACAAAAGCTTATTGTAATGTGATATTTAAAGCATTGCATTGCTGAATGATTTCTGTGGTTAAATATAAGAGTCATCGTGAAAGCATACTGAGGAAAAATAACTATGAACAAAGATGGTATTCAGATTAAGAACACTGTATTAGCCACACTTCCTAAATAATTGAAAATTAGTATAAACAGTTCTGCCAATACAATGTGAAATATAATCTTTTCTCATTAGTTATAGATGCATCCATATCTTGGCATTCAGAACCACTTACAATATTATTTAAAACTAGAGGCCTGGTGCACAAAATTCGTGCACGGGGGGGGGGGGTTCCCTCAGCCCAGCCTACACCCTCTCCAATCTGGGACCCCTCGAGGGATATCTGATTGCTGGTTTAGGCCCAATTCCCCCAGGGATCTGGCCTAAATGGGCAGTTGGACATCTTTCTCAGAATCCAAAACTGCTGGCTCCCAACTGCTCGCCTGCTTGCTGAATTGCCCCTAACTGCTTTTGCCTCCCAGTCTGATCACCACTCCCTGCCAGCTTGATCAATGTCTTAACTGCTCCCCTGCTGGCCCAATTGCCCCTAACTGCCCTCCCTTGCAAGCCTGGTCCCTCCCAACTACCCTCTCCTGCTGGCCTGGTTGCTTCCATCTGCCCTACCCTGTAGACCTGGTTACCCCCAACTTCCTTCCCTTGCAGGCCGGGTCCCTCCCAACTGCCTTCTCCTGCTGGCCATCTTTTGGCAGCCATCTATGTCCACATGGGGGGGGGTGGCCATCTTGTGTGTTGGAGTGACAGTCAATTTGCATATCAAACTTTTATTATATAGGCTATAAAACTTAGAAGAGGAAACAACATTTAAGGCTTCAGTTTTGGTTGCTTTTCTCAGAGGGCAATATTCTTAATCATATGGTTACTTGATTATATAAATTTGCGGTTGTTATCTACTATGGTATATATCTATTAGCTGTAAATTTTCCTTTAATAGAAGTGAATGTCAAGCTTAGAAATAACTCAGAATATAAAATGATGGGTAAAGAGCTAAATAAGAATTTTCACCTAGGGATGGAAAAAATGAAATTATGTCTCTTCTCTTTCTATGGGCCTTTAAATACACCTAAGTTTGTGATCTGCCTATGGGAGCATCTTACAGGAACTTCAGGGAAGGAACCCATGGAAAATGTTGAGACCACATGTCTTGGGGATATAGCATCTTTGGGCAGCACCCTGCTTGAAAAAGGTTTAATTGTGTAGCTCGATCTATTTATAGAGGTCTCAAAACAGATTTTTTTTTTTAAATCCTTTACCTAATTTTGTATATTCTAGGGTAAAAAAAAAAAAGTATAGATTTTGTTTTTATCCTTAATTTCTTATAGTAAATCCCTTCCTGCTTGTTTATATTTAGAATCTTTTCTTTTTTTCTAGATCACCTCCTTCTAGAACATCTAATGATTTTCCTAGAAAGAGGCGAGAGATATGCAGGCAATATCACTTGGGAACAAGAATCTCCTATACGCTAGGAAGAACTTGGTGCCAGCACCTCCTGTTTGTCATGGGTGCTGAGGGAGGGGTCATACAGGGTGAGAATGCTGAGGCCCTGATTGAGGGACTGGCCAGTGCCCCAGGGGAAAGGGGAGGTCCCAGGACACCAAAATTCTGGAGGTGGGATGGAGTTCATTAGCCCATACCTGTATGTGAGATGCTTTCTAGCAATCAGTGACTGCTGTGGTGGGCCAACTTTTATAGTTCCTCACACTATTTAACATTTTCCACTTACTGAAACATAGTACCCTTATTTATTTTTAATATATTTTTTATTGATTTCAGAGAGGAAGGGAAAGGGAGGGGAAAAAATAGAAACATCAGTGATGACAAAGAATCATTGATTGTCTGCTTCCTGTACATCTCCTACTGGGGTCAAGCCTGCAACCTGGGCATGTGCTTTGAACAGGAATTGAACCATGACCTCCTGGTTCATAGGTCGATGTTCATCTACTGAGCCATAATAGCTGGATAGTACCCATACTTATTTTATTGTTTTGTTTGTGTGTGTGTGTGTGTGTGTGTGTGTGTGTGTGTGTGTGTTTTAGTTAATCCTCATCCTAGGATATTTTTATATTGATTTTTAGAGAGTGGAGTACCCATACTTATTTTATATTCTGTGTGATAAAACCAGTATTTTAAGCCTTTTTTAGCCTGATGCAATCTCATTAAGCCTGAGTGTTTTTAAGATTTTTTTTAAAAGAAATTGTGATTAGATCTTCTGATTTCTTGGAAATGTATCAGTGAGAATTCTCTGACTCCTGAATTGAAAGGTGTCCTTGTAAATTAGATTTTTGTTTGTTTCCACTGGGCATTTGAAAATACTCCTTTCTAACCAGAACCACTTCACACCAAATTCTCACTGTGATTGTTCAGGTCTTTCAGGTTCTATGGATTTAGGTTACAAACTTACATGAGAGCCAACTTAATATTGCAAATCCTTGTGGGGGAGGGCGATTTCTTCCCACTTTATTTAGTCAGTGACAGTTTTCAAGGTGGATTTTTTTTTTTTTTTTTTGTGCCATTCTGGGTATGTATCCACAATCCTAGTACTCCCTTATTATGGTAACATAATCTTTTGTAGTGAGTGTTTTCCTAAAATATTTTACTATTTGGGTAGATTCTAGACTTTCCTCCTCATATCTAAGTCTGAAATGCCATGAAAAATCAAGTCATGGGCAGGAATTTGGGCAACTGCATTTAAGGTAAAAGCCAAATTCAGGGCTCCACCTATGTTCTGGGGTTGGCAAACGTTTTCTGTAAATAACCACTTAGCAAATATTTTAGAATTTTCAGGCTACATATTTACCAGCCATACATTGTCTTTACACTCTTTGTTTTTGATTTTTTTTAACCCTTTATAAAATGCAAAAAATTAGCTCTGGAGACATGCAAACACAGGCCTTAATTTGATGGACTCCTTCTCAAGAGTATATTCCCTCTTCTCGTTTGTGTTTTTTTTGTTTGTTTGTTTGTTTGTTTTTTGTTTTTTCCTCTGAGACCTTTTATAGTTCAGTGATGTATTTTAAAGTTTATAGAATCTATTTTTTTGGCATTTTCAAATTTTCAATAGTATTTAGTTGGAGGTTAGGATATCCAGTGCTACTGAAAATAGACGTTTTATGTTTATTTTATGCAATTTTATAAATATCTACTTAGATCAATAGATATTTATAAATATCTACTTAGTTCACACTGGTCATGTTCTATTCATACCATGTTTGTCTTCTATCGCAGATCTTCTTTCTGGTATAAAATTTTTCTCTTTCAAATATTTCCTTTAGCTGTTTCATCCATGAGAGGTCTGTTGTTGGTCAAATTCTTGCAATTTATATTCTTTTTAAAAGATTGTTCCACTGTACATTTAATTATGGGTTTCCTTGTATTTTCATCAGCCCTTTGAAGATACGATGGAGTTAATTTTACTTATCCTGAATAAGATTTATTGTGCATTCTGATTCTGCGAATTTATATATATTTTTTATTAATTCCAGCCATTATCTTTTTTAATTACCTTTCCTTATTTTACTCTTCTGTCTTTGGAAAGTCCAATTAGGTATTCTTTAGATCTCTCAGTGTCCTCTGTGTCTGTTACTTCATCTTTCATTGTGTTTCTATCTCACTTTGTCTCTGCTCTTCTTCCTTCTTCTCTGGCTTTCTGGTAATTTCTGTAACATTTTTTTCTAATTCACTAATTCACTCTTAAGTTATTTAATTCACTCATTGCATGTATTTTTTAATCATTATAATCTTTGTTTCTGTAAGTTCTATATTTTTACTTTCTGATTATTTTGGGTCATCTCCCATTAGTTGTTCATTTTATAGATTTTCTCATTCTTTAAAAATATTAAATATACTAAATTTTATACTATAAAATATGAAATATAAAATTATAGCTTGTGTTTTTGATGACAATATCAGAAGTGTTTAAAAGTGTATGTTATTTATTTTATTCACTTTTATAGTGTCTTTATTTTTATAAATTTAATAGTTAAGAGGATTTTTTTTTTTTTTGGAGGTGGGGTATATTCTATGTGGTAATCTTATATGGCCTTGAACAAGAAGATTGTTTTTGTTTTTTCCCTAGGTACTTATATTATACATGATAGTTGATTTAAATTAATTCAGGATTTATAAACCATGTGGTTAGGAAGCCTTTAAATGCCATTCCTGCATGTGTTCTAACTTTTGGATAGGAATTCTCAGGGACTAATAGTCTGTTTCACTCTACTCATAACCGAAGCAAGGATCAACACATTTTGTTGCTAGCTCCTTTGGCAGAAGTTGCTTTTTTTTCTAGTGTACTCTTTTTGTTTTTGTTTTAGCAAGGGTAAACATCTTCAGAGGTATACACATTAGGGATTTGTTCAGACTCCTACTAGCTTTTTATAATAGAAGCTTTTTGTTACCAAGCATCAGTAAATGCCTTCAGGTGCCTCTCTTTTTATTAATTTTTGTTGTTTTGTTTGTGGTCCCTGGAGATTTCCTTTATTCTTTGTTTTTTCTCAGACTATAATTTAATTGGACATATTTAATATTTTCACTAGTGTATTTGAGTGTGTGGGAAGACAAACATCTTCTGGATTTGTAGAATATTCCCAGAGAGAGAAATCTTGTGCTAGACATGTTATTTTTATCCATTTGCCTTCAGAGAAGACAAACTACTTAAGGATTTAGGATCAAATTTTTATTAGAATTTGTTAGTGTTTTCCTGATCTTAGGGAATCATCACTTACATTTAAAATCTCAAGTGTTTATTTGTTGTTATTTTTCCCAACTAAATTAGGGTCATATTAATACTAGTCTCACAGTACTGTGGGTGGATGGATGAGTTAGTGGATGTTAACATACTTTTAAAAACTATAATGTACTTTGCAAACATTAGGTGTTGTTATTATATTATTATTCTCACAACTGTCAGGATGAAAATACATTTTTTAAGGTACTTTACACCCCAAAATAGAAACTGTTGCTGAACTATATTTGTAAATTGATAGTTTCAGACTCAAGAAAAGTGTTGCTCAAAACAAAATAAGACAAAATACATATCTACAATTAAAATAAAACCTCGTTTGTATTTCACTTAACAAAATATTTATAAATAAATAAGATAAAAATCAACAGTTTTATCATACTATTGTTAACTTTGATAGTGTTTTAGAAAAAAAATTTATCTTACTACTAAGTCAAAGTAAAACACAAATGTATATTTTCTAAATATAAAATGTTATTTGTCAAGCAAATAAGCTCCCATAAAGTGTTTAACAAACAACATATTCAATTATTATCTGCATATTATAGTATGTAATTTCATTTATTTGTACAACTTATAAAACTTTTATTTTATTTTTTTAAAAATATATTTTAGTTTTTTTCAGAGAGGAAGAGAGTTAGAAACATCGATGAGAGAGAATCATCAATCAGCTGCCTCTTGCACACCACCTACTGGGGATGTGCCCGCAACCAAGGTACTTGCCGTTGACCGGAATCGAACCCGGACCCTTCAGTCTGTAGGCTGACGCTCTATCCACTGAGCCAAACCGGTTTTGGCAACTTATAAAACTTTTAACAATACTTTTATTATATAGTCTATCTTTTCCTACAATAACTTACCATGTAATTTTAAATTGTAATTATTTGTACTATTTTCAATAATGAATTGTGTTCTTGTGTTACATTATTTATTTGCCTAAAAAAATTATTACTTCACCTTCTAGCAAGGGTAATACAAGAAGACAGCCTTCCTTCTTAACCATAGATTGTTTACATTTTATATGGTCACAAATATATTTTATTTTATGATTATACAATTACATTTACAGCTTCTGTGGGAAGTTTACCATTTGGTTAATTGGTTGTTAAAACACCAACAAACTTAATATCAATGTCAGAAGGAATATGACCAATTTAGTTCAGTGGGAATTTTTTTCTGATTGGATAAGTTTAAAGAATTTATGACAGAGAAAATAGGACCTGTTTCTAAAGAACAAATTGCAAATGACAAATCACTCTCAATCAGAATTCAACTTGAAAAAGTTTTTATTTATCTAGTTTTAGGAAGATATTTTAAAATATCTTCCATTTCTTAAACACTAATAGAAATAGTTAACAATTCTTTCAGGTACACTTCTAAGCACTTAATAATGTTAATATACTTAAACATCCCAGTAGCCCTGTGTATGTTTCCTATAGATGAGGAAACAAAGAATATAGTGTGAATAACTTGCACTAGGTAATCTATCTATAATAATAAAAGCATAATATGCTAATTAGACTGGATAGCCTAACGACCTTCTGAACGTCATTCTAGATGTTCTTCTGGACGAAGCTACGGCAGCAGGGGCAAGGCAGAAGCAGTCTCCACAGTGGGTGGGACCAAGGCAGAGGCAGTTAGGGGTGATCAGGCAGGCAGGCTAGTGGTTAGGGGCAATGAGGCAGGCAAGCAGGCAGAGTGGTTAGGAGCCAGTGTTTCCAGATTGTGAGAGGATGTCTGATTGCCGGTTTAGGCCCTCTGAGATTGGGCCTAAACTGGCAATCAGACATCCCCCAATGGGTTCCAGATTGCAAGAAGGTGCAGGCTGGGCTGAAGCCCCCCTCCCCCGCCCAATCCCATGCATGAATTTTGTGCACTAGGCCTCTAGCATATATATAAAAACCTAAGCAACTGTTAAGACCAGATGACCAGCCAGTAGCTATGATGCTCACTGACCACCAGAGGGCAAATGCTCATGTAGGTGCTGCCCTCTGGTGGTCAGTGCACTCCCACAGCCAACCTTCCACAGCTGGCCAACCTCCTGTGTTACCTCTCCCTGGCTGGCTGGCCTGATTGGCCCTGATCAGGACTAGGCAAGACGTCCCTGTTCGGCCTCAATTGTCAGCCAGACAATTTGTGCACTAGGCCTGGGCCTCTAGTTTAACAAATAATAGAGGGGTAAGTCTGAACCTGAATATACGGTTCTGCTCTGGAGTTTTTATATTGCCTCCAACCAATTTTTTAAAAACTAATTTAAAATTTTCTGTTCATATTGGTGAAGTACTCACTTTTCTTGAATAACTGATTAAAAAAATACTTGGATTTAAAAAAAATTCTTGATAATTCAAAATAATTTTTATTGACATAACTCCTCTAAACATAAGAAGGCAAAATGAAGAATTCGAGGCAACTTACAGGAATCTGTTTTTGTACTGGGGAGCATGTTCTTACCAAGAAGTAGTTTCTGAATTTCCCAGCTGTTCTTCAATGTCATAATTCTGATTCAAACATCTCCCCAAATGCATTGACCAAGACAGGCCTGATATTCCCCTTAGTATCACTGAATTGCAGACATACTTCTTTTTGGCTATAGCCCTCTGACCCCTTTTTTTAGGTGCATTTACTAAGGAAACTTTCGATGGTAAATTCTTTCTCTGCCTCATTGAGATGTAAATATTCTCCCTAGCTCCTGACAGTTTTAGGACCCAGGACTGTCTTTCTGGAGTTCCTGGGAGCCTGCCCTTTGAAATGTAGTCATCAAAAAAGATAGGGCCCCTGATTTCCTGTTCTTGGGGGAGGGCAGGCACCTAACTTTGATAGATGCCAATTACCAACCCCAGATGGCTCAGTCACTTTGACCAACCTCCTCCCCAATGTCCTGTCCTTTACTTTTTACCTAGCTCACCACTCTGCCTAGTGTTTAAAAACAATAGTATTTTGTTTCAGAGGAGCTGAGTTTAATCTCTCTCCTATTGCAATTCTGTCTATCTCTATTGCAATTGTTTTATATAAAATACTAGGGCCTCAGTGCATGAATTTGTGCACCTTGAAAGGAACTGTAGGCCATGAGGCTGTGGTGGCCACAGGGGTGGGTCTCAGCCCATCCTCTGCACCTCTGGCTGGCCCTTCCCACTAAGGCCCCTAATCCTCCATCTGCTGGCAGCCCCACTTCTGCTGCCATCCCTCCCATGTGCTGATGGCATCAGCAGTGAGCACCGGGCAGGACCATGGCATACAGGAGCAAAGAATTTTCAGTAACCACCAGAGTCTTGCCCCAATGACAGTGACCAGTGCCCTGCCTTGGTCTGGCATCCCTGCTCACCTGCTCCACCATCACACTGTGGCCAACACCTACCATGCTCTGTACTCTGCCACCTGCTGCGATGCCCACCATGTTCCGCACAAGTCATAGTGACCAGTTGTTTTGTTGTTCTGCTGTTAGGTCTATTGCATATTAGCCTTTTATTATATAGGTTTCTATGCTCTTTTAAACATGTGTCCAAGGTAATTTTTCCTTTACAGCATCAAGATATTCCAACATACCTCTAGAGGTTTGGAGGTGAACTCTACACAAGCTCTGGAGGTAGACTGTTGATAAGAAAGATGTATATAAATTGTTGGCTGTCTATATTTTCCTTTTTCATTTTTACTTAACTAGTCCTATTTGGTAATTCTTCTTTTGATGTGATTCAACCTATGGGGACTGAGAGATGAATTGCAATGTTAGTGGAACCTAGTAAATTAGGATATTTCCCCAACTATGATAGAAGAAACATAATACTTTAGTTTTAAAAAATTCTCCAAGCATTTATATAACATTAATTCAACTAATATTAATTGTACAAGCACCTTTATTAGTGCCAAGGTTATAAGGAAGAATAAGTAAGAAATTCTCTGACTTCAAGAGGCTTGAATTCTATTCAGATGTTAATAGTAATATGGGCAAAACAAGGCCTCCATAATTGTTTAAGACGACAAAATCCTAAACTGAAAAGGAAATACATTGTATCTGAGCATTTGAGATGTGTTGGTAAATACATATATCCAAGTAGGATAGTGTTTTATGTTTTCATAATGCTCTGCAATTTGGTTTTCTTTCTCTACATTCTCTTTCTTTATGCTCTGCTCCTATCTGCTACAACAGGCCATTAACCACTGACATACACTTTGTCAATTTGTCAATTCAGTTCTGGCTTGACACATCTGACCTCTACAAACCCTTAGGCTGCTAAGTGGAACAGAATGCTGAGTCTTGGTGAAAGATATAATCTCACATTTCAGTACACACATACATGCATATGACTTTGATAAAAAAAAAAGAAAAAAAAAAAGAAAAAAAAGAAGAACAACTACTCTGTATGGGACAAGCTAAATTAAGGAATAGTTAAGTGTTTGCAAAAAAAAAAAAAAAAAGTCTTACAATCTATGTTATTTTCCCGATATCATCATATTTGGCATGTAAAATATCCCTAGAATTTTTTTCTTAAATGTTTAATATCTTCCCATCAGCATTGTATTTCTTTGACTTGTTAGAGAATAACTAATTTTTTTAGATGCGACTATAGTTTTAAATTGTCACATATTGATTTTGTCAAAATCAATAATGGTTTTTATTTTTATTTCCATTCTAAAGGTAACACATGGTCATTACTGACTATATTACAAACTGAAAAATGATTTGCATGTGTTAGAAAGTGTGCTGCACAATTTCTAGGTAACACTTCAGTGAACTCATTTGTATAAATTGGTAGTGTTCTTTAAAACTGTAAATTAAAATAGGCATCACTATATTGGTTTATGAGTGTTAAATAATAAGGAAGGACAAGTTTGAAACTAATTGTCTATCAGGAAGAAATCTATTTCCTTAAGGAATGTCATTCAAAACAACTTTGTTCTGCTGTAAGGTTTAAATTAAATCTTGTTACCAACAAGAAAGTTATGACTATTGATTTTCTTAGACCTAATTCACCCAAGCCATTATCTCAGTCTCCATAGCATTTAGCTGCTTTAATTTACTTACCAAAGCTGAGGAAATAACTCCCTTTACTCTTTCACTAGGCAAATCAACAGTAATTTTCTCTAATCAGAAGCTATTGTATTGCACAAAAACATATCTCATAAAAACCTGGCTGATCCCTTCAAAAAAAGATGACACTCTCAATAAAATCATTTTAGTTTCATAACCAGTGATAAAAAAGTATGGTGAAACCAATGTTTTGCATACCATGACACGATTGACCATCTATTTTTTTTTCTTTATTTAAATGTGTGTGCCTATTTTTATGGCAGGAGCAATACTTAAAAAGTTGGAATATATTGGATTGTCCAGTATGTCTACATATTGCATTTGATTGGCATAAAATTCAACTTCTATTACAAGGAAAATAAAACCTTTACCCAGCCAAATAGACCTAAACCTCCTATTGAGATTTCCATATTTGTTCTTTCTTGAACTTGTTTGGACACAAATGAGCCCAAAGCTCTTCTATATTTGGCCATGTTACCAAGCAAACTATGCTCCAAGGAGACATCTACTGGTCCATCTAGCCTTGAACCTCCTCAATTTGCAGCCTTGTAATATTGTAATTGTTAACAAAGGAAATAACAATAAAAACATTTTATTATTGGAGAATCCTGTGGGACTGCCCTTCTTCTTGGCTAGTGGAAATGGGGTTCTTCTATCTTGAGAAAAAGAATTTTCTAAGACTTGGACAAGAGAATAGTGGTTTTTACTTGTGTGAAATGATATCCTTTGGTTTCTAAAGCCCTCTTTCTCTTAAACCAGTTCTGGAAAATGTGCTGCTGGGGATTCAGCAAATTTAAAGCAAAGCCAGTGCCCAGGGTTTCCCTTCCACAGTGGAACTCAGTCTGGCAGAGCATCAGGCCAGTTGTAATCCATTAGTCCCTTGTGTGGGGTCCACGTGGCAGTGAGCCAAGTGGGCAATGCAGGGGAGAGCACAGCCTACAACCAGAAGCCCAAGAGGGCAGGAGGCCAAGAGAGGGAACTTCCCTTGTTCAGGAGCTCATGGATTTTGGATTTCGCACTCTTGCAGTGACTACTCCTATTTTGGCCAATGCCCTATTCCCAGATGTGACTGACAAACAAGCACCTTTCCCATGTCATTCAGACCTTATTGGGCATGTATCTCTTCTGTGTGCAATGCATTCCCCAGGATCTGCGAGGAACAGACCTGGAGAGTTCTAAATTGCATCTTTCTGGCAAAGCTGTACAAAGCTGGGCATCTAAATGCCTAAATTATCTAGCCTTCCCTTTGCTTCTTTCATGTTATTAATAACCAGGTTATTATAATGGTAACAATCTTTTACATATAAACTCTATATTTACAAATAAGCTATACATTGCTTGGAAAATACTTCCAAACATCCTGTTTTACCTTTGCAATATTTGAGGTGGGTGGGGAAGGTAGTATTTTTCCAAACATGTCATTGACCTAGATTATCTAATATTGCCTCAAGCCTAACACCGATAAAATGAACCCCATTGATCTTCTCATTCATTTAGTCCTATTAGAAGAAGAATATGGATTAGACACCTTGCTGCCTCTCTTATTATTCTCTTCTTGTTTGCTATCGTTCTTGAATCTACACATTCTCTTCCTCCATATCCTTCCTAATTTTTGATTTTCATCATTGCACAGTTAACTGATTGTTGCAGTCTTTGTATGGCTTCCTTGATTCTAGAATTCTCCCTCTTTATACTACATATTAAGACCAAGTCATATTCCTATTTTAACAAGTTCAGCAGCCAGGCTAAAAAAGTCATGATTTCTCCACTTTCCTTAGTATAAATTCAAACTCCTTCTGGGCATCTAAGGATCTTTTTACTCTGGCTCCATCTTGCATTTCTTAGTTCAATATCATCTATTACATGTCAACATGGCCTCCTAATTTCAGTCAAATATGACTTTTAGTAATGTTCATGTACACTATCTTCATTCTGACACCTAGCTTTTAGAAATTTATCTTTATTGTTGAAAATATTACAGGTGTTCCCCCCCACCACCCTTTTCCTCATTGACCTCTTCTAGCCTGCACCTGCCTCCTGCAGCAGGCCTTCCCCACACTATTGTCTGTATTTATGGGTTTTTGCATATATGCATACCAGTTCTTTAGTTAATTCTTCCCCCTCCACCCTGATGACCTCCTTCTCTCTTTGAGATTTGACAGTCTATTCCACACTTCTGTGTCTTTGGATCTGTTTTGTTCTTTGGAATCTACATATGAATGACATGTTTTTGTTTTTGTTGTTTGTCTTTTATGGACCTGATTCACTTAACAAGATGGCCTTTTTTCTTTTCTCCTGCCCATCCTTATCCATACTTTAAAGCCAAAGTCTAATTCCACTTTCTCAAACCTTTCTGCTTCACAGTAAATTAAACTTTAAGACCTTGATTTTTATGGTGTTTTTTTTTCTTCTTTATTTTTATTATTGACACTATTGCAGATGTCTCCATCTCATCCCCTTTACCCTCCTTTACCCAATTCCCAACCACCCTTCCCTCTGGCACACTGTTGTCTGTGTCCAGGGGATGGATGGAGATATATATATATATTTATTTATTTATATATATATATATATACACACACACACACACACACACACACACACACACACACACACACTAGAGGCCCAGTGCATGAAATTTATGCACAGTGGAAGGGGGTTAATCAGCCCGGCCTACACTCTCTCCAATCTGGGACCCCATCAGGGGATGTCTGACTGCTGGTTTAGGCCCTATCCTGCAGTTGGACATCCCTCTTGCAATTGGGACCATTTGCTCCTAACCGCTCACCTGTCTGCCTGATCACCCCCAACTGTCCCCCCCCCCCCCACAACTGCTCCCCCCTGTCAGCCTGATCCTCTAACTGCTCTCCCCTGCCAGCCTGATCGCCTCTATCCACCTCTGCCTTGGCCTTCCTACCATGGCTTTGTCCAGAAGGGCATTCAGAAGGTCTCCTGGTCTAAATAGCATATTACTCTTTTATTAGTAAAATAAATACTTTTTTTTTGTATTTGGCTAATTCCTTACTCTATGTTGTAAATTTTTGTATTGTAGAATTTAGATATTCATTTCCTTTATTGTAGCTTATGACATTCACTTGGAGGTCATATTGTAAATACTGTTCTTTCCTACATAAAGTTAATTATCTGAATTGCATGTTTTGGAAAGATAGATGGTAGGTTTTGTAAAGCAGCAGGGAACCCTTTTTGCCTTCCACACTATTCCTTTTGCATGAATATCAACAATTGGTTAAGCTTTAATCTGCTATGTGAAAAATCAAATAGGCATCCAGATAGTGAGAGCTCTCCATTAGGTTTGGCTTTCACTAGAATACTGGTGATAATGATGCATCTCCTTCTCCTACAAACAATAATTAACCTCAAGCCTTAAATACAGGCATCATGGCAGGTTGGGGCTGCAAGTCACTCTGGTTTAGATGGCATGTTATCCAACTCAAACTAATTTATTTAAATGGCCAGTGTACCTATAAATATCAATGAGGTTGTTTGTGTTTCTTGAATATAAATTTTATAGTGGGTGTGATGTACATATCTCATTCTTTGAGATGATTACTGAATATCTCAGGGCCTAAGACTAATGTTAAACCTTGTACATGGTGTAAGGCACCAATTGATTATTAAAAATATTACTGCTGAAACCGGTTTGGCTCAGTGGATAGAATGTCAGCTTGTAGACTGAAAGGTCCTGGGTTCATTTCCAGTCAAGGCATGTACATTGGTTGTGGGTCAGGGGTGTAAAGGAGGCAGCTGGTCAATGTTCTCTCTCATCGATGTTTCTAGCTCTCTATCCCTCTCCCTTCCTCTCTGTAAAAAATCAATAAAATATATTTTAAAAATATTATAACAATTAGATTCTGCAGTAGGGTGAGTAGGAGCCATGAATAGAGAACTGTGGAAAGTATCCTTTTGAATCCTCTGTTAAAAGTAGCCTAAAGGAGTGGTAATTTTTAATAGTTCAAAGCACCTATTGTTTCTAAAATAATAAATTAAACTGAAAATAGGTATTTAAAACCTCCCTCTTTTACACCATACTAGAGGCACAGTACTCGGATTTGTGCGCCTGTGGGGTCCCTTGCCCTGGAGCATGATTGGGGCTTAGGGAGACCACAGGAGGGCTCCAGGGCATGTTCAGCCCATCTTGCCCAGTTCGATTAGCCAGACCCCAGCAGCAAGCTAATCTACTGGTCGGAGCATCTGCTCCTGGTCACCAGTGGACGTCATAGCTACTGGTTGAATGGTCAAATGGTTGCTTAGGCTTTTATTTATAGAGATATCAATGACAAATATGGAAAAGAATGCACTCTGCCAACACAAAACTAACCTGACTTACGCTACCTTCAGCACTAGATTTGGGGGTATTAATGGCACTATGAGAAGTTAAGCATTGATGAGGCTTCATGCAGAGAAGCATAGGTAACCTTACGAGATGGAAGGTTGTTAGCAAGTGCTATGGTTTTCAAAGGAAAAATGAGATATATAATATCTTGTTTATCTAATTATCAGTTGATGAACATTTTGGTTGTTTCATTTTTTTACTATTCTGAATAGTGCTACAAAAATAATGGTGGACAAACATTGAGCATCTGTTTTCAGTTCTTTTGGGTATATATCTAAGTGTGGATATGTCATATGGTAATTCTATGTTTAACTTATTAAGGAACCATCAAACTATTTTCCACACCAGCTGACCATTTGTATTTCTACCAGCCATTTACGAAAATTCAAATTTCACCACATCTTCACCAATATTTTCTGTTTTCTTAAAATTTTTCTTATAGCCATCCTAATGTGGTTATCACTTGCATTTTCCAAATGTCTAATGACAGAGAATATTTACTCAAATGCTATTGGTATATCTTCTTGTTCTTAATACGCTAAACACATTTAATCTATAGCATAAGTTAATTGAAGGTGTATCATTCCAAGAACCATTTATTATTCATTACTGTTTTTCAAATGACATATTAAAAAACCATAAAAATTTTCCTAAAAATTTTTCATTAAAAAAATAAGATTCAAGTATCTTGCAATCCCTCACCACCCAATTTTTTTCCAAAAACTTTTCTCTGTATTCCACAAACCAATGGGTAGTTGGGTGTTGGGTGCTATGAGAGGCCAGTCTCTTTTCTAAAGACATTTAATTATGACACAATTTTATCTTTAGATTCCTCCACCCCATTATTCTCTCTTATTCTATTCCTATCTTTAATAACTCTATAGTTTTAGTCAGAAACAGATTTGCCTACTCATTGAGATGAATATTCTGTATAGAAAGGTGAGGTAAATTATCTCCTATATTGTTAACTATCTTTCCTGTGACCTTAATTATCTCTCTTGAATTTTCTCTTTCATACAAACCTCAACAAATTAGACAAGATTGAGATAGGGTTTTGCCTATGGCTATGTGTAGTAATGGAAATCTGACTCTTTTGGAATTGTTTATGTGACCAAAATTTAGTGGGCCACAGGCAGAAAGCAAGAGAATCCAGCTTTGGGAATGACTGTTTACATGTGTGTGTGTGTGTGGGGGGGGGGTTTGCTGGAGGCCTGCTTCAACCACACTCATTTCCTCTAGGATTCCCTTGAGGAGATAAAAAGAGCAGCTGAATTCTGCTTTTACTGCATGTTCCAGGCTATTCTTTGTTTTCACACTGAGTTTTGTACTTGTGCTATATGTGTACATCATATTCACAAAGGCATAATGTGATGAATGTGATTGTTGTTGAAAAAAAAAAAAAAGTTAAAGCAAATTGTTCCCCAATGATTTCTACCTCTTTTACATGGGTTCCAGTTGATAATAGGAACAGACTCCACCTACCATAAGTAATAGTGTATGTTTACTGCATGTAATATACCCACACACTTCAAAAGTTGAAGCAAATTTCACTTGTACCTGAAACTTTATATTACACAGAAAAGTTCTGTAGGTAATTTGTGCAGTTAATTAACTGTGGATGTAATTGACTATTTTGGAGAATAATTAGCCACTTCACTGTCATATGAGTAGAAAAGATGAAATACATACAAATTAGAGAGCTGTCACTATAATTAGTTGAGGTTATTGAAAAGAACTCGTCTATATTCAACATTTAAGAAGACCCTACATTAATACGGGCAAATTTGAAGTGACTATTTAGATACATTGAAAAATACTTCTTTTGGCTTACTCAACCCAATTTTTTAAAACTTTTAGACAACCTTAACATTAGTCAAGTATAAAGATGTTAGGCAATTCCAAATAATATTTAAAACATTTAAAAAAATTATAGTGTTTTGTAGGGTTATTTCCAGGGAAGATAAATTCAGAGAATTTCACTTTCTACATTATTCTATTGAGATAATATTTAAATATACAAATATTTACAGAAGAAAATTAGTTAACTTTAGAAACAAGTTGGTACATATACAAAGAATCCAACACTATTAAAAGTTCAAAAACTTGACTTTTCATTGGCTGTAGAACAAATCATTAGGGAAGAAATGCCTGGTGGGCAGTAACATTGACAGATGGTAATACACTGCAGTAAATACTTACCATTTACATGCTTAGAAAGTTGCTTTCTTTTAGAATTAATCTCCAAACTGTGACCCACTTGCAATTTACGGGAAGAGACAAAGTATGGTAGAGTTCATTAAGAAAATGAAAGAATAATCCATCTATTTTTGGCATATAGTATGGCCTTTAGATGGAAGAGGAACAAAAGGATTATGTATGCTGTTATAAAATGGTATTAAAACAAAACCAATTAGTATATTCCGCAGAGACTTGTTGTATAATTGTGTCCTTGGGGCAAATCAGTCAAAGTTCCAAATCAGGACCTTTAACAAATTCCTCAGAATATGCTTCAATGAATGAAATGTGGTGAAGACCAATTTTTCTTGTGAAAAGCTAACAAAATTAGGAACAGCAATGGGCTGAAAATGCTTTTATTTGTAGGTGTAAGGCATGTTCTGCACAGTGACAAGGTTTGTGCAATGTTACTTATTTCTGCTTCCTATTGAACCACATAACCTTGCTGTTATAAAAAGAAATGCTCAGTCAAAAAGGACATTAGGAATTTGAGGTGCTTGTAAAAGTTGCCCATTTTTATTCAATTATCCATTCAAAAGACATTTTTTTCAGCATTTGCATTGGGTTGAGAATTTTGTTAGAAATGAACAAATCAGGTGTTTAGTAAAACGATAGAATCAAATGAATATATCAGTATTTTAGTTTTTAATAAAGGTATACAACAAGGGTATTATAATTGGGTGTAAGGGATAAACAGGCCATTTAGTCAAGAAACAGGAAAGACCTGATAGGGAAGTGATGGGAGTATGCGTGTTCATTAACTCAACTATTTATAGATTGTCTAGTAAGACACAATACCTGTCCTCAAGAAGCTTATACTTTCAAAAGATGAGTAGTTTTCACCAGTAAATGGGGGATAAAAGTGCATTCCAAGGGAGCACAGAGTCTTTGAGTATGTTTGGATACATTAGCTAATGTGTCTTCCACACTCATCGACCACGTGTAGCTTAAACTGCTACAACTTCTCCCAGGGTAATAATGCTGTTTGTTTTGTTTTGTTTTGTTTTGTTTTTGTTTTTGTTTTCCTATAGAAGAAGACACTGGTGGGTGAGTAGAGGAAAAAGACTTAAAGAAACAATACATGGTCTGCCCATTGATCTAAGGTTTTCCCCAAGTAGTGAGGAGTTCAGCTAGAGTTTTAACCCCATGACACATGGCACAATCATCAGTTGGTGGTGAGTTTTGGAACAGAGAGAACTTTTGTATAGAGCTCTTGATTGTGGATAGGCTGTTCTATGCAAAAGATGAACTGAGCAGAGAAACCACGTCAATAAATTAAAAATAATGAAGCAGACTTAGGGAGGCAGAAATAGACTCCCTACAGTAATTTAACAACTTAATAAAGACTTTGTAATTCAGAATTTCACTCCCCATGGCCTTAGTTGTAGATATTAGCCCATATTAGAATGTATGAGCTATTCATACTTTTAAAAATGGATTTTAAATAGAGGAAGAGGGGAAAGAAAGAGAGAGAAATATTGACCACTGGCTGCCTTCCACATAGACCCCATCCGAGGATGGAACATATACTACCTGGGTATATGCCCTGACTGGAATAGAACACACCATCTTTTGGTGTATACCCCAACCAACTGACCCAGGGTGAGCTATTCACAAGCATCTCCTTTCATTTCTGACTCTCTATATTTTTGTTTTGTTTCCAAAAGTAACATGGGATGTAGGGGAATCTATAGGTAATTTTGTAAGGTTGAAATATAAAACATAGTAAGAGATGAGTCTGGAAAGAATGGAAGGGCCAATAATATGAACAGCTGTATGTGCAGTGATTAGGAGTTAAATTTGTAGTAGAAATAATGGAAATCACCATCACCAACCTCCAAGCGGGCGAGTGGCATGCTCAGACTGCATTACGTAAAGGTCACTTGGGTGCTTTGGAGAGGTCATCCATGGAGGCAGTCTCCCAGGAGACTGTGAGGATGACATTAATAAGGGATATTAAGAATTTATAATAAGGCAGTCACTATAGGAATAGGGAGATGATATTTAACTTAAGACATTTCAATGCTGTAGAATTTACATGACGTGGATGCTGATTTTGAGAAAAGAAGAACTGAAAGATGAGCCTAATAACAAATGAGCGCCAGGACTTCATCAATAAGGGGAATCCTGGAAGTGTTGTGGCATTTAAGGAAAAATAATGAGTGCAGTTGTAGAGACATTAAGATTGAGGTGTTTCTTCAGTAAGTGTTCAGTCAGTTAAACCAAGAGTGCAATAAAAGTAATTTGTATTTAAAAATGACTTACAATTTCAATAAAAAGCAGATTTGAAGACAGGGAGTTAAGCAGGAAACTAGATGATAGGCACTTTCTAAGATTATTATTAAATTGCACCTATACATATTAACTTTGTCCTTTTAAAAATTACAATAGCTATCATTTGGAGACTATGCCAGGAACTGAGTAACAAATTCATGGGCATTATTTAATTTTCTCTAATAACCATCCTCTGAGCAGCTATTAATAATCTTAATATATAGGTGGGGAATCCTGGACACACAATGGTTAAATAACTTATTAGAGAAGAAAATAACGTATAAGAGAAGAAATCTAACATTAGAGAGGAAGCAAGCAGTTTGGGCACATTTCTGTTATAAAAATATATTTTTACAAAAATATATTTTTTAGAGAGACTATTGCATAAGGCTTATATGGTTTGGGGGCACAATGGAATTATATGGTCTTGAACTATTCAATACTATGCTTATTTAAATAGCCTTATGTGGTTGTTAATGTAGAAAACATAAAATATATGTTATCTCATTTTAGATAAACTTTTATATTCATTTATTTCCAATTTTTTAACAATTAAAAATGAAATTTATTAGGCATTTAATGAGAGATTTGTTGACCTATAGGTAAAGATTATAGAATGCGTCTGTCCAAATAGTTTTGGCCAATTAACTGCTAAATATTTTATTATTGAGATTAATTAAAGCTTTATTATTGTTATTTTTGTTGCAATTATAAGTTTTGTTTGGATTGCCGCTTCTGTTCCTCTTTTCAATCTATTCTCTCTATTCTTCAAAG
The DNA here is from genome assembly GCF_014108245.1 of Pipistrellus kuhlii. NCBI lineage: Eukaryota > Metazoa > Chordata > Mammalia > Chiroptera > Vespertilionidae > Pipistrellus > Pipistrellus kuhlii. The sequence continues at coordinate 64,525,617 of NW_023425540.1, read as the reverse complement.
AATGCGAACATTTAGTGCAGTTTTACAAAATTATGTACTTTACAAAAATAATTTAAAAATGGACTCTTGAATTCTTGAAATTCCTAGATATTGCAGGGATTGAGGATCAAGATTCTGGGGAAAAAATCAATTTCTTTGAATTAAGGTGGATAGGATATCAGAAAGATAGACTTTGCAGACTTTAACACAGGCTTCCCATTATACTTCCACTTGATTCCTTCTTAGGGCAATGACAAATGTATTGTTTGGAATCGAATCTTTCTGAATTGGTGTCAACCTAAAGATTATCTCTAAGATAATACAAGACAAAGAATGTGCCATTTTCAGGGCAAATAAATGTAGGGTTATAAATAATGAATGAATCTTTTGGGTTTATTACTCTTAATTGAATGTCAACGAAGTTGCTAACTTTGTAGAGTTTTTTAAGAAAAGTTGATATAATAGGACAGGAATTTACTGTAATTTTTGTTTAGATTTTTCATTTTGCTTTTTAGATAACCTGGTACACTGTTAACTCACAGGGTTGAAGGGGACCCACAAAAGCTATGCTTCTGCTAAGTCATACTTATCATCTAATCATAGGTGTTTTGTCCAAGATATTACCAGAATTAGGAAGTTCATTAAGCTTTCTATATAGATATAAAATCAATTTAAATAATAATTACAATTATCTATATCACCAGCAAATCTTAGACTATAAAACTTTAAAAATAAAACAATTTGTAATAATATAAAAAAACACTAAAGAATAGATCTGACAAAAGATTTGCAAAAGCGCTGCACCAGCAAAATATAAAACACTACTAAAATGAAAGATTATTTGATAAAGCGAGGGAAATGTCATGCCCATGATTTACAAGACTTTGTAAATTGATGCATAGAGTTAAGGTTATTCCAATAAAATACTATCAAGTACTTCTGTGGAAATGAGCATGTTTATTCTAAAATCAACATAGATAGACAAAGGGTCGAAAATAGTCAAGAACAAAGTAGGCACATCTAACATAAATAAGAATTATTATAAAAATATAGATTAAGGCAGTATGTATTGGTGCAAGGAAAGACAAATAGTCTAATGAAACTTGATAGTTCAATGCTAGAACCACACAGAAAAGGACTCTTGATTTTGACAAAAATGGCACTGAAAGAAACAGCCTTTTCTATAAATTGTACTATGTAAGTATATATTTAAATAGATATAGATAGGCAGATGGATAAGAAAAATTATAACTCCCACTTTACAATGTACACAAATATCAGTTCTACATGGATGTTATATATACATATATATGCATATACATTTTGGGACACTATATATATGTATAGATGTATATTGTAATATATACATATATGCACATACATTTTTGGGACACTATATATATGCATATTAAATATGTGTGTGTGTATATATACATATGCATACATATTTTTTGATAGGTCAATTGATGTTTCTTTTCAGATTTAACCCATTAGAATTATTCAAAGTGTGCATGATTTTGGGGTGACACTCTGTGTGTTAAAGGTAAATAAATAAAATAAAATTCTACAATAAAAATAAACATGATTTTTGTGGCATGGAATGACTTATTAAACAGGGAAACAATGCCCTAACACAAATAAAAATATAGATTAGACTACATTATTAATAGATTCTTTTATCAAAAGACAAAGAATGAAAAGGTAAGCCCAAAATGAATCCCATCACCCATTATTTCTCCATTAGCCTCTCTAATCATTTTAAGGTAGCTCATCATTGCATTCCAAACCAATATACCACATTTTGTAAGTATGACTGTGTTCAGGGACTATGTTTATTTCAGTATTGCTTCCTGTGCCTATCATGAAAATTTGAATATAGAGAACACTGAGACAATATATGAGGAATTAATAAATTTATGTATTAATAGTGGTCTTGGGAGAGTATGTGGCATGCATAAAGATAACCAATGTTAGAACTTCAAAGAATAGGTAGTCAAGACATGAGAATGTAGTGTAGAGGCCTGAGAAGGAGTGACTTAAAGACTAAAAGTAAATTAGGGTAGTATCATGCATGCTAAAGGAGAAGAAAATATCACAAGGCAGCAGTCAATGACTAACTGTCAAAGATGTACTGACTGGCTTATTTCACTTAGCATAATGCTCCCCAGTTCCATCCGTGCTGTTGCAAATGGTAAGAATTCCTTTTTTTTTTTTTTTTTACAGTAGTATAGTATTCCATTGTGTAGATATACCACAGTTTTTTTAATCCACTCATCAGCTGATGGGCACCTAGGCTGTTTCCAAATCTTAGCTATGGCAAATTGTGCTACTATGAGCATAGAGGTGTATATATAATTTCTGATTGATGTTTCTAGTTTCCTGGGATATAGTCCTAAAAGTGGGATCACTGGGTCAAATGGGAGTTCCACTTTTATTAGTTTTGTGAGGAAACTCCATACTGTTCTCCACAGTGGCTGCACCATTCTGCATTCCCACCAGCAGGCAAAAGGGTTCTTTTTTCTCCGCATCCTCACCAGCACTTGTCATTTATGAATTTGTTGATGATAGCCATTTTGACAGTTGTGAGATGGTATCACATTGTTGTTTGGATTTGTATATCTCAGATGACCAGTGACTTTGAGCATGTTTTCATATGTCTGTTGATCTTCCTTCTGTCTTCTTTCAAAAAGTTTCTATTTAGATCCATTTCCCATTTTTTTGTTATCTTCCTTTTGTTAAGTTGTATGTGTTCCCTGTAAATGTTAGAGATTAAACCCTTATCAGTGATAACATTGGCAAATATGAAAAAAAAAACAACAACACCTACAAACAAACAAAAAAAATTGGCAAATATGTTTTCCTATGCAGTGGGCTTTCTTGTTGTTTTGTTGATGGTTTCTTTTGCTGTGCAAAAGCTTTTTATTTTGATGTAGCCCCATTTGTTTATTTTCTCTTTAGTTTCCATTGTCCTAGGAGCAGTATCAGTGAAGAAATTTCCTTCGCATGTCTGAGATTTTGCTGCCTGTGAATTCCTCTAGTATTTTTATGGTTTCTCATCTTATGTTGAAGTCCTTTATTCATTTTGAGTTTATATTTGTGTATAAACTAGTTGTTGGACTAGTTTCATTTTTTTATATGTATCTGTCCAATTTTCCCAACACCATTTATTGAAGAGACTGTCTTGACTCTATTGTATGTTTTTACCTCTTTTGTCAAATATTAATCGAGCATAGCGGTTTCAGGTCGATTTCTAGGTTCTCTATTCTATTCAATTGATCTATATGTCTATTCTTGTGCCACTACCAGGCAGTTTTGAGAACAGTGGCTTTGTAATACATTAATTTTGTATCCTGCTACATTGCTTAATTCATTTATTAAGTCTAATAATTTATTGATGGAGTCTTTAGGGTTTTCAATGTAAAGCATTATGTCATCTGCGAATAATGACAGTTTTATGTCTTCTTTTCCAATTTTGATACCTTTTATTTTTTTCTTGTCCAATTGCTATGGCTAGCACTTCCACAACTATGTCAAACAGGTGTGGTAAAAGTGGGCATCCCTGTTTTGTTCCTGTTCTTAGGTGAAATGGTTTTAGTTTTTGCCTTTTGAGTATGATGTTGGCTGTTTTTTTGTCCCCAATTGGAGAGGGTGCAGGCTGGGCTGAGGGAACCCTCCGTGCACGAATTTTGTGCAGTGGGCTTCTAGTCCTATAGTATAATAAAAGCATAGTATGCAAATTGTGTCCAGGAGTTTGACCAGGGGGTGGAGCCGGCCAGAGGATGGCAGCCAGTAGCTGCTAGGCACCCTACCAGTGTGTGAATTTTGTGCATTGGGCCCCTAGTTGCCTACTCTCAGAAGGAAGGACAATATCAAACAACCAACCAAGGGCAAGGTTAGCCTCACAAAAAAGCAGTTGGTAGTTTTCTAGAGGGTGTCATTTACTTTGGCAAGTGTGGGGTTTGCGCTTTTTTATATCATTGCTGCTCTTTAAAGTCTCTTTAATGTGAAGTTAGGGGGTAAATATGCAGAGTTGACAACATACTGATATGGTTCTGTCTATCTAAATACCAATTGCTAATAAGATAAGGTGGACAATTCAGAAAATAATGTGCAAACTAAAAAATTTAGATTGTGATCCAGTCTGAAGTAAAAAAATCAAAATGATGAATAACAAGGTGACCAGGTGGCTATACAGAGGTTCTGAGTTTCTGAGTGTTAAATGGAAGGGGATTTAAGTAAAGAAAATTATAATCAGTGAACACTTATGCTTTTAGGCACTTTAAAACCTCTAAGGTATTTAATCCTTGCAAAAAATCTGGCAATAGATATTATTATTATCAAAAGGAAACATCAAAACACAAAGTGATTATAGTAACTTGCCTAAGGACTTAAGAGAAGAAGTTATAGCCATGTGATCTGAGTAATAAGGTAGCTGTCTGTAGGGACTATGTCTTTTAAACTTTTTTTAAATTTAATTTTATTAAATTTTTTTTATTGATTTTGAGATAGAGTGGAAGGTTAAAAGATAGAGAGAAACATCATTGATCATATGATCAAATGCCTCCTCCATACCCCTACTAGGGACCGCCCACAACCTGGGGCATGTGTCCTGACCAGGAAATGAACAGGTGTCCTCTTGGTTCCTCAGTCAATACTCAAGCATTGAGCCACACTGGACAGGTGGGAGTATGTCTTATTCACTGCATTGTGCAGCAGATGAGGAAACTAAGATTCAAAAACATTTTCCCTGCCTGAACATGTAGAGCAACAAGATAAACCTCATCTGTGCTCAAGTTTGAGCAACTGTGCACATAAGCTTCCATTCTGGGGATGCATAATTCAAATTAATATAATGAAAACTTCAATAAATCTTATAAGAAAACCTGTTTATTTTTACTCAGTTCAGCTTTTCTAATGTGTCTCCAATTTATTTGACCATGTCATGACTATTTTAACTATAAAATCTATAAATGGTACCCCATGCCAGATGGTATCACAATTAACCAAAGGATGTTTAATGTAGCAGAAAAGACAAATTTCACCCAGCCTCTATATAAGAGCTTACTGATGATGATTTATTATGTCCCTCTTCAACTGTTAGGATAGCTAGAGTAAGAATATTCCTGAGATATTTTCTGCTTTGCTTTATTGAAATCATCTAATCCCAGCTGAGAGTAAAGACATAATAAATAGTTATAATAACTGTATTTTTATACTTTTTTAAAGAATATTTTTTAGCCCGGCCAGCATGGCTCAGTGGTTGAACACTGAGTTATGAACAGAAGGTCACGGTTGGATTCCCAGTCAGGGCACATGCCTGGGTTGCAGGCCCGATTCCAGTGAGGAGTGTGCAGGAGGCAGCTGATCAATGATTCTCTCTCAACATTGATATTTCTATCTCTTCTTCTCCCTTCTCTCTGAAATCAATAAAAATGTATATACCTATATATCATATATATATACTGTATATATATATATATATATACACACACACATATATATATATATATGTGTGTGTGTGTGTGTGTGTGTGTGTGTGTGTGTATTTTATTTATTTTTATTTTTTTTAAAGATTTTAAAAAGCCAGAGGAGGGAGACTATGAAACCTTTTTTTTTTTGTATCTGAAATTTATAAGTATACTACCTGAAACAGAGCTACTGGGGGGGGGGGGTAGAGTTAGCATTCAAGTCTTGTTTCTGGCTTGGGTTTAGAGTGGAGTTATATAGCATTGTGCACAGTTTTTAACAGCAAATCAGATTTCATTAAAAATTTCACACTAGGGATGAAAAGGATTTAAATTTAAAAACTGACAAAGGGGAACCTGACTGTTGAGGGAAAGTGTATTCCCAGAGTCCGTGCAAATAATTGGTCCCTTAAATTACCTAAACACAATTTAAATGAAATCAGATAATGTGACAAAGTGTTTAGTGAGCTGTGGCTAACACCTACTTATACCCAACTGAGTTTTGAATGTGATCTGTGTAAAGAAGGATTGTGTGGCTTTGTGAAAATGGGAGAGGCAACATGTTCTTACATAATTTTGCACCTAAAATTGTTTAGTTATTATCTTTGACACTTTTTTCCTTCTTGTTGTATATCTCAACACACTATTATCACCCTCACCTCTCCCCCCCATGACCCCCCACGCACACATAATGCAGTTTGAATAATGTGCATACTCTTAAGAGAATGAGAAAGCTGGAAGGAAGGAGAGAGGGAAGTAGGAAGAGGGAGAGACAGACCAACAGACTGAGGTAGACAGAGAGGTGTGCATCACTTTAGGAGTAAATTTGTGTTTAAAGAAGGGGAACATTAAGAGTATGTTACATAAGTTATCAAAATCAAAAAACGTTTTAAAAATGTAATAACTAGTCTAAGTGGTTAAAGTAGTATGTACAATCATAGAATCTCAATTGAGTCCTCAGAATATGGACTTGTATCCAGCCATGATAAAATGTGCTAAAAATATTTAGCCAAAATTCTATTAAGCATATTTTACTTGTAATATTTTTCTTCTTGTGTATCTGTTTGCATTTTTCATTATGTAATACTAAAATTTATTACATGGGTCATTTTTGAGGGAGTAAAATTTAATTTAAAAAGAAAAACTTTTTATGTAGACTGTTAGAGGAAATATTCCTAAAGAGAAATTGTATTGCCAAGAAAAAGAAATGCAGGTTAATGTCCATTTATGGATAATAGGTTTTCTACAATTTTTAAAATAAAGATTGACTTTCCAAGGATAAGAATGTATAGAAAAGCAAAAACAAATAAACAAAGAGGTCAGAATTTAAAACAACTGTTTTTCTAGAGATTATTATTGGAGGGTAAATTATGGAAATGAAATAGTAAGAATTATAAGCATGGTTGATACAGGACTTGGAAAATGAAGAATATTTGGGATAGATTTGAGTTTGTGATTTAGAGTGGAGGGTTTCATAGGAGGTAGAGAAGAGGGAAGATTTGGTTGGGTTGTTCCTAACCCATTTGATAAATATCAATGTGGCCCATGAATGATGTATGCAGTTGAGTATGGGTGTGGAATGAATATGTGTATTTAAGTTTTCAGACTTTCCCCCCCCCCCATAAGTATTATAGATGACATTCCTTCTAGTGACAATTTTATGCCATTTTTAACAAAATAATAAAAAATGGCAGCAGGTAAATTGTTTCTGCTTGATTCCAAAGATAGAAGAAGCGTTTAGACAAGTTAGATAGATCAGAACACTTTGCATGAGGTTCTTCAGTATGAAGCAAAGTCTTTGCTGTCTACTTCAGATCTTTTAAACTCAACTTTTCCAGGGCACTGAAATCCTTGTTTATGCATAGATGCGTGACAGCGTTATTCTTTAGTAGTAAAGTAACTTGCCGATAAATTTAAACATGACTTAGCATCTAGATGGCTCATTAGACTGTCGAAATGGAAGGAAAACTTTTCATGTATGTTACAATATAAAAATGTAACAATATGATTGCATATAATTTTGAGAGAATATTGACAAATTCACTGAATTTTTATGTGTGTGTGGAAAATTTTTTTTTTCAATAAATGAACTAATATAATCATATTTGAAAATATGTTAGTCGTAAACCACTGGAATTCTCTATCTTATTCTTTTGGCTTTTCCATATTTTTACTTGCCCTCAGCCTAAATTTCATGTCCACACAAATAAATCTTTAGCCAATATATTTAGTTATTCATTCTCTTGAAAATATTGTATACACTGGCTCCTTCATTAACAAATTAAGATTATAGAATGTGATAAGATTATACCACTAGCTTTTGATCATCTGCAGCATTATAGCTCCTGATACTCTACCAGTTCTTTAATAAACACCAGATAAAGCCCTGCCAGAAGAAATACAGCCCTATTTAAATAAGTGAGAAAACAAGTACAAAAATAGGTAATCTTCCCCCAAATCTGTAACTATTGTCAGAACTGGGTTTTAAACTTAGCTCTTATAGACTGTAAGCATCATGATATGTCCACTACACTGTTTCTTGCCACTAGTACCATTCAAATAATCTATAGAAATTAGTCATTTAATGTAATTTATAGCAAATTAATATTCATTAACACTGCACTTAATTGTACTATTATCATGGTGACTGTAAAAAGGAAGAAATTATCCATGAGGTAAAGGTTATTCTATTCTATATCTAATAACTAAAGATAAGGTATATTTGTATCAACAAGCCAACAGGGAAATAGTGTAAAAGCTGCTTGTCTCTGCCTTAGCATTATCATAGGCATTTACTAGCACCATCTTAGTAGTCTACATACAGCAAGTAGAGCTGTATCCACCAGCTCATTTTCCTGTATATGACCTCTGTCACTTGCCTAAGATTTTTTGAAAACTGGATTCCTTCTCCTTGGCTGGGTTCCAAGTTCAGTGCTAGGTACTATATGGACAAAGCAGGTACTAATTGGCTTGTCATCTTGGAGTTTAGCCTCTAGTGTGGGATACAGATGTTAAATATATCAATATTGTATATGTGTATATGTTCTATGTATATATATGTATACATATACATATGTATACTATGTATATATTTGGATAGATGTATTTATAAGTGCTATAAAGTTAAAATTAAATAATTTTATGGTAGAGAATAAAAGGTGGGGATATAGTTTAGTTAATTTAAATGAGTGGTCCTAACAGTATTACTTTGAAATAATATTCAGGCCGAAAACTAAAGTGTGAATGGGTATTAAGCCAGTGAAATAGGAAGGGAAAGGTATGTGTCTTGTAAAATACAAAAAGTGGCTAGTGTGTCTACAGCATGGTGAATGCATCCTATAATCACATGAGATAATAGTGGAGAGGTCAGCTGGTCTGGGTTAGTGACAGTCTCAGTTCCTTTGGATTTAGTTGTAAGTAAAGTGAAATGGCATTGAAGAAAGAGGCTTTTACTAGAGGATCTAGATTCATTTTTAAAATAACACAAGTAGATGAGTGGATATAAAAAGCTGTGGTACATTTACACAAGAATATTATGCAACTATTAAAAAAAAGGATCTCTTACACTTTAAGACATCATGGAGGGACCTGGAGAGTATTATGCTAAGCAAAGTAAGCCGGTCAGGGAAAGACAAGTGTCATGTGATCTCACTTCTATGTGGAATCTAATGAATAAAATAAACTGAGGAACAAAACAGATCCAGAGAAATGTGTGCATGGGACAGATTGATGAATCTCAGAGGGGAGTGGGGAGGAGGGAGGCAGGAAGAGATTAACCAAAGAATTTACATGCATATATGCATAATCCATGGACACAGACAGTAGTGTGGTGAAGGCCTGAAGGCAGTAGCGGGGTGGAGGGAGTCAATGGAGGGGAAAAAGGGGGTCATCTGTAATACTTTCAACAATAAATATATTTAAAAAATATATTAAACAATAAATATATTAAAAAAAGATAATATATATTAAACAAATAATATATTAAACAATAAATATATTAAAAAAAAAAAAGAACACTGGGTGCTGCATAGGAGTAAACTTAGGGAGCTCAAAGTGGTATCAGTTAAAGGCTGTTGTTGCATTGAGTAGGAATTACTGCCCTTACCTACTACCTAGGAGATAGTAATGATGATAGAGAGACAGAGAGACAGACGGGCTCAAGATATATTGCTGGTAGATTGGATGTGAGACCTGGGTCAAGAATGACCCCCAGGTTTCTGAATTGACCAGCTGGCTAATAATTGTATAATTTAAACATGTTTTAGGATTTCTGTAGAAGAAATGTAGTTTAGTTAGGAGCATTAATGACTTAATTTGAGACTTTTTTTTTTTTTTTTTTTTTTAATGTGGAATATCAGAGTGGATATCTCTCAGTGAGGCAATAAAAAGAAAATGTACCTAAGACTCAGATTTCAGGTCTGTACAAGAGACATGCATGGGAGGGTAATCAGGTGTTAAAAGCCAAGTAAAATGAGGTTAACTATGGAAGAAATATAAGTCTAAGCCCTGAGGATTGCACAAAAGGAGATCTAGAAGTGTGTTTAGTGATGTAGGGGGAAAAAAATAAAAGACTTTAGTTTCACAGAAACTATGTTTTTCAGGAAAGAAAAAAGTAGACAAATGTGTCAAAGCTTCTGTAAATTCTAATTAAGAGAAAGTATATCTGGGATTTGACAACATGGAATTTGCTAGCTATAAATAACAGAATATCAACTCTACCTGGTAAATTACTTAAAAAGGAATTTATTCTCCTAAATATCCAAGGCAGGCAGAACTGCCCTAAGATTGTTAAAGACAATGAAGTAGAGATGCTCTTTGACTTATAATGGTATTACATTCTAATAAACTTGTAAGTCAAATAAATGTATTTAAAATATTATAGGTTGGCTTATACTTACCTACCTTAAATGCACTCAGAGCATTTATATTAGCCTACAGTAGGCAATTATCTTGCATATTATCTCAAGAGTAATTTTCTTCCTCTTCTTCTCTCACCAGAAGCAGGAGACACAGATGGGTATTTTGTAGACAAGATGAGATGCAAAAACACAAAACACAATATCTACAATTTGCTGGCAGTACAGTAAACTGCTGAGTACTGGTTGTTTACCCTTGTAATTGGATGGTTGACTGGGAGCTGCAGTTGGCTGTCTCTCTCCACCATCACAAGAGAGTATCTGACTGGATATCTCTACTGGGGAAATACCAAAATTCGAAGTATAGGTCTACTGAAAGCTTATTGCTTTCATGACATTGTGAAGTGGAAAAATCACAAGTTGAACCATTGTAAGTTAAGGACTGTTTGTCACCATCTTTCCTCTGTATAATTCTTACCACATTGGCTTTGTCTTAGGCCCATGCTTGGCAAACTGGACTCACGAGCCACATCTTGCTTTTTGGCCCCTTGAGTGTGGCTCTTCCACAAAATACCACGGCCTGGGCGAGTTTATTTTGAAGAAGTGGTGTTAGAAGAAGTTTAAGTTTAAAACATTTGGCTCTCAAAAGAAATTTCAATTGTACTGTTGATATTTGGCTCTGTTGACTAATGCATTTGCTGACCACTGTCTTAGGCCATATTCCAGGCTCCAGCACTTGCAGGTGACATACCCAGACACAGTAGTGCCAAAGGAAAAGACAATCTCTGTTTCTGTGAGAATACCTTTCCCAGGATCCCTCAGCAGTCTTAACACTCAGGTTGCAGTGATCAGAATTACATCACATTTTTCTAGATTTGCTCAGGTGAATTTTCAAGGCTAATGTAATTACTAAAATTGGTTTATAAAATTTAGGACTCACCTCTTGGGGCTGGAGGATGTTCTAGACTTCCCAAAAATGTCAGGGTCATAGTTCTGTAAGGAAGGGTAAATGGGGAGATAACCAACTGTCTACTACACTGGAATATAAATAGTAAATCAACAATACATTATAGCTTGCCTTACAATTTAACATGCCCTGGAATTTTCATCACATTTGATTATTCTCAGAAGAAAATAGGGCCATATTTCTCAAATATCCAATATGTCTTTGAGTGATAAAATGAAGTAGATAAAGTTCATCTTCAGCATGCACACTTATCCTTTCTATTACCTCTAGCTCTCCTGTCATCACTGTTTTTGCTTTGCAATCTTACATAATTGACATTGTGTTTTATGTTATATATCTGAATTTATACGGCCAGGATTCTCATTCTGTATGTAGGGAAGTATTGAAGCACTGTAAGGTATCAATTACTTATTAGGCTTAATAAAGTACCATTCTCAGATAATGTTTGAAATTTAAGCACTGTATTTAATATTAACAGGACAAAAGAAGGTGGTGGAGGAGGAGGAGAAAGAGAAAGAGGAGCAGAAGAAGGGAAAATAGGAGGAGAAAGAGGAGCAGGAGGTGGGGGAGGAAGAGAATTATGATGGAAATTTTAGGCCCTAAAATTGATGGTGAAGATATTTTAAGTAGAGTATTTCTGATTTGCAAATAATTTACACAGGCCCTTATTTTGCTTCAAGTCAAGGCTTTTACATGTAGTAAAGTTTATTTTTTAGCCCACAACAAATAAATGCTTCACAAGTATAAATTCAGCTAGTTCTCATAAGGTTTAAGTGATTTTTAAGGATTTTTAACAATATATTAAACACTTTGCTTGGTATTTTTCCTTTGGTAGTTCTTTTAGTATGACTAAATAATACATACACACATAATAAATAACCATTTTTATGCTCCCATTCATTTGTACTTTCAACACAATCAACAAATGCTGAGTTCTTTGTCTGGTGGGCACACTTATGTTCAATTAAATGGGAAACCAAGCGCAGCATTCTTTGCTAGCTCTCACCCAGAGTGTACTTCAGTTTCCATTCACACTGGCAGCTGACAGGCATGAAAAATGTGCATTCTAATTGTACTGTTGCTCTTTGTCACAGACATTGATTGTGAATTGTATTTTTAGCTTTAATCTGTTGAACAAAGTTTCTGCCTTCTAATAGAAATAGAAATGCTTTTTACAACACTTTCTGAGCACATTCAGTCTCTGTATTTTGAATTAATAAATCTGTTTTAGACTTCTCATCACAGATCCTGCCTAGTATAGGCTAATCTCAGCCCATCTGGATAGTTGCCTGGAGCATGATGGTGATGCCTGACCAATGTTATAAAAAAATTAACCAGAGATAATGTTTCATAACCATGGGTGATTTGTGAGTTGTTTCATGGTAGGACATACCAACGTATCAGCATTGTTTGATAAAAATAATTGGATTTATGGCTCCTAGATAACTCTAAATAGGGTTTGGTCACCAAAGAAACCAACCATCTAATTAGAGGGTGGTAACTTTAAGCCCAACCTCTGACTTCTGAAGAGGGGGAAGGGGCTGGAGATTATGTTATAAAATCTCTTAAAAGAACTGTTGGCCCAGAAAGAAACTCACTGCAGACTGATTCATATGTCTTTCAGCATAACGATTATTGCTTGTCTCAGTTTTGATTCTTATAAGTATATTTCCAGTAGGGCATGATCTCACTCATCTAGGGGAAATCATGAACAACACAGACTGTTGAACAAGAACAGACCCAGAGATAAGGAGCCATGGGTCAGACTGTTGGACCTCAAAGGGAGGGTGGGGATAAAAGGGAGAGATCAACCAAAGGACTTATGTGCATACATATGAGCCTTATCAGTGGTCAAGGACAAGAGGGGGGTGGGGACATGAGTGGGGAGGGATGGGGGATTGGAATGGGGGGTTAAGGACAAATATGTGATACCTTAATCAATAAAGAAATTTTTATAAAAGATTAAAACAAATAAATAAATAAAATCTCTTAAACGGTAAGGTTAGAAGAGCTTCCACATGGTGAACACATCAACATGCTTGGAGGCTTGCATGGCTAGAGAGGACATGGAGGCTCTGCAGAACCCCTGCCCCACCCTCTCACTATGCATCTTTTTCCTTTGGCTGTCTCTGAGTTGTGTCTTTTGTAGTAAACCTGTAATCCTAAGTATAGCAATTTGTTCTATATACCAAGTTGTTCTAGCAGATTAAATCCCAGTGGAGGTGCCATGGGAACCTACAGATGTGTAGTCAGCCAGGCAGAAGTGCTGGTAGCTTGGGTACCCCTTTTGCAGCTGGTGTCTCAGAGCAGTCTTGTGGGACTGTGCCCTCATGCTGTGGGGTCTGTGCTAACTCTGGGTAGTGTCAGAATCGGATTGAATTGTTGAACAACTAGTTGACATTGTAGACTTAGAGAAAAAGTTGTGATGTTGGGAAACACTGCATAGATGATCACATAGCTAAAATGTGCCTAGAATAAACCTATGCCATCAGCTCACTGATAAGAGACCCTCCTTCCCCATGAGGAACAGATTTGGGACATCCTGATATCAAGATGCTTTGCATACCTACAAGTGGTGCCTCTACACTGGAGGAGACAATACATGGCTTATAGGGCCCAGATGTGAGAGGACAGGTCTGTGCTTTCCTTTCCATGAATATATGATTCTCTTGTTGTTCTACTGTTGTTGTTTTTTTTTGTTTGTTTGTTTGCTTTTTTGTGTGTGCTTGTAATAAAGGTCTTTTCTGAGTATAAATTGTTTTAGTCCAGTGAGTCTTTTCAGCAGTTGAACACTTAAAATGATTAATTCATAATCAATCTTCACTAATATTCTTAGTCATTTTAGCAGACTAGTAGATGAAGAGAGAATTCTAGTATTTAAAATCCATCCTGCTAGGGAAATATTGACATAAATAGCTGCTATGTTTTAATGGGGAATAAAAAATTTAGCATAGATTATGGCATCTCAGCACAGTCAGAATCTGTTCAGCTTGTCATTGTACTCATTAAGCTTTCTAAAAACTGTATTTTTATCAGGGACGCAGAGAAGAGGGTCACTATTAGTTACTTTAAATCTGTTTATTTCATATGCTATCCAAATCACAAAGAAAAATGTTCTAGTCCCATAAATTCTGCATGGAGTTAGTCAGATAATGTATTTATCACAGTCATTCATCTCCCTTACAAGTATAAATGTTACATCTGATTTATTATTTCAGAATTTTTATGAACAGATATCATTTTACCATAATAGTGCTATCCTATTATGGGTAGATTAAAAAATAAATAAATGCAAACAACATCTAGTGAAATGACTTGTGAAAGGAAGTGTTAACATCTTAGAATTTTAAAATATAACAGCTAATTAAGCACAAATGTCGTAGGATGATATTTAAAAGTAGTAATAAAGTGAATAAATGCTTTATTTAATAAGAATAAAATAACGTTGTATATAAGCAGTATTATATAATCAGTAATTAACTTCCAAGTGTCTATTTTAAAGAATTAATAAAATCCCTTTAATGCAGCTTATAAAGAATTAAAGGGCTGTTTTAAACACTGCCTGTCAACACAACCGCCTCACTCAAATCTCAGTGTCTATCGACCAGGCAGTCTGTGCATGGCAGATAAACCCAAGCAATCACTATGCAATAAGCAGTTTTATATTTTCAGACATTCTGTGGGAATCTTCTGCTTTTGACAGACAGCTTTTCTCCCCCATAATCACCCACACATGGTGAGGAATGAAGCAGCAGCACTGAGTCTTATTGCAAACTGGAATAAGGAATTATGAGAGGGAAAAGAAAAAAAGGTCATCTGGCTATTTGCCTATTATTAGATTTCTTCTCATAGTGCTACTCTTTACTTAAGTCAGTTTTCCAAAAAGATTTATTTGGATATAATTCTTCTGCATTATACATTACCTAGGAAATAAGGTTTCATATTTTCTTTGTGGAAGCCTACACTTCCTATATGTTTTCTGTGTAAGTTAGCAATGGAAACCTCTAAAATTGTTTTAGTGTCTGAAAAATGATACAACAGTAGCAGAATGGATAATTAACAAATATAAAAACACCTGTTTGCACCAGAGGATGCAGTGACCATAGGGTATTAAAATGATGTAGTTTAAGTCAGCCAGCTGGTGAGCAGCAGAGGGCAGTGGTCTAAAGTAGGATACACTGTTTCCTCTACCTCTGAACTTGGATGGCTTGAGTTAGAAAGGTGATCCTCTTATCCCTTAGCCAGATGAATGCAGACTAGCCAGTGGATGTGCAGAGCATGTATGAAGTGGGGGAAACAGTCACCTTGCTTCTGTGTATCTCCTAAGCTTACTGTGTGGATGTAAGCATCCAATGAAGACTCTTCATAAAGCCATTCCTCCTGCTCCTGGCATAGTTTTATCTATGGAAGACCTTTTCTTCTGCTTAAAATTAAAGCTTTTTATATAATTGCTTTAACTCAGTAACAGAATTGCATTTTAAGCTTTTTGAGAGTTGAAACTATGCATTGCTAATGTATCTCCAACAAGAACAAGCAGAATACCTCCTATCCAATGATACAAATAAAAAACAAAAACATCTTATGTATCACCTTAGGCGTGCATTCACATCCACTCACCAATTTATTAGAAAGCAATCAACACACATACATGCATACACACGTCTGTATACCTGATATAAGAATTTTGATCTGGACTTTCTTAAAGCATTAGGAAAATGGAAAGCTGATTTTTTTTCTCTATCTTCAAGCATACATGAGCAGAGCCAAGCTTTAAGATACATTTTACCAAGAGTGATTATGATGTCTATAGTGACTTAAATAATAGTACTTTTCTTGCTTAAAAAGATTAATAATAGTAATAGTAAATGTTCCTGTGTTATGATGTCTGTAGTGACTTAAATAATTGTCCTTTTCTTGCTTAAAAAGACTAATAATAATAATAATAATAGTAAATGTTCCTGTGTGTTTTCTTCCTTTGTGTTTTAAGGTTTGGGGAAGGGTCAATGGGATGCTTTTAGTGAAAGGACTCTGAACACTTTTCAGGTGGAAGACACATGAAAGGTAATGGCCTTGGAAGAAAGTGCCCTGGACAGATAGGCAGGAGCCCAATATACACAGTGGGGTCAAGCTCATTACCTCAGGCATATTCATTAATCTTCCTGTGCCACCCTTTCCTTGTCTGAAAAATGATTTACAATAAAAATGTTTGATGCTAGCCGAAACCGGTTTGGCTCAGTGGTAGAGCGTCGGTCTGCGGACTGAAGGGTCCCGGGTTCGATTCCGGTCAAGGGCATGTACCTTGGTTGCGGGCACATCCCCGGTAGGGGGTGTGCAAGAGGCAGCTGGTCGATGTTACTCTCTCATCAACGTTTCTAGCTCTCTATCTCTCTCCCTTCCTCTCTGTAAAAAATCAATAAAATATATTAAAAAAATGTTTGATGCTAGACATGGGATGATTGAAGGGGGTATGACCTGTGACAGTGAGGTTTTAGTCCCATTTTTAAATGGAGTAAATTCTTATATTGTTTCCGAGGGCAGATTTAAAAAAAAACAAGATTGAGAGAATAGGTTGACTACTGGGTATGGCTGTATCCAGTACTATTCACTACATTAAGTAAAAAAAAAAAAAAAAAAAAAAAAAAAAAAAAAAAAAAAAAATTATATATATATATATATATATATATATATATATATATATATATATATATTATGAGGTTCATTTTTCTAAAAGCTACCACTCTGCCAAAAGATCTATACTACATGCCGGCTGAGAACAGAAACCCCCAAACTCTCCCTGATAATCCTCTGACTGTCCATTTCTAAAGAGCTAGAGTCCATTGATTACCATGACGTTTATAAGAGACACACTTATATATCCAAGATTGTTAAAAGTAGAAGTGTTACTGAATTCAAGGGGTTTGCCGCTTGGGATGCTCAATTTAAGAATGAGACCTGGTTGTCACAGGTAGTTTTATTTAATTGCAGCAAGTAAAGGAGAAAGGGGGTTCATATCCAAACCTCTGTCTGCCTGAAGGGAGACTTAGCCATTGCTCATGTGTACTGTTTGGTCAATTTCACATTGATTCCTTCTTTGCAGTTGGCTGCCCTTTCCTGGCTGAGTTCCTGTAAAGCTCATCCTGTTTACAGCTGGTCTGCAAATACTGCGCTACATTTTAACATTTAGCAAGAATAGCATTTAATAATAACATTAGAAATGCCCAGACCTTGAGACCCTTGTCCTATCATACAAAAGGATGGAAAACAGTATTACAAGCACATGCTAATGATAAAGTTCAGTACCTCACTGACATTTATAGAGCAGACCATCCAGTAACTACAGAAAATGTACTTTTCAAGTGCACATGATGCAGTCACCAAGACCGTGGTTTCTTTGTAGTTTAGTTGATCCCCAATTCTACCCTGGGGTTCAGTGATTTGTTAAACGTTTCACACAAGTCAGAAAAGCCTTTATACTAACAATTACAGTTTATTACTTATATAATACCTCTAGTTATTCAAGGAAATCAACAGAGCCCTCCAAACAAGTGTACTATGCCGTTTACTAATGAAGTTGCCAATTCCTGAAACTATTCTTAGACTTACCTTCTATGGGCAGTGAGTGAGTAGTTCTCAGTTTTACCTAACCCTTTGGCTAACTTAAGTAGATCACCTGGCATTATTAAAGATGAAACTGTCATTGCGGAGCAACTGAGAAGAACAAAACAGTTTTAAAGTGGTTTGGTTAATAAATGTTCTAGGCTATATCATGTGCCTGTGGACTGTTTCCAGACCACCCTACTTGTGCAACCACCTAACTATGACTGTAAACATCCTTATTAATCCTGAATTCGTCTTACAAATTCAAAACACTTTTCTCTAAGATCCATCCACCTCTCCTGGATGTTCTTACCTGATAGGCTAAAGGTAAAAGCTGAGTAAAAATGGGAAAAAATAAGGACTTGGGAAAAAAATAATTTTAAGTAACTATAGTTTTCTTTAGATTAACTGTCCTCTATTGGCATACTTTTTTTTTAGTTTAGGAAACATGAGTGGTTTTGTACTCTCTGGAGGTTTAAAATGTATCACGCTTCAATTTAAATATTATAAGGCCTTGAGATGAATCTCCCTTTATCAGAGAATATGACATCCACAATTCCTAGACATACATATGCCTAGTGTTCAACTTTGCAGTTTCAAAAAAGGCTAGCCTCTCACTGAAAATTTGTATAATTGATCTGAGAATACATTAAAATATAAGCTATATAATTAAAAGATTTTATTATTTTAAGCAGGAAGTTTAATATTTTTTATAATAGAGAAAATTAAGATAATGTCTTATTGATCTCAAATGGTACAATGGGGAACTTTCTAATTTTCTTCCAATAAACACCTGTATCCTCTAAAATTTCTAACTTTGTTTTGAATATTGATAACTAACTAAATAAAATAGTTTAAAACTGGAAAACACAATTTTTAAAAATAAAATGATTTAAAAGATTCATAAGTTACATTCCATTGGAGTTTGAATTTCTAGGGTTTTACAAATTCTTGGAATTCTCTGTATCTTTCAAAAATTTATGATCTTTTTTCTCCAAACTGTAGCAGTGGATTTTGATTGAAATTATATCCTGATATAAGTTAATTCTCCTGTCAGATATTATTTTGGAACACGTTGCTTTGAAACGTTCATACCGGTAATCCAATCTTGACAAGCCCTATAGCTGGTGCTTTGTATAGAAGAATCTTGGTGATACATGGTTTAGAACAAAAACAGATCTCTCCATAATTTTCTCTTCTTATCTGTTCTCTGATTGCTTCTTTTTTTTAGGGTTAGCACAACCCTTTACAACAGATTAGCTTCTGTTTTTAAGAACACACCCACATTTTCTTTCTATTTTCTATACTAATCATCTTCCCCAGCCTGGCCTTAACTTCACGTAATTGACAGGAGTATATTGCTTGGTGCTGTTGCTGTGTTAATTTTGTGTGAACGAATATTCGGACCATATTATGATTATGTTCTGTTTCATACTTGTGGAAAATGCACTCACAGTAATTGCTTCTGTGACAAGTATAGGCAACAACCATGGCATTTCCCAGAAACAAGATGTCAGTTCAAAGAAGTTCATAGTACATTTTGAAAAACATTTCTTGTATGCATGTACCAGAAAATGAATTTTACAAATATAAATGGAGGGAAATGTTTGTAAATGCCAGTTTTATTTATATTTTTGAGGATCTGTGGATTTTCTTTATATCTGTTAAAGTTATACATTTTTTTTGAAACATTCGCAATTTCTACTTTGTTTTACTGACTTTTCTTTTCAGTTAAATTGCTGTGGCCACAGAACTTAGCATTAAAGTATTATACTGATCTTAAAATATGCTGTATAAACTCAAGTTCCATCTTGATCCACAAAAATACTAAAAATAACTTACCTCCTTGCCATTCCTCTGTAGCACAGTTTTTAATATTCATTTTGGTTTAAAAAATTCCAGTTTTGAGTGAGAGGGACCATCTTAGACAAAGAAATATGAAGAATAACTCATTTTCCTACTTGTTGTAAAACACTGATTGCATAAAATATAACTGATTAAGTTATTTTCCAAACAGGTGCAATTTATATATAGACATGATCTTAAATGGTAATCAGAAATTAGATATAAACATCAACAAAATAAGTAGATTTTCCATACCACAGTTTATTTTTCACTATGATGGCTAACTAATCATGATATATTCCATCCCTACCAAACTTATTCTGTGGTGAATAATATTTACTGAAGTTTCATTTTATACACTAGTTCTGACTTAAAATAATTCTTTGCTTGAGTAAACTATGATGGATATAGCAATTCTTAACTCACTCTCCTCCTAAAGTCAATCAAAATCAACAGTAACAAAGGGTACAAGATATTTAAGGGCAAAAGCAAAAACTCCTCTATGAAAACTCAGCCTTAAAGCAGAGTGCCTTATGAAGAAACTGTCAATTGCAATGATCTTTGGAAAACGTAAGGGGACTATTTGACAGCCATCCACACCAGATAGAATTTTAGTCATGAACAAGTAAAGAACTCTTCAGACAGACACAGAGAGAAAAGAAAAGCACTGCAATGACAGGCCTGAGAGCACAGACATGGGGAAAGCCACTGCGAAGTTAATAGGAAACATTGTTTTTCCCAAAGGCAAGTTGTGTTGCAGGTTGATAATAAAGCAGTCATAAGTCAAAGTTATGACACTTTGACTTATGGCTGCTTTATTACCAACAATGGTCCCAGACCCACATTTCTGTGCCATCTGTTACTGAGGACACCCAATTGCTAAGCTACCCTCAGCACATGATGGTTCTCAATCTCTAGTTCATCCCCACTTCTAATCTAAAAATTAAAAAAATTTGGCTCTCAAAAGAAATTTCAATCATTGTATTGTTTATATTTGGCTGTGTTGACTAATGAGTTTGCTGACCACTGTACTAAATGAAAAGCTCAAAGATCAGAAACAAGGCAAGGACACAGGGCCAGTTGTAATAGCAGTATAAATCTTTTCCCCATAAGCCAGCTTCTCCTTAAATTCCTAGTACCGCCTACAGGCCTGCTTCTAACACAAGGTTTCGTTTCTCAAGGTGTAGTTTCATGACCAGCATTAGTTTCACCTGAGAACTTGTCAGAAATGAAATCCTCGTGTCCCACTACAGGTCAACTGAATCAAAAGCACTAGGCCTGGGTGTCATAAATGGGGTGTGACAAGCCCTTCAGGTGAGCTGGCTGCACTCTGAAGGGTAAGAGCAAACACTGCAGAGTACCAGTGGAGGATGGCCAGGAGAAACTGAGGAGTAAGAGCACGCAAGGTTACTATTCCCACTAGGATTTCTTTTCCTAGATGAGGGAAAGAAGTAAGAAAAGCATTAATGAGGTACTGGATCCAACAATTCAGCCCATCCCACTCGCACTAAATGTCAGATTCACGAGTGCAAAAACCAAGGATCTCTTGTTAACACTACTATCCACAAAGCTCAGTGGATAATATCTGGCACAAAGTAAGCGCTTCTAATAATTTGTAAAGTGAATAAATGAAGGCAAATGCTATTGTAAATAAGATGGGTTATTCACATATTTTAAATACAAGCATTTTTTTCTTTTTCTTTTGTGAAAACCATCCAGGCCTCTTGCTGTCTGGCAGCGGGAAGAGCATAAGGAATGCCGGGGGAAGCAGATGGGTGAAGAGGAACCCGGAAGGAGCTGATCAGGTAAGTCAGTTTCTTCTCTGAAGTTCATCAGCCATACATCACTTCATCATTCGCCTAGGAAATTACAAGGTATGGAAGACACTAGATTTCTATTTTAATGTGATTTCTAAAACAATAATCTTGCAGTAAATGTTTTTAATTGTTTGATTTAAACATTTTGAAGAGCTACTTGGAGTATAATTGTGTCAAAAATTTTAGAAATAGCCAAAGTAAAGCCAGTGAATCACAGTAATAATAATCAGTAGAAGTTTGGTGGTGCACACACCAAAACAATAATTTGGAAGTTGGGAGCACGCAAACCAAACAGGGAATGCGACTCAGGGGTAGATTGTTATAAAGCAGCTTATCTAGTGAGAAGGCCGTGACTGTTTACTATTTACTGTGATTGTTTATAACATTGGTTAGAATTTTCTTCAACATGGGAAGATGGTTAGAGGTTACCTCATATCAACCTTGGGGAACAGATTTTAAGTTTTTATTTTTATTTTCATGATTTCTAGAGGCATTCATGTGAACTGACCCAGGTTAATTAGTCTTGCAAGATAAGCATATGAAGCTTCAGACAACTGTTTTATTTTCTGCTCAGGGAATTTTCACAACAGATCTCCATTTACTTTTCCTTTTAGTAATTGATATACAATAACAGTATTTATATAAACTGTATCATTTAAGTTTTATTATTTATATTTTATGCACATGTGAAATTATATCTACAGTTAAGCTAATGGAATATCACACCCCAAAAGTTTCCTTGTGCCCCTTTGGAACCACTCCCTCTGATCCACCTCTCTACTTCCCTATTCCTGGACAGTTATCGATGTGTTTCTGTCACTATGGATTAGTTAGAATTTCTAGAATTTTATATAAATGGATTTTGGTTTGGTTTTTACTTTTTCTCATAATAATTTTTAGATCCATCTATGTTGTTTTGTGTACAATGATCAATACCTTTTTATTGGGAAGTAGTATTTCATTGTATGGATATATCAAAATCTATTTATTTACCTTTCATGGGCATTTGGATTATTTCAGCTTTTGGCAGTTATGAATAGAGGTGCTATCCAAATTCATGAATAAATCCTTTGTGAACAGATGCTTTTATTTATCTTGAGTAAACACCCTGAAGTGGAATTGCTAGATGGTGTGTCAGCTGTGCGTTTCACTTTTAAAAACTGCTTATTTTACAGTGTTTTTACCATTTTTTTATTTCACAATATTTGAGAGTCCAGTTTTCTCACCAACACTCAGTATGATCAAGCTTTTAAAATATTAGTCATTCTACAGGTGCATACTATTATCTCATTTTTGCTTAATTTGTATCTCCTTAATTACTAATGATATTGAATATCTTTTTATTTGGGTGTTTTGTGAGTCAGTGTCTACTTTAGTGAATTATGCGTTCAAATGTTTTGCCCATTTTTGTTTTTGTTACTGTGTTTGATAGTTTTTATATATTCTAGATAAAAGCCCTTTTTTAGATATATGACTTTATTAAACATATGGTTTGTGTCTTGGTCTGTATCTTGGTTTTGTATATGGTCTTTATCTTGTCTTTCATTCTTGTATCCGTGTTATTTGAATAATAGAATTTCTGATTTTTACGTTCAACTTATAAATTGGGCTGAATTTTCTTGAATGATATTTCTTCTCATTATGGGTCATGGTTTGCTGCTTCTTTGACTGCCTGGATTTATGATTGATTCACTGATTGATGCCAGACTGTGAGTTTTACTTACTTGGATGCTAGATATTTTTGTATTCCTATCAATATATTTGGGCTCTATTGTGGGATCCAGCAATGTTACCTGGAAACATGTTGATCCTTTTGGGTCTTATTTTTAAAGTTTTTAGGTGGGGTTAAGCAAGTGGTTTATTTAAGGCTAATTGTATTCCAGATCTGAGGCAGAATTCTTCCGAGTCCTTATTTAACCCTCCTGAACGATGAGGTTTTCCACACTGACCAGTGGGTTTGTTCCCTAATGCTTTCAGGTCGTTCTTTCCTGGGTCTCTGGTAAATTCCTCGTGTGTGTGTGTGTGTGCGCGCATTCTAGCTGCTATAGCTTTTCTGCTCAACTGACGGGGAGTGCAGAGCTCTGCCTTTCCCTATACAATGGGGTGTCCTCTTCCCTACACTCTGACCATGATATGCTCTGCAGGCAGTGAGCTGGGGAAATCAAAGGATTATTTCTTTTGTTTACCATTCCTCTGGGATCAATGATATCTTGCATTTTGAAAACCTTTGTTTAGTATCTATTTTTTCATTCATACTTTTCAGAAAAAAGGTAAATTTAATCACTCTTATTTTTTGCTTTTCAAAGATCATTGGATTTCTAATGTTAAAAATGAGAGAGATTAGAGGGGCACATAAATATATGATTTTGTGACATTATGTAATACCCTGTTTAATTTAAAGCTACTTTAACAAAAATATGTGGTGATTAAATTGTTGCTGTGGTAACTGCATTGAATTATTAGGGATATTGACCTTTATCACAAAACATAAAAGTCTTTGATAAAATATATGTAATAGGAACATTTTTAAATTAGAACATTTAAAAATGCATCTTGACAGGAATATATTTCTTTGTAAATGTGAGGTCTGTTGGAAGAAATGGTGTCATATGGATAATAAGTGTTGGGGAAACCTAGAGAAAACAAATCACACTTTTCCTACAATATAGGATATGGAAAATTTCTTTTCATACCAATTTCCCATGTGGTGTATAAACATTAGCATCCTCTAGCACAGAGCTTCCCAATGTCACAGCACACAGACGGTTGGCCAGAGATGTAGAAGGGATATGGCTGAGTTTTGATTCTGGAGCCTTCCATGTGGTCAGGTAGGGTCTGAGGAGGTTAAAATTTATAGAATTCCCTCTAGTTCTAATTGGCCTCAACTTACCACATTGTGACTTACAAATACTAACTTTTCCTTTGTGTGCCATGATGTGGAAATCTCAGGACCCACTCCTCCAGCAGTCATGTGGCTTTCCTACTGTTTGCTCTATCTTCTGTAATGCTATGCTCAGGTTATACATTTGTCTTGATTTTCTTCAAGGAATGGTTGCCTTGCTTAGGAAGGAATTTAGTTGATGGTAAAGAGAAGAATGGGCTTTCTGTAATTATCTTTATTTTGGAACTTTATTGCCTTAGGGAGGTTTTATTAAAATGAAAACTCCATGTGTCTGTTTTGACTAATACATATCTATAGTTGGAAAGGTAAAAAATTCGAGTGATGTATGTAATAAAAGGTTAATATACAAATCAACCAATGGCAGAACAAACGGTCACTATGATGTGCACTGACCACCAGAGGGAAGACGCTCAACACAGGAGCTGCCCCCCTGGTGGTCAGTGAGCTCCCACAGGGGGAGCACCATTCAGCCAGAAGCCCTGAGCTGGGCTCACAGCTGGCGAGCACCACAGTGGCAGAGGGAGCCTCTCCTGCCTCTTCGACAGCACTAAGAATGTCTGACTTAGGCCCAGGGAATGGGCCTAAGCCATCAGTTGGAAATCCCCTGGGAGGTCCCAGAGGGCACAGGCTGGGCTGAGGGACGACCCTGAGTGCATGGATTTCATGTACCAGGCTTCTAGTGCTACATAATAAAGAGCTAATATGCTAATTAGACCAAACAGTAAAATGATTGTCCAGACGACCTCCTGGATGAAGCCAGGGCTGCAAGGGCGGAGGCAGCCGGGGCTGCAAATTTTGTGCATTGGGCCTTTAGTGTTTTATATTTCAGAGACTCCTTTATTAGGTACAGATGCTTTAGGATTGTTTTGTCTTTTTGATGAATCGGCCCTTTTCTCACTATGTAACATTTGCTGTAATCTCTAGTTGTATCTCTTGTTCTGCAGTTTATTTTTATATTTCCTGGTCAGCATTTTTGGGAATATAGTTTGCATGATGTCTCTTTGATCATTTTACTTTTAACTTGTCTACATTGTTGATATTTTGTACAACTCTTAACATCTTTATTACATGTATTTTTTAAATACTTCTCAAAATGCATTAGAAAAGAGCTACCATAGCTAGTCCCTGAAGTAATTATCTTCTCAAAGTATCCTGCACGCTCAACACTTATAAACATCTTCATTATGTTTTTCAAACACTCGTCTAATTGCACAATGACAAACACATTCCACCTAAAAAACGCCACACTCTTCTCTTTTTTAGCAAGCAGTTGCCTCTCATAAACATTATTAATGCAAGCGGTTATAAACACTTTTCTAAACATATTATGGAAGAGTTCTTACATTTCAAATATTGTTATTTTTGAAATGGGTTTCTTGTAGATAGCATAATCGTGTTTGCCTTTTTAATCCAGTCAGACAATATCTGCATTTAATGGGCGAGTTTAGACTATTTATCCCTAATGTATTTTTCAGTATGGTTGGGCTTAAATTTACCAACTTGTGGTGGTGTGTTTTTTTTTCTATTGCTCATATTTTCATGCTTTCTCTGTTCATGCCTCCCTTTGGATTAACTGAGTATATTTTATGACTCAATCATGTCTCCACTGTTGATTTATTACCTGAACTCTTGGTTTTAAATTTCAAAGGTAGCTTTAAAGTTTATACTCTACATTTTAGTTATCAGAACTTACTGTCAAATAATATTATACTGCTTTATATATAGTATAAGAACCTAAAAATACTGTACTTTTATTTTCTCTTCCATTATTCAGTATTATTGTATATATTTTGAACATTCAATTTTCTTTTAAAATAGCTAAGAATATACCTATTTTTGTATATCCTCATTTAGCACTTCTTTGTGTAAACACAAATTTCCATATGGTGTAATGTTGTTTTCACATGGAAAATTACCTTTCCTATTTATTGCATCATAGGTCTACTGACAAGGAATACTTTAAGCTTTCTTTCTTACAGAATGTTTATTTTTGCCTTTGTATTTTATACTTTTGTGTCTTGCTTAAAGTAAACTTTATTTTCAATAACAGTTTTATATTTACAAAAAACAATGATAAATACATTGCAGTTCCATCCTTATTTCCCTTTGTTATTAACATCTTATATTAGTATGACTTATTTACAATTAATTAAACAACACTTTTATTAGTAACAAAAGGTCATATTTTAAGATTTTCTTAGATTTTAATCTATGGTCTGTTTTGTTATTTTTCCAGAATCCCATCCAGGACCACATTACATTTAGTTGTCTTGATGGGAAAGTTTCCAGATTCTATTTGTTTTTATTATCCTTGACAGTTTTAAAGAGTACTGGTTAGGTACATTGGATAATGTTCCTTCATCAGAATTTGTCTATTATTATGTTATCACAATTTGTCTATTCTTATGATTAGAGGTATGGTACATTTTTTAGAGAAAGATCCTAGACATAAAAAGCCATTTTGATGATAAGGTACATACTATCAACATGACATACTAGAGGCCCAGGGCATGAATTCGTGTATGGGTGGGGTCTCAGCCTGGCTGGCGATCGATACCAATCAGGGCTGTCTTGCTCAGTCCTGATCAGGGCCAACTGGCCCAGGGGAGGGACTGCAGGAGGTTGGTCAGCCACAGGAAGTTGGCTGTGGGAGTACTCTGACCACCAGGGGGCAACATTTTTTGGGACATCCTATATCTATAAATATTTCTCTGTATAATTATCAGTAACTATATAAAAGATAACATGAGTTCAAACTGTTTCCAACTCTAATCCACCACCTGTGGATCACTCTTCCTTTCCTCCTCCTTTCGTTTATTTGTAAATTCCCACTCCAACGATGAGAAATCAGGTTCCTGTCATCTACCATCCATTTACTTAGTTGTTCACTTACAGTATCCCTATATATAGCAGTTTTAGAATCGTGAGCATCTTCCACCACATGAAAGAACTTGATTAACCTGCGTACATTGCTTATGTGATTTTTTAAAATGAATTCCAATGATTTTCAAAGTCACTTAGCACAACTTCGCTCATCATCCCCTTCAATAAATTTGTTTTATACATTTTCACAGTTGGCATTTCTTCCCAGAGTGCCATGAATTATACTTTTTTGAAATTTGTTTACATCAAGGTTTATTCTTTGTGCTATTCTGTAGGTCTTAATAAATTCATGCCATGTATCCACTGGTAAAGTACCACACAGAATAGTTGCACCAGCCTTAAAATCCCCTTGTGCTTCATGTACTCAAACCTGCCTCACTTCAGTAGAAGAAATTTTAAAATGGAACATATTACTTAATGGATAGAGTAAATAAGATGGAGTTATTATATGCAGCTGATAATATTTTTGTCATTATAATCAATAATTATTCTGTACCTTCCTTGATTTAACTGAGTTCTGTATCTTCTACAACTTCATGACCTGCAGAAGGGCAAGCGCCTCTCCAGGCCTAGGGAATGAATTTTGTTTGCCTTGGGGTGGCCATGTATGCAATTTGAGGTAATTATTATGAAGGCAAGAAGCCTACCAGAAGACTCTAAGAAAGGTTGACTTGAGTTTTGTAAAGTTTTATAAAGAGATTTTTAAGTATCTCTTCATTGACACATCAGCATGTGGCACACAAAATTTAAGCAATTTTTTTCCTAGGGTCACAAGGGAAGCTAAGCTGAGGAGAACATGCTGAGGATGACAGGATGAAAAAGTGGAAGCTAGTTGGGTACTTAATGAAAATATTGAGCCACTGTATTAATCAATGCCATCGTTGCTATGTTCATATTTCTGATATTGTTAAGGTCATGGATTCTCTTCTTGGTAACACCTCTTGGAGTTGTCCTGTTACTTGTAATCACAAGCTTTATCACAACATTATATTAAAAATGATGATCTTATAGGGTAAGACACTTTGGGGAGGAAGCCAATATCTATTTTTATGAAGAAAACTAACATTAAGGAAAGCCACACAGCTGAAATCTTTGAGGAAAGTTTACTTGTGAGAAGCTTGGCAATAAAGACCAACGGTGGTATCCTAAAGAGTGAAAACACTTAACTAAATCAAAGTTTTAGAAAGATTATTCTACTGGTTATATGTAAGAAAGAAGGTATGTTAATTTTACAAAGACTTTGATTCTCTATGACTTCCTGCCAAAACAATTTTCAACCTATGTGGAGGGTTTTTTGTTTGTTTGTTTGATATGTGTGTATATTTTAAAGACAGCAGAGGTTATAATTCTGAGGTGCCTTTGGTAGAATTCTGAGGTCAGAAAATAGAATAAGATATTCAGTACCTGTTGGCCCTTCATTTTTAAAAGAATGAGATATATTTCACACATCATAGAATTGCCTCATTTAAAGTAATCAGTTCAGTTCTGTTTAACATATTCACAGAATGTACAACCATGATCACAATATAATTTTAGAATATTTTCTTTTTTATAATTTTTTCTTTATTGATTAAGGTATTACAAATGTGTCCTTATTCCCCACCTCCCCATTACTCTCTCCCACACACCCATTCCACCCCCCTGGTGTCTGTTTCCATTGGTTAGGCTTATATGCATGCATACAAGTCCTTTGGTTGATCTCTTTTCCTTACTCCCACCCTCCCCTCCCTTCCCTCTGAGGTTTGACAGTCTGATGGATGCTTCTCTGTCTCTGAATCTGTTTTGCTTTTTAATATCTTATTGTATTTTCTTTTTAAAAATATATTTTATTGAATTTTTAGAGAGAGGAAGAGAGAGGAATAGAGAGTTAGAAGCATCGATGAGAGAGAATCATCGACCAGCTGCCTCTTGCACACCCCCTACTAGGGATGTGTCTGCAACCAAGGTACATGCCCTTGACCGGAATCAAACCTGGGACCTTTCAGTCCTCAGGCCCACGCTCTATCCACTGAGCCAAACCCGTTTCAGCTGGATTTGTTTTTGTTCATCAGTTTATGTTGTTCATTATATTCCATAAATAAGTGAGATCACGTGATATTTATCTTTCTCTGGCTGGCTTATTTCACTTAGCATAATGCTCTCCAGTTCCATCCAGGCTGTTGCAAATGGTAAAAGTTCCTTCTTTTTTACTGCAGTATAGTATAATATTTTCATCACCCTAAAAATTCCACACCCTTTAGCAGTCAAAAGCTCTTCTCTGCTGCCACCCATCTGTCTGCCTCAACCCCAGGCAATTCCTAATCTCTATTTCTCTGTAGATTTGCCTATTCTGGAATTTCACATAAACCTAATCACACTCTATATGGTCTCTGTGTCTGATTTCTTTCACTTAGCATGAATATTTTCTTTCTTTTTAAAAAAATATATTTTATTGATTTTCTTACAGAGAGGGAGAGAGATAGAGAGCTAGAAACATCAATGAGAGAGAAATATCGACCAGCTGCCTCTTGCACACCCCCTACCGGGGATGTGCCCACAACCAATGTACATGCCCTTGACCGGAATCGAACCTGGGACCTTTCAGTCCGCAGACTGACGCTCTACCGCTGAACCAAACTGGTTTCAGCAGCATAAATATTTTCAAAGTACTGCAACTCTTATTAGTGTGTCATTATTTTTGTAGTTGAATAAATATTCCATTATATGGATATGCTGCATTTTATTTAATGATTTATCAGTTGATGGACATTTTTGGTTATTATAAATAAGGCTGCTAAAATAATCATGTACATGTTTCTCTGTGGACATATGTTTTTGAGTATATATCTAGGAGTAAAATTGTTGGATCATACAGTAACTTTATGCATGACTTGAGAAGCTGCCGTACCATTTTGTACCATGGAGCATTCCCACCAGCAATAAATGAGAATTCCAATTTTTTCATGTCCTCACCAACACTTGAGATTCTTAATTTTAGTTATCCTAATGAATATTAGATAATATCTCATTGTCACTAATGAAGTTGAGTATATATATTTTCTTATCAATCATCTGTATATCTTTGAGGATATGTCCATTAAAAGCCTTAGTACATTTTTAATTTAGGTAGTTTGTCTAAGGGTCATCATGTCACTCTCTCGATGGTGTACTTTCAGTTACAAATGATTTTAATTTTGAAGTTCTATATCTATTTTTTCTTTTGGTGTTCTAAGAAACAATTGTCTATGGTCGGCAAACTGCGGCTCTCGAGCCATATACAGCTCTTTGGCCCCTTGAATGTAGCTCTTCCACAAAATACCACAGCCCGGGTGAGTCTATTTTGAAGAAGGGGTGTTAGAAGAAGTTTAAGTTTTAAAAATTTGGCTCTCAAAAGAAATTTCAATCCTTGTACTGTTGATATTTGGCTCTGTTGACTAATGAGTTTGCCGACCACTAATCCAATGTCATGAAGATTTACTTCTATTTTTTCTCCTAGAATTTTAGAGTTTTAGCTTCTATATTAAGCTTGTAATCCATTTTGAGTTCATTTTTGTGTATTGTGTTTAAATCCATTCTTTTGCATGTGGATGTCTAGTTTCCCAGCACTATTTGGTGAAAAGATTCCTACTCCTTTGGAATGGGACTTTGTAATCTCTCTCATCAAGTGGAGAGACAATTTCCCTGCCCCTTAAGTCTTGGTTTGCCTTGTGACATTGTTGTTTTTGTTAGAGAATGGCCTGCCAAGTTCCTTACTCTGCCATTCCAGAAATTGGTTCTGGCCCTTCAATTTTACAATAACTTTCTCAAAGCGAACAAAATAAAATGATGAAAATGGATGTGGGGAAATATTGGTAATTTAAGATTGTGCATTCATGTGCAGATATATATGTATTTTAAAGTAAATGTTGTAGAGAGGTTAAGACCTTTTGAAGAAATGCAATTAAATATTATTTTTCTCCTGAAATCAAACAAAAATGACTATTAAAAAATGCTGGTATATCATTTGGAAATAGAAAACGCTTCTTAGTTGTTGTTTTTTTAAAATGTTTGTTTTGTTATTTTGAAAAAGATAGCATGAATTAATCTGAGTATTGACACATGTCTCTGTTTCTTTTGCAATTCTATGAATAGAGACTATTAAGTGTTATCCAAAACATTCACAGAGATATGAGCCTTTCTTGCCAAGCAGACCATTGTATAACAGCTGACAGTTACTGAGAACTACATTTCAAGCTCTTCCAGCTGAGACACATGGTGATAGATTAAAGTATGAAAGCTGCATAAGCATGAAGCCAAAACACTCCTCAGATATTAGGTTCTGATGATGGATAGAATAATTCTACACAATGAAAACCACTAGTATCTCTATCTCAAAATGTGACAGATTATACTAATCTCCAACTTCAGGCAAATGTACATACTCTTACAATAGAAGGAATGAAAATACTGGCTTATAGCTGCATTTATGTTATTGAAGTGGCTTATTTACTATTTTTTCCTACTAGTGTTTGTGCCAAATACGTTATATGTGACTTTTGGTGAGGCCTCTGATTTTTTTCCTTGTAACAGTCATTTAACTTCTTATAGCAAAAAGACTTTCAATTTGTGAATGGTTATGCATAATTTCTCATATTGGGAAAGGAATTATTAAATATTTATCATCAGTTATAAAAAGGTACATTAAGTATACATGATGGAGTAAATGACCAACCAGGTTCACAGCCAATTATGTAACTTTAATTAGTGTTTGAGACCTACATTCAAGTTCTTTTATCACTAAGTGGAATGTTTACCCCTGAAAGTCCAGTGAAGATCTCATGAGAAGTTGGTTGAGGACCATCCCCAAAATAGAGACTTGCAATGTCAGTCTTGCAGTTACTTTTCCAAGTCAAGGTTAAGGGCTTAGTTCTCTACAAGGATGGACTTAGTTCAGACATTAGCCACAAGTTCAGGGACTCCTGGCATCACCATTTCTGACCAGATGGTTACAAAATTGAATGTTCCCACAACCATCTTAGTTTCGACTATACTTATGATTACAGTTTTATACTAACAAAAGTTTACAAATCAGAATTAGCCAATTGGAGACAGGCATAGAGCATGGTCTGGTGAGGTTATCAATGTGAAGCTCCTGTCATCCTCAGGGATGTTAGTTTCCCAGCATGAAACTGTGACTATAATCAGAGGGTATGGCAAACCAGGAATCTCAACTGAGCTTCAGCATCCATTTTTTATTGGGATTTCATTATGAAGGCATGATTGAATGAATCATTAGCCATGTGGTTGCATTCAGGGTATGCACTCCATCCAAGGGGCCATTAGCCATGTGGTTTCACTCTAACCAGGGAGGTTGGGCTGATAGCACATGGCTCAGAGTGCCAACTTTCTAGTTACATGATGGGTCTTTCTGGTGTGACCAGCCCACATTCTGAGTCGTCTGGTTAACATAAACTGTACAGGGACCCACTTCATCAGCATTAACTATCAGTGTGGTCCAAGGAAACTACCTTGAATAAACATAAATACCCTTATTATCAGGAAAATTTCAAGGGTTTAGAAATTAACCTCCCAGGAACTAGAGATAAAGATCAGACAAATTACAAAATGGTTTCTATACAACCCTGAACTAGGTTATTGTTATAACTGCCTAATTTACCACTTAATGTGGGAGATACATAAAGTAATTGCCAATATCTATTACTACTATTCCTATCTTTTAGTCTGGGAAAAATAAGTCCATAGATGTCAAGTTGAAATGTTTATCCATTCCCCTCCTTTTATTCTTTTCCAGTGTTTAAAAATGTTTCTTCATGTAGTTGTGAAGTAACAGGACAACAAGCTGAAATTGTAAAAAGGATACAATATTTTATTTCCTCATGTATTATACATATTTTATAATTTTTGGCAATAATCTGTACTAACAGTTTATTTTACATAATGCACATATAAAACAGATTTTTTCAGTAGCTTTAACATAAACATATTTTTATCATGGGTTTGATAGGCCAATTATTATTTTTTTTCTGTTACATATTACAACAAGCAGAAAAATGTAATACTACCTAAAATTATATTACATATCACTAGTGGTAGGTGTACAAACTTTGGAACACTTGGCATGAATTAAATTGCAATGATACAACCTTTTGATTGAGGTTTATATAATTGGAATATATTTGTTTCAGGTGTCTGTCATGATGATTTAATATTTATATACATTGCAAAATGATCACCACAATAAGGCTACTTCATATCCACCCCCTTACACAGTTAAACTTTTTTTTCTTGTGATGTGAACTTTGAAGATTTACCTACTCTCTTAGCAACTTTAAAATATGCAATACAATATTATTAACTACTAGAGGCTCAGTGCATGAAATTCATGCATGGGTAGGGTTCCTAGGGGCTGTGGGCTGCCAGCTGCAACCTGACTTCATTCAATGCCATTCCCTGGTGGGTCAGCAGATGTCATAGCGAGTGATTGAAATCTCAGTTGATTAAACTCCCTGAGGGGACACTTTGCATAACATACACACACATATATACTCACTATGCTGTATATTACATTCTCTTGACTTATATGACTTATTTCATAACTCAGTTTGTACAAAATTACTCACTTCATGAATACATGTTACACATATTCATCTCCATCCCCCAACCACCTTTGGTTCTCTGCATCCATAAGCTTGGTGTTTTTGCTTTTGTTTTTTGTATTTAAATACTTTTCATATAAGTGGAATAATATAGTATTTGTCTTTCTCTGAATTATTTCCTGTACCACAACACCCTCAATGTCTGTTTATGATATTGCAAATGGCAAGATTTCATTGTATATACATAGATACCATAGTTTCTTCATCTATCAGTGGACCCTTAGGTGCAGATTTCTATCAGAACTTATGTTTTCATTTTCTTTATTTTTAAAGTATGACAAAGGGTAGTACATATGTCTCCTTTTATCCCCATTGACTTCTCCCCAGCCTCCGTTACCTACCGGCATGTGTCCTCTCCCCCTCCCCCAGTGTCTGTGTCCATTGGTTTTGCTTATATGCATGCATACAAGTCCTTCAATTAATCTCTTAACCCCCCAACCCTCCCTTGCCTTCCCCATGTAGTTTGACAGTCTGATACTTCGTCTCTGTATCTATTTTTGTACATCGGTTTATGTTGTTCTTTATATTCCACAAATGAGATGACGTGATATTATCTTTCTTTGACTAGATTATTTTGCTTAGCATAATGCTCTCCAGTTTCATCCATGCTGTTGCAAATAGTAAGCATTCCTTATTTCTTATAGTGGCATAGTATTCCATTGTGTAGATGTGCCACAGCTTCCTAATCCACTCATCTGCTGATCGGCACTTAGGCTGTTTCCAAATCTTAGCTATTGTAAACTGTGCTGCTATGAACATAGGGGTGCATATATCATTTCTGATTGGTATTTCTGTTTGCATATGGGATATATTCCTAGAAGTGGTATTACTGGGTCAAATGTAAGTTTCATTTTTAATTTTTGAGGAAACACCATACTGTTTTTGCACAGTGGCTGCTTCTTTTAATATCTAGAAGTGAAATTGCTGGATCATATTTTAATTCTAGTTTTTATTGTTGTTGTTTTGTTTAAGGAAACGCCATCTATTGCCATAGTTGCTGTACCCATTTACTACCACGTCAACAGTGGTGAAAGGTTTCCTTTTCTCTATTCCCTCACCAACACTTGTTAATTCTGGTCTTGTTCATACTAGCCATTCTAACAGGCGTGAGAAGATATCTCACTGTAGTTTTGGCATTTATCTGATGACTAGTCATGTGGATGAAGCATCTTTTCATGTGCCTGTTGGCCACCTGTATGTCTTTGAAAAAATATTTATTCAGATCCTTTGCCTATTTTTTAATCAAATTGTGTGGTTTGTTGTTTTTTGTTTTGTTTTTTGCTAATTGAGATGTATGAGTTTTTCATCTATTTTGTATATTATTCCCTTATCCAATATATTATGTACAAATAGTTTCTCTCATTAAGTTGATTTTTTCATTTTTTTCATGGTTTCCTTTTCTATTCAGAAACTTTTTAGTATGATCTAGTCCCAACTTGTTTACTTTTGCTTTTGATGTCAAATTTAAAAACTTATTACTAAGACTATATCAGGGAACTTATTTCTTATATTTTTTTCCTAGTTGTTTCATGGTTTCAGGTCTTACATTAAAATCTAATTCATTTTGAGTTAATTCTTGCATATTATGTAGATAGTGGTCCAGTTTCATTCTTTTGCATATGGATATCCAGTTTTCCCAACAGCATTTATTGGAGGGACTGTCCATTCCCAATTTTATATTCTTTACCCTATTTCATAAATTGATCATATATGTATAGGATCATTTCTGGGCTTTATTTTGTTTTATTGATGTATGTGACTCTTTTTATAATACCGAATGCACTATAATTAGTTTGAAGACAGAGAGTGTAATGCCTCAAGTACTGTTTTTCTTAAGATTGCTTTGGCTATTGGGGTCTTTTTATGGTTTCATACAAATTTTAGGATTGTATGTCTTATTTTTGTGAAAAAATGGCATTTGAATTTTGGTAGGAACTGCATTAAATCTATAGATTAGTTTTGATATTATGAAAATGTTTACCATATTAAATCTTTCAGTTCATGAGCATTGTCTTTTTAATCTTCAATATCTTTGATTAATGTTTTATAGTTTCAATGTGCAAGTCTTTTATCTCCTTAGTTAAGTCATTGTTTTTTGATGCATTCATAAATGTGATTACTTTTTAAATCCCCCCAAATATTATTAGTGTATAGAAACACAACAGGTTTTTGTATATTAATTTTACATTATCCAACTTATTAGGAAAGAGTTAGACTACTAGATCTACCCGCTTTTCCTATAAAGTTGTAAAGGAAAAAGAAAATTTTTTTTCAGGAGGACTTTTTAGGTGCTAAATGAAGATTTTTAGCATTTCTATAATGGGAGATGGAATACTATTTTTTTAAAAGAGCTTTTCCTTAATTTATTCAGTGTTCTTTGAAGACTTGATATGACATTTCAGTATGTGATAGTTGACAAGAGTGTACTTCTAGGATTAGTGAAGCGTAAAGTTACCTATCCCTGAAGTCAGAGGATCAATGAAATAGGCCCTAGCTTTCTGCTCTGTTGTGTTGGAATTCCCTGTCCTACAGGATTTTTGTAACTCTGAAAGATCCAGTCATGTCTTGTTGAAGGGAATGAACCCCCCCCCCCCCCCCAATAATTCCATGAACATTGCTGAGATTCAACATGATGTTATTGAATGAA
Organism: Pipistrellus kuhlii; assembly: GCF_014108245.1. Classification (NCBI taxonomy): domain Eukaryota; kingdom Metazoa; phylum Chordata; class Mammalia; order Chiroptera; family Vespertilionidae; genus Pipistrellus; species Pipistrellus kuhlii. The sequence goes on along the minus strand of NW_023425540.1, from coordinate 64,489,024 downwards.
AACATTTGCCTGTTTTACAATGCCAAAGATATGGCATTCCTCAAGCCCTACAGAACCTGAGTGGGCAGCAGCTATTTCAAAGTACAGGAAACCTACCAGACATCAGTGCTCCTTTTAAGTTGTTAAGCATTGAGATTACACTTTTAATTAGAGAAATCATAAATCTACTAAAACCATGTCTCATATGCATAAAGAAAACTCTAGCTTTTCATTATGTAATCTACTCATAGGTCTCAATGTTTGGGATATTTGAGAAAATAACAAAAACAGGTTTACCTTGACCAGTTAATGGTACCTCAGTCTCTTGCCATTTATACAGTCCGATGTCCTCCCATCACCTTTATCTCTTATGCCCTGAGAGGGCATCTGGTAAGAGGAGATAAGGGCCAGTTTAAAGGTAATGGGAAAAGGCTCTTAAATTCACACACTAATCCTTGGTCCCTGCTGTGTCAGACTTAAATGGCTGATGTTAACTGGTTTCCACTAAGTGGTGGTTAGTCTCATCTGACCTTTAGGAACATTTTACTAGGACTCATTGCTGAAGTTCACAGCCATCCACATACTTCCACTTCTTTGCCCTGACCTCAGCCTTCCACTGGCTAACCTACCCATTCATTCAAAAACTCTATGTACTCTCCCCAAAGAAAGGGAGGCAGTTTAGGTAAGCTTCACACTCTATCCAGGAAGTGGGGAAAAATACTCCTGCCACTCAGTTTATCTATCTAGTCACCTCCCTCTGATAATGCTGAGGCATGTTTCTTGTGCACCATAGGAAGTGATTTTTAGATAAATGCCAAGCTTCTTTTAGAAGCCTAATCCTTCCCCTTGCTATCCCTAGGGAATTAGCTCAGATAATATGCTTGCTTCTATAAACCACACTTCAGGTTTCACTTTAAGGCAGATAGATGGCACAGGAGCATAGAAAACACTGTGGCAAGTAAATTCTTCAATTTCCTTTTTATCACATTACTTCTCTATATTTCAGGGTCATGCATTGGGCATCTTGTTCTTTGCAGGAACTTCCTCCGTGATATGTTTTTTTTATTTTTATTTTAAGTGACACAAAGTTTCTTAGCTTTACCTTAATGCCTTATAGGGAAAGAAAGAAAATATTGACAGATAAGGGGATGCCTGTAGGGAAGGACATATTTTAAAAACAGTATTTTTATTATATTTTTATGTAGAAATATCACTTGTGTTATTGGAGAACATTTATTATCATCTAGTATCTCTCTACTTCTAAGAAGGCAGAAACCAAACTTTTACAGTTTTCTCTAATTCTGTCCCAAATCTCTCTCTTTCAAGATGTGTCTGGGGTAAGTATGGATACTAAGTGAAATAATTACCTCTTACCACTAGGAGGCACTAATCAATATTCAGGAAATTTGACTTCTCAAAAAAACTCTTTGCCCAACCACAGAGACAGGTAAAATGTTATGTCATAAAAATAATTATCAGATTCTAGAATTATGCCACCGTAAACAGGTGTACCTACTTTAAGATAGAATGAAATATGGGCTGGCACTGCAACCTTAATCTTGACCATAACCCATTTCCCCTAGAGTTAAGAGCAGAGGCTCTCAGCATTGCCTACATTATATAGTGTTTAAAAAAGAGGTGGAACAGTTGAATTATAATGTCTGGAGACCTAGGTTTTTTAAAAAGCTCCCCAGGTTATTTTTTTGCATATGAGGATTAAGAGCTGTAGAAGTCATTGTTCAGTCTCTGGTCTTAGCTACTGATTGTAGAGGTAATGGGTATAAGCTGGATCAGTTTCACACAAGTTGCATGGCCCATTTTCTGGTTTAACTGAAACTTTCCAAGCTGTCTTAACTTTTACATTTTGGCCTGCTTATGGGATTTTCTCTTGGTCCACAAAGCACAAATAGTGTTAAATGCAGCCTAAGGAAGCTCTTTAATGAATGAAGTTTTTGAAACTGGAATTGAATTCAGGACTTTCAAATTCAGTCTCCAAGGGGGACTCCACGGTGAGTGCTCTTGTTTCTCTCTCTCTCTCTCTCTCTCTCTCTCTCTCTCTCTCTCTCTCTCTCTCTCTCTCACACACACACACACACACACACACACACACACACACACTTGCCTGTTTTCTCTTTGATTCTTGGTGTCACAGGGTCACATCTGGGGCTTCATTGTAATTCAAGGTGGGAATAAATACTGCACAAGGGTTTTAGAGTCCCAGAGACCCCCTTACATGTATTTTATTTTCAGTAGCTGAGGAAATACCAGTAGGGTTGCTGGGAAAGATAGGAGATGGGGTTAAGGAGAAGGTACTTAAAACCGGTTCAATTTCTGTTTGAATACCTATTGATAGACTCAGTCATTTAGGAGCAAATGCTAGGTCTTGGAAATTTCCTCACACTCTTTCCCTGAAAGAAGACATGCTTGATTTATAAGTAGATGGAGTTGGGCCTTTGGATGGGCAGAATTTTTGGTGGGTCTTGGTGTTTTCTGACAGATGGTGGTTGGTCTGGCCTATGCATTGTATTGCTGCCCCAACACGATGGCCCTGCTCTTATCTGGCAGTTTGCAGGCTTCCTTGGCAGAAGTCCAAAGTCCACACCACTTACCTCCTATTGTAAAGGTATCATTCATTGCACACTTTTAAGTATATGTACATTGTATTGATTTCAGAGAGGAAGGGAGAGGATGAGAGAGAATCATTGATTGGCTGTCTCCTGCATGCGCCCCCCCACCCCCCACCCCACACACACACTAGGGATTGAGCCCACAAACCCAGGTATGTGCTTTGACAGGGAATCGAACCAGGACCTCCATAGATCGAGGCTAACCCATGGCCAGGTCATTATACACTTTTCCATCTCAGAGCTTCACTGGTCCACTGGATCTCTCAGTACTTCTCTATCCATTCACTGGGGCATATGGAACCCCTGGATATGCAGACTGTAGGGAGCACTGATATTAGTTTCTATCTCATCCATCTTTACACCTCTCTCTGTCTGTGCCATTGTAGCAGTCCTACTTCATTTTAGATTTGGGAATAAATTAAATGCCTGGATTCTCTTAGAATCTTAAATCTTGACCCAGGCTATCCTGGATGTCACTTCTCAGGTTTGCTCATACTACCTATTTGCTCATACTACCTATTCTCATAATACATTTTAGCCCCATAAAAACAGTAAGACTAGAGCTCAAATTGCTGAGCTGCTCTCTACTACTTCTTAAACAGACCAGAATGAGTGGAACTTACACTTCTCTTCTTTTAGAGAGGCCTTCCTATTTTGTCCTAAATGTTCTTCCCAGGGACACAGAGCCCTGTGTTATAGTATTAAATGTAGATGTGTTGGATGGTAAGATAAACTCAACTGATGATAAGAGAAGACATTCTTTAAAAATCAATATCTGTCACATGTACATTCTTAAATTCATATTTCTAGCTAAATTCTGCTGGCAAAGACACTTAGAGGGAGCAAAGACATTTTTCATGCTGACTTTTTTTCTCCCTGGACTTTTTAATCCTAACTCTACCTCTATAGGAAATTACCACCCTATTGTATTGTAATTGATTCAGCAAACATATTGAATGCTTGTTATACATCAAGCATTATTCTTAAAAGGAAATTAAAAGTAAGTCAGTCAAAGAAAATGAGGCATTTCACTTAGAATTAACAACACAAACGAAGTGACTGCTACTTGAAGAGGTATCCTTATTCTGCGCCTTTCTATTCTTCATAGCCTAGATGGCCAGGAAGAGATTTTTTTTTTTTTAATAGGTAAATGGTCTAAAGAGGTCAATCACAAAGTTTTATAGGAACTCAGATGAAAAAGAAGCAGTTTAGATCTAATGACTTCTTGCAAAATCGAATGCTAAATTTATTTTGGCAATAAGCAAGGCAATTGTAGTCATCATGCAAGTATTCATTCAAGCTTATCTTCTGTTTCTTGGATGTTATTAAGTTGAATTGTACTCATCATCATTCAGACCTGAAACACTGTATATATTACATTCTCTCAATTTTTTTTTAGTGATTTTTCTGTGAATTGAAATCAGGGCAACTGAATATGAAGACCAGAGTTCTATGGAGAATTTATCCAATGATATTATGTTAAAATTATGTTAGAATAATATTAAGAGCACTTTGCTCTGGCTGGGTAGCTCAGTTAGCTATCATCCCATTACACCAAGGTTCCAGGTTCAAATTCTGGTCAGGGCACATGCAAGAATCAACCAATGAATGCATAAGTAAGTAGAATAACAAATTGATGCCTCTCCCTTTTTAAAATCAATAAATAAAAAAATAAAAATAAGCATTATGCTACTTAAAATTTTTAAAGTCATTTAGGTATGTCTTATATGTGAAAAAAGATGGGAGAAAGAGTGCTAATCCTTATTCATATCTGTGTTCTCTCCTTTTTGGGCATGCAGATTATATTTTCAAATTTGTCTTCAGAGAAATGTTCTGCTCATTGTCTAATACAGTGACTATACAGAGATTAATTTCCACACAAAATGTGTAATTCTCAGTGGTTATTTTTTATTCATTCTGATTTACATTGTCTTCATATCTCAAGATAATGAGTCCACTTATACTCATCTTCTTTCTCTCTGGCCATGCTGCATTTCTAAAATATACTTCTACATATAGACAGAAAGAGAAGAAATGCTAGAGGGGTGTGAAGGGACAAAGCATTCCTTACCACCTGAAAGGGCATGCCTCATGAAAAGTGGGGATTTGGTGTTTTTTTTTGTTTTTAAACCTGAGATAACTTCAAAATCCCTAGGAATGTATAAAGTTTCTAATACTGCCTTCCTATTAGACCACACCTCTGTATTTTAAGGGTCAGGTCCTTGGCTTTTTATGGTTAGACATACTACAATACATATTGCTTCCACTGCAGTTATTTTGCATCTTCTATAAATATTTCAGTGACAGATATGAGAGGATAAATAATAGCTGGTAGCAGAAAATTAAACAGCCTCTAGATTTGACATTTCGATTTTTATTTTGGGAAGATTCCTCAAGTACATTTTAGAATGAGGATTTACCATTAGTATCAAACTAAAAAAAAAGAGAACACATTTCATTTCTTACAAACATATATGAAGATTTAATGAAGAATCTAGAATTTACTAGTATTACACTCTGTTTTCAGCCCTCTTTCTACTGAAAATACTAAGTATCCTTGTGACCATCATGAAGAAATGACAGATATTACACATCTCAACTACAAATAGACCCAAACTAGAAACAATTCATGAGAAAGTTTTATATTCATGGCCCACTAAAGATATAAGGGTATTCCTACATGGATATCATAACCATGATGAGATAGTTAACTCTGGTGTTTTTACACTAGTATGAAATTAATTTTGAAACAAAAGATCTGAGAAGACTTAAAGTAATGGGGCTTAATAAGTATTTCTTCTCTGGATAGTTAAAACACATCTAAAATGACTGCAACATACTCAACACATCCACAATCTGGCTTGTCAATCAGCCCTTCCCCCTCATGCAGGCCTGGTCTTCCTAGGTTGTGCCATGGTCTGCTGAGGTCGTTAACAGCAGCAGGGCTTTTTAACTCACTCTTCATGTACAAAGATGGAACATTCTACCTCCCATGTCTACCTGTCTTAAATCCTGTTGCTGTTCTCCTTCATGTCTCTTTTACTTCTGATTCTTTTCTCTACTTGCGTTATCTGAGTCCGGTCAGACTTTGTTTAAGGTACGCAGGGCTCAGTTTCCCAATGCTACTTATGCAGGCTTTTACTGAAATCTGATTCTTCTTGAACCATTTTCTTTGTCCATTTCCCAAGGTTCTTGTTTGCTCAACTACTCTGTGACAGAGGACTCTGGTGAGACCTCATTATGATTTCACAGGCATAGGGTTGATGACCTATTGATCTTTAAACAGAGCCATTCTGAGAACAACTTCTCGGCACTATAGCTGGAAACTGAGAAGAAAAAAAAACAAACCCAGAAATTATAAGAACAAGCAGAGCGTTTTGCTTTGTGGTTTGGCTTAATCCCTGTATAATTGGGCTCCTTTGGTAGACGTCCCAGAATGGTGCCAGAAGTATTCCTAAGATGATAACTCTAGCTGTGAATTTACCCAATACAATGTAAGTGTTCAGTAAATCTTAGCAAATTCTCAGAAGCATGCTTTTTAAAATGCTGGTTTTCCCTGTGGTGATAATCCATTCTAGCACACTGATCAAAGCACCCCAAAATGTTGGTCGTCTGTAGGCCAAATCCTTATCTTCCCCTGTTCCCCCCCCCCCCCCCCCCCCCACACACACACACACTCACTGATTTTTGTACTGAGGATGAAGCTTAAACTGGGTCATGGTAACTCAACACAATGTTAAGCTTATATTGGTCAGAGTCCCAAACTGCTCTTTCACTGTGAATGGAAAATGATAAACCAAACAGATGGGCAAGTGAGTGTTTATGTGCACTACTCACAAAAACATCAACAGATAACTCTGGTCCAGACCAGAGATTTTTCAACACTGGGCAGCTCTTGAAAGCCCGAGGCCATATCTGTGCTGTCAAGGCACAGCTTGCTATGAGCAAATCTGAGACAATCACAAGCTTTCCGTCCAGACAGAGTGGATTATTTACAAGAAACACAGACACATTATTTGTCTGGTACCCATAGAGAAAACCTGTTTTTCCTGACTTACCTTTGCACGCTACAGTGGCTTCAGGGAACGTTTATAGACAAAACTGGCAAGATCTTCAGACAGAAAAGAGCTACCTGAACAGCTGTATTTTTAGGGATAAGAAAAAAAAGGTCCTCTAGCTCCTGTTATAACACATAGAACCTTTCTGTTATTACCAATTGCCTAAAATGCATACATTTTGATTAAGGTTACTTTTCAACCTCCACAAAGTGTTAGCTTTGTCATTTGGGACAGGCTTTTTAACATTTATGAGCCTTAATTTATTCATTTTCCAAAGGGGATAATGTATGGGTGTTATAGAATTGTTTTGAGGGCTGCATGAAACCATCCATAGAAAGTGTTCAATACAGTTCTAAAAAGTTGGTTCTTGTAATTATCATTACTGCCATCATCATCCGTTGCGTATGAATCCTAATGACCTTGGGAGTGCTCAGTCCTCCGTGGTGGCAGGAGAGGGTAGGAAAATCAATCAATGGAACCAACTCTCATTGTCAGTAGCCCCAGCCCATACATAACAGTGGCCCGAAGGACACGCCTGTCTGTCACCAGGCCTGGGTTCTGCCCATAGAGCAAGTGAAGCCACGGCGCTACATTCGAAGCCTGCACCTGTACTCTGACTGTTCGCATGTCGGTGAGGCACACAGCTGCAGTGTATGCAAAAATTCTCCACATTGCAACGTCAGCAAATCTCTAGAAAATTATCACCTGTGGCCAAAGCACTATGATGTCATCCATCACGCAGTCAGAGCTCCCTCATCTACTGTACTTTACTCCATCCCAAATTAACATCATCGGTTATATGTGACTTATTTCATCAATGTATTCTCCTCCTAAGGCAGAAGCCCACAGCAAGGGCAGCCAGCAATCATGCCTGCGTGTTCCATTTTTTCTTGGACCGCTGCTGCACTTGAATACACTGCAGCTGTGTTCTTATCTCATTTGACTCTTGTTTACCTCAAATGGGCAAGCCTGCTCTTCCTGGGGCAATCTAACAGAACATGCAAAGTAGAGCATTCAGATGAACTTAGGGAAATAGATGAGTTATACAAGCTGAAGAATGGGACACCTAATTAATCCACATTCTTAATACTGAAAAGTAATAGCTTTGTGTTTTTAGGTTTAGAACTTTTCCTCCCCATTTTTTAAATTAAGGTATTATATGTGTACATATCTTACCATTGCCCCCTCCCACTCACATACATACCCTCCCTCCCCAGAGTTTGTCCATTGGTTATGCTTATATGCATGCATACAAACAAGTCCTTCAGTTGATCTCTTATCTTCCCCATATCTCCCTACCCTCCCTGCTGTAATTTGACAGTCTGTTTGTTGTTGTTGTTTTCTGCAGCATTCTGTTTTGCTCACGATGGTGTTTACTGGTTTTGCCTTGTTTTAGAGCCCTCTGACTCTGGTTTTCAGGTCCCCGAGGTGGGTCATCAGGTAGAGGGGGTCTGGTTATTGGTGGGGAGGCAGTGCCTAAAGTCCCCAGCTCTACAGTGGTGGATGGGAAAGCACCCTCCTCCTGTGGCTCACTGCTGTAGGAGCACACCAGCCTCCCTGCTGAGGGACCTTGGAAATCCTCCAGGTCCTCACTTTCCTCTTAACAAAAAATAATGAAGGTTGGAAACCAGCAAAGGGAGGTTGAGGAGTTGAATAGATTCACATTACTTCCAGAAACACAGGCCAGAAGAAAATGCAATAGGGTTGTGAAATAGGGCAAAGCATAAAGTTACTCTCTTTACACCCTCCCAGCAAACTGGTTCTGTGGAGGTGAAATATCACGCTCTCCCACAGGAGGTCGTCCACAGCCCAGGCAATGGTGCAGGGGGACTGCGTCACCCTCCCTCGGCATTCGTTCAAGCTGATCCTGAGTAATTGTGGTGAGTCTGCAAGTGTAACACTGGCCCGTTTATCCTGTGGAAAGTTGATCCATAGCTTACCTGAAACAATTTTTCAAGTGTTATGGAAGGATGGAAAACTAAGGAGAAGGCTATGCATTTTTAGAATCTGTCTCTACAGTTTTCCTGGCTAGATAGGGGATTAGGAGAAACTTTTTTTCCCTTTAACCAAACAGTTCAAAAGGCCTAAACTCTAATGATATTTCTCATCTACAAATAATATGAAATTGCAGTGTTTTTACTACAACGTCATTTTCAATGAAAACCAATGCCTTCAGGAACATTAAAAAAAAAAAAAAAAAAAAGACAGCTGCCCAGATATGTGCCCTTGACTGGGAATTGAGCCCGAGACCCTTTGATGCACAGGCTGCTGCTCTAACCACTGTGATATCCTTCCAGAGTTCTCACTTGGTCAAACCAACTGGAACTCAGAGGACACCCATTGCAGGCCTGCCTTACAAGGGAGAGAGAAAACAGTAATACTACACAGAAATTATATATAAAAATAAGTTATATATATTGACATCAATTTTTAAACAATTAGTTAAAAATCGGAACTAGTTCCGGATAAATTAATTTTTGTGTGTTACCGCAAACCGAAGTATAAAGAAAATATAAAAACATAAATATTTGGGCAAAACGTGAAAATGTCATTTACCAGAACAAAGAGCAGTTAGAGTTATAATTTGTTTGAATTCTTTTCTTTAATTTGCTTCCCTGAAGTCTTCATCTTTAGGGAGCCTTGATAGATATTTGACACTATGCAGTCATGCCAAGAAAGTGCAGTCTGCAGTACTCCTATAAGACATGGTTTCCATTCTGCATTTATATTTGAAGATGTATAATAAAATATTCATGAGGTAACTGAAGAAAGTTGAGTACAGATTTAGAGAGAAATAATTAAATAACCTTGAAAATTGATTTATGTGGCAAAATGAAAAGTGTTCAATATGTACAGTCTGTCAAAGGATAAAATAGGGAGCAAGATAACTGCCTTCAAACACTCTTCTGAGGCATAAACAAGGAAGAAAGGCTTAAAATGTCAAATATGAAAAATGGTGAAAAATGAAGGAAACAAATTAAAAAGATCTTTAAAAGTGTACTAACACCAGGAACATTTCCCCATTGCTGCTTTCAATAAAGCTCTATTGAAATATGTGGCTTTTAGTCCATCAAGCTGAAGTGTGAGATTATCTATGTTCATGATTGGAAAGAATCAACAGGGTGAAATGTTCCCAATACTCAAATCTACATATTTAATGCAAACCCTGTTAAAACTCCTCTGACATTTTTCACAGAAATAGAACAAACCATTCTAACTTTTGTAGGGAACCACAAAAGTAGCCAAAACAATGTTGAAAAAAACCAAAACCCAAATCGAAAGACATCACACAACCTGATTTCAGTTTGGTCTTGGCATAAAAACAGACACACAAAACAATGAAGCAGAATAACAATCCCAGATATAAGCCCACACATTTATGACCAATTAATTTATGACAAAGTTGCCAAGAATATACAATTGGGAAAAGACAGTTGCCTCCATAAATAGTGGTGGGAAAACTGGATAGCTACACATGAAACTGGACCACAGTATTACACTATACGCAAAAATCAACTCAAAGTAGGCTTTTAAAAATTTACTAGTGACTCATTTTTTTCATCAGTGTTGTGTCTTTGTCTTTATCTTCTCTGTACAAATCTTTCACTTCCTTGGTTAAAGTCACTCCTCAATACTTTATTATTTCAGTGCAAAGGTAAATGGAATTGTTTTCTTAATTTTTCTTTCTGATAGTTTATGATGGGTATATGCAAACATAAGAGGGTTTTGGTACACTGATTTTGTATTGCACCTATACAAATCAATGCCCCCCAAAACAAATAATTAACAAATAGGCAAAGAGCCTGAAGAGAGTTTTACAAAGAAAATAGACAAATGGCCAGCAGGTACATGGAACATGCTCAACATCACTAATCATAAGAAAAATTCAAATAAAAACCCAAAAGGTATATCAGCTCATACATGTTAGAATGCCCATCATCAGAAAGAAAAGAGATAAGCACTGGTGAGGATGTGGAAGATAGGAACCATTTGCTTACTGCTACTGGTATTGTAAATTGGTGCTGCCACAATAGAAAAGAGTATGAAGCATATGTGCAAAGGAAACAAAATTGCTAACTGATATTTTAGCAAAGATATCTGCGTTTATATGCTTACAGCATTTTTTTTTTTTACAATAGCCAAGTAATGAAAGCAAACTACATGTCCAGTGGTGGATGAATGGATAGAGAAACATGGTACAAAAGCTAATCTCATAAAAACATAGTTCAGACTTGTGATTACTAGAGGTGGGCTCGAGGGAGGGAATTGAAGGAAGGTGGTCAAAAGGCATAAACTTACAGCTATAAGTTAAACTACTACTAAGACATAACATGATGACTATGGAACATTGCTGTATGATATCTTGGAAAGTTAAGATAGAAGATCATCAGAGGGAAAAAAAATTCTCTTTATATTGGATGTATTTGAGATGATGGATATTAACTAAACCTACTGTGCTAGTAATTTCACTTGATATGTAATTGAAACCATTCTGTATGGGCTAAACTTAAATAGTGATGTAGTTCATCTCAATAAGATGGAAAAATAACACAAAAATGGTCCACTAGTCTTTTTTAAATAGGAATATAAGACACAAAGTGGCCGTGAAGGAATTAAAATGCTCTGCCAATGATGGGCAGAGAGCATTCGAATGAAGCTTTACAAATGTGGAAGTCCTTAAGTTAGAATTCGAAAGGGAAAATTTTCTGCTGGTTAAACGACCATGTTGAGAGGAAGGTCAGAAACCAAACCATACGAGTAGCAGGTGAAACGCCCTTGCAAACCCTCATGTATAAAAAGTCAGTGAACATCAAAGGATCAACTGAACTTCAGTGCCTTAGTCCCTCTTTATGTTGGTAACAGTTATTTCTTTCCTAGGAAATTACTCTGCGCTGAAATAGCTGAATGCTGAATACACAATGAGGGACAGATAAAAAACAGTAAGAGGAAGACCAGATGGAGGCAGAACACACAATCATTCTGTAGTTGGAAGATAAAGGAGCTTAAAGTTTTAGAATTATTAATCAGTTTGGCTTTGAAATTGTTTTATGCTGATGTAATTCAACAAAAGAATAATGCACAACAATAATGAGGACAGCTTTTCCGTGCTTTTCTTTTGTTTAATTTTTATCGCATTCTTGATGCGTTGCCAGACTTTTTTTTTAGGTTAATTAATGTGAAGAGCTCTGATGTTGGGTTTATTTCTTCTTTGAATGCGGAAAGAACTACTTAGTATTTTGTTTTATTTTTAAAGAAACAGATAATTACAGCAGTCTGTTTTAACCTTGAACTTCTAATAGGATTTCTAAACATGTTTAAGGAACTTATTTAAATAATTCATATCTCTTCACAGCCCTTGCACTGAGAAACTAAAAGCTACACATTAATTTTGCCACTCAGAATCTCCGAGTCTATTTCTTATCTCCTCTCTGAAATGTCTTCACATGGCTGGCTCTTTCTAAACATTCAGTCTTTATTCAGCATCACCTTAAGCATCCCTCAAACAGCCAATTATCACACCACTCAGCCTTTACTACAGCATTCTGCTTTGTTTTCCTTAATATGAAGATCAAAAAACATACATGACATATGTGATTGTTCACTGTTTCTTGCTACTAAAATGTGAGCTTCGCAAGCAAACACCTCTTTTGTAAATTTCTTTACCTCAATTGCCTAGACCAGCACTTGCTTCTATTGGGGGCGCAGGAAATGTGTTCAGTTTGGTGAAAGCAGGTATGCCTGAACGCAGGAGGGATGGAAAAGATTTTGCAGTATTGAAGGCCTGAAACAAGGTAACAGGAAAACTTTAGCCTGAAGAGTTTCATTTTGAGCTTGGCTCAAAGGTCTAGAATGAAAAATATAATTGGATAATTTGTGAACAAAGGAAAACGTAGAGATTCTTAAGACTCGCAGATACATGAAGAAAGCATGCCATAGTATGACTCATCCTCAGGAAGAACACTTAAAGTAAATCCATAGCTAAGCCCATTCTTCAGTGATAATCCCTGTTTCAGTTTCCTCTATGGGAGTACACGCCCTGGATTCTGTGTCCCTCTTTATATCCTCTCCTTGTGCATGTCATTTAGCCTTTCTGATTAAGCACTGGGATTTATTTTCCTCGTTTGAACTTTATAGAGCTTATAAAGGACTTCATAGAGTGCCAGGCATATGGATGCTTATTAAACATTATTGTTACTATTGCTAAATAAAGGTTTCTATGTTTCTGTTTAAATATTAAGTTGCAATCAATGGGATTATCTGTATCTGCTTTTCAGTACCACAGTGTTTAAGCTGACATATCATGATATTATCTCCATATTAACAAATATAAAGTTGACTCATTACTGGAGCTAGTGCTGGCAGCGGGTGTGATAGGTGGCTGCAGGCTCCAATTGCCCCTCTGGAGCAGGGGGAGGTGAAGAAGCCCTGAGGGGCGATTGGGGCTGGTGTCGGGCGCTGGCAGCATGTGCAAGTGCTGGGCAGGGAGCAAAGACTTTTCATTAACCACCAGAGGCTCGCCCCGATAACAGCGATCTGGCACCCCTGCTCCACCATCCTCCCATGGGCAAATCCCGCCATGTTCCACACACACTCCCTGGTGGTCAGCGCACATCATAGTGAGTGGTTGCTCTGCTGTGCAGTCTATTTGCGTATCAGGGTTTTAGATATATAGATGGTATTGCATTTTATGAATACCCCCAATTGTTTTCATTGTCCTATTATTGAATATTAAATTCTTATCTAAGATAGATATTGAATGTTTTCAAAGGTTATTCATACAAATTCCAGGGTATACATTGATGGGCTATATTGATCAAATAAAATGACAGAGTACACCTTATTATTTATTACCATCAAAATGTAGAAGTGGGACTTAATTGGTCCCACAGAAATAAAAAAAACAACAACAAAGGATTGCTATTGGTTTTTCAAAGATATAACCATGTATCTGATACCTTCTAGAGTCTAGGCAGGCGTCTTCAAACTACGGCCCGTGGGCCACATGTGGCCCGCAGAGGAGTCTGATCCGGCCCGCCAGGTTTTTTGGGCAGTGAGCGCAGCCGAGGTGTTACAGTAGGAATTAGTAGTTCATATAGTCCGGCCCTCCAGCTCTCTGAGGGACCGTGATCTGGCCCCCACTTTAAAAAGTTTAAGGACCCCTGGCAGAGGAAAGGACTTCAAATCTCAAAGGAAGAAATCTACCAGGGAGTTTGGAGTATGGGTCACTGTGTTAGATTTAGTTTCAAAGTCTAAGAACCGTAATAAAGTCATAGATGCAGGCCCCAAAAATGAGTACAACCTCCCAGGCTTTCAGAATTTAGCCACCTGATGCAATGGTGGCAAAGTGGAGAAAAATACTGAGACCAAGGCCACTTCCGCTGAGCGGGAGGAAGGATGTGCATCCCAGGCCTACAGCACATGCAGGAAGCCCAGAGTTTCTATGTTCCTGCAGACTTCCAGGGTCTTTACTGTAAAGTCCCTGGCCAGGTGGCTCTTGAACCCACATCCTCTATGGGAGTCAAGCTCCCCTTGGTCATCAGAGTCTGGTATTTTACCACCAGAACTCCACCTGTCACACCTCAAGGCTAGGAGTCATAGTGACAAACTTAGATTAGGTATTTTCTCAAAAACTGGTACATAGTCCAATGTCTGCTAGGCACTATATGAAAATAAAAGTTTTATTTTATAAGTTCAGATAAATGCCATTCATCCTTGAAGTCTCCATTCTGTACGTAGCACTAGGTATATTTAGTTAACACATACATTAATTGTTTGTATAAGTCACTATTCTAAGAACTGTTCATATATTGGTCAATTTAACCCTTACAAAAACTTAGTGAAGTAGGAAGTAGGAACTTTCATAAGCCCAAGTTTTTCAAATGAGAATCTAAAACACAGAGATTAAATGACTAGGCCTAGGTTACATGGGTTTTGGAGCTAGGATTTTAATCCTGAAGTATTAGAATGTACTTAAATTTGGCAATGACTAAAATAAAATGATTAAGTCAATAAAAATTAACTTTAAAGATTCTTAACCTTTAGACTAAAGAAAAATGTGGTTTTTAAGTGTTCTTTTTGATTTTTTTTTAAATTTGTAAGGGTCATGATAACAGCATTTAAGACCAGATTTTTAAAAACTATTTAAAGTATTACAAATAGTAGTACAAATGTATGTTTTTTCTCATTGATCCCCCCCCCCCCACCCCCAGCACACGCTCTCACCCTCTAGTGCCTGTGTCCTTTGGTTATGCTTATGCATGCATACAAGTTATGCATGCATACAAGTCCTTTGGTTGATCTCTTACACCTTCTCCCTCCACCGTCCGCTGAAGTTTGACAATCTGTTCAATGCTTCTTTGTATCTGGATCTGTTTTTGTCAGTTTAGTATAATGTTCTTTATATTCCACAAAAGAGTGAGATCATGTGATACCTTTCTCTGACTAGCTTATTTCACTTAGCATAATGCTCTCCAGTTCCATCCATGCTATTGCAAATGGTAAAAATTCCTTCTTTTTTATAGCGGCATAGTATTCCATTGTGTAGATGTACCAAAGTTTTCTAATCCACTCATCTGATGATTGGCACTTAAGCTGTTTCCAAATCTTAGCTATGGTAAATTGTGCTGCTATGAACATAGGGGTGCATATTTCCTTTTTGACCTGTGTTTCTGGTTTCTTGGGATATATTCCTAGAAGTGGGATTACTGGGTCAAATAATTTTTTTTGAGGAAACACCATGGATAAAGGACTAAACTTCTATGGCTTAGAAGAAGCCATAGGCAGCAAAATAGCAGACATCTGTCATAACAATATCTTTACCAAAACAGCTTCTAGGGCAATGGAAACTAAGGAGAAAATAAACAAATGGTCCTTCATCAAAATAAAAAACTTCTGCACAATGAGAAAGCCCACTGCATGGGAGAACATATTTGCCAATGTTATCTCAGATACAGGTTTAATCTTAAGTTGTGTGAGTTCCCTATAAATTTTTAACAAAAGGAAGATAAATGATCCAATCAAAAGATGGGCAAAGGACCTAAATAGATATTTTTCTAAAGAGGACACACAGAGGGCTGAGAGACATATGAAAACATGCTCAAAGTCACTAATCATCAAAGAGATGCAAGTCAAAACAACGAGGTACCACCTCACACTTGTCAGGATGGCTATCATCAACAAGTGGTGGCAGGGATGTTGAGAAAAAGGAACCCTCGTGCACTGCTGGTGGGAATGCAGATTGTTATAGCCAGTGGAGAACAATATGGAGTTTCCTCAGAACTGCTGAATTTTGAAGACAACTTTTAACAGGCTGTGGATAGGGAGGAGATGGAGAGACAGAAGAGTGTGCTTGTATTCCCACATCTGAGAGATGGCATGGCAAGAGAACCAGGCAATGATTCATATCTCAGAGGATGAAGGAACATTTTATGTAATAAGGAAAAAGGAAAAAAGATTTAATTAACATTCCAGGAGGCATGAGCACAAGAGTATTGATATTCTGTGGTTACTTTCACCTCTCTAATTTGTATTCACCACAATGGGGCCTGAGAACAATGTCATGTGGTTCAAAAATATTTAGACCACAACTTTATTCAGTGACCATAATAATCAATCAGCAATTTTAATATAGTTAAGATGAATATATCTCCCAAATGTGCTGTTTTTATGTTTCAGAGCAGGAAAATTGGCCCATATAATATTATAGAAAGAGTTCCAATCATGAGAAAAATAGATGTTTAAAAATTATTAAACATCCAGAAATTTAGTACTAAATTTTAATGATCAAAGTTTCCATAGTTATTATTTTAATTATTAAATACTCTGGGACAATATCCAATTATTTTATAATGCCTTTACCTAGTTAAAAATGGAATCATAATATTGAAATATGTAACACTACATATAATTCAGGAATTGAATTAACAATGGACATAACACAATAATGTGTCTTAAGACCTGGCAGCGTTTTGATATCTGTACTCTTTGCAGTTGTTACATTTACTTATTTAATATTATGACTTCATTAGATAGGCAAGAAAATAGTTTTAAAATAGAAACTATGACATGGTGAATAATTATTAGAAGAGCTAAGACCACTAAATTCTTCTCATTTAATGGCAAATTATTAAGGAAAGTCAACTTTAGATTTCACTGCTGACACAAAAATCTAAACAGCTAACTATTTAGTTCTATAAATCTTTAACTTCAAAGTGATATTTGCCACATTGTTTTTTTCTCATTAAAATATATAGAAAAAAGTACCTAATAATGAAAATTAAAATGGTTCATTTTTTTTCCTACTTAACAGTTTACTTTTTTGTTTTTAATTCAATACACAAGTAAGGTTTCTGAGTAAAAAATATTTATCACTATGGTACAATCCCATACATTAAAAAATATTTATCACTATGGTGTAATCCCATACTTAATTATTCTTTATATTTTGAAATTCTTGAGTTCATGCATTATGCTTTATCTTATTTCTTGTAACTATAGCTGTATATGATCTAAAATAGGTACCAAAATTATTAATTTTATTTATAATTTAACTCAGTTTATATAAATCTCATGTCTATTACAAAACATAGCAAATAAATGGATAATGTAAAAATCCTGGCTTATAATTAGATATATAACTCCAAAATGAAGCCCTTGTATATATTTTAATAGGATGTCAAAACAAAAGTAATGATGTCTCCTATTGAGTGCTTTTGGTAATTTTCTCTATTTTTGACAACATGCTTCTGGATATGAGCACTCAAGAATAGTTGGATTTCAACTATTTCAGTATAGGAAGAAAGTAATTTTGTTTCACATATTTAACCTGTTAACCGAGCGGGACGTATTAATACGTCAAACGTAAACAATATCGGGTACGGGTAGGACGTATGAATACGTCCTTGAAATATATGTTGCACCCTGAAACGGGCGGGACGTATATTTCTGAACAACAAAGGTATTAGTCATCCATACATGTCTCCAGATGAATTTAAGACACGGAGGGAATCAGTATAATTTCGCTATTGAGAGTGGTGGACGTGTTCTGGGTGAGCAGTGACAGATACGTACTTACACTTACTTACCTATTTTCGTATTATTTACTTACATAAAGGTTGGAGATATAAAAAATATAATAGAAAAACATATAAAAGTGATCCAATCATCAATTAATTTGTCAGAAAAGTTTAAAAGTTTTTATGTATGTGAACGAGAAATATGCGTAGATGAATCTCTTTTATTATGGAAAGGGAATTTATCTTGGAAACAATATATATCTACAAAAAGAGCTAGATTTGGAATGAAGTTGTTTATTTTGAGTGAAAGCCAATCTGTATATGTACAAAATATAATTTTATACACAGGCAAGGACACAAATTATGGTTTGAACTACCCACAAGAAAAACAATCAACAAGAATTGTTTTGGAGTTAACACATGACTTACTGAATAAAGGGTATAGGATTTACTTAGATAATTTCTATACGTCAATTCATTTGGCTGAACTCTTGTGTCAAAACAATACAGACATTGTTGGAACAATGAGGATAAACAGAGTCGGAATTCCCAGTGAAATAAAAACAAAAAAATTACAAAAAAATGAACATATGTAAGAATCAAAGAAAAACTTATGATTTTAAAATGGAAGGATAAAAAAGACATATTGCTGCTCAGTTCTATTCATAATGATGAAAAGACAATGAAAAAATGAATGTTGTCCTGGATTATAACAAGAATATGGGCGGCGTAGATTTGGGAGATGGAGTTATGGTGGCCTACACGGCTGCCATATTATGAAAATTTTTTTCTACGATTAATTGATATGTGCTGTTTCAATGCATATATTATATACAAAAAAGATAAAGGTCATTTGGATCGATCACACTTTTTGATAGAGTGTGTAGAGAAATTGGTAGATAACAACATAGTGAAAACCCACCCAAAGACATCAACAAGCAGCTCTACATCTAAACCATCATGCTTAGTTGAAAGGCATTTTCCAGAACAAATGAAAAGCGATATAGGAAAAACTAAATCCAGGAAATGCTGAGTTTGCTACAAAACCGGTGTTAGGAAAGAATCTACATACTGGTGTCCGGATTGTAAGGTAGCACTATGTATCAACAATTGTTTTAAAATATATCACACGGAAGTTGAGTTTTGAATTTTTTAAACTCAATATTTCTATTTTATTTGTGTGCTTTTGTTTATTGTTCTGTAATTGTTAACTTTTTAATATTTTTATTGTGTATAGAAATAAAAAATATATTTTTTGTAATCTTTATAATTGTTTATAAAATTTATAATTTTTTAATTCGATGTTTCCATTTTTTTGTAGTTATTCTTTTCTATTTGTAATTTTGTATTTTCCTTTGTGCTTTATATATAAATAAATGAAAAAGTATATATTTCATTTATTTTAATTTTAATTAAGTATAAATAAAAAAATAATAATATAATATTATGTCCACTGGGCGTGACGTACTGACACGTCCTAGTGAAAGAGTATGCGCCCGTTGTACGTTGCGTAATTAAAAAGGGAACTCCCCAGTTAACAGGTTAAAACAGCTCTGTATACTAGGGAAACAGCATTCATGTACAATAAGACACAGCAATTGTTTCTGTTCATCTGACCAGCATTCATACTGCCATGGCTCTAGCAGGCCTGACCCAGACCCAGTATAGTATTAGCCCAGGTTTAACCTCTAATTATCTTCCTATGATATTTAAGCTTGGTTCACATTTGCTCTGCATACATGAGCATTGTCGTCAGCTCAGAAAAGATAAATTCCTTACACATATGTGCAGATCTGAAGACAGGATCATTACAGCCTCTTGTGAGCAAAAGTTCTACACTGATTTCTCACTGGTGAAAGTTGTCAGTGCTTCGGTACCAGAAGATGAAATAGTTTCCTCAATTTTCCTCAATTAATAGTATAAAGGAAAGGGGCCAGAGCATTGCAGAGAGAAGTAGGTGCTGAAGTTCCCACAAAGGAACATTAGTCAGCAAATCCTAATTAAATCATAGATTCTCTGTTATGTATAAAGTTTAACTTTCCTGATAGAAGCTCTGAGTAAATGACATGCAGTTTGGTGAACATGTAGAGGTTGCAGAGCTATAGAGGATAATGGATTCAGCCAGCATAGGGGTGAGAATGGTATTGTTTTTCAGTAGGTATAGACTGTCTATGAAGGACCTGGTAGAAAATACACAGATGTAAAATTTTGGGTCTGCCAATACAAGGTTTTCCAGTCTAGTTGAGGAGATCAAACATAATGTAGAATGTGCAAAGAGCAGGTAATGACTAAGTTATGGAAGGAATTTCCAAAGAATGAAGTACTTTAGCAAGAACTAGAGGAATGACTGAGTTTTTTGTTGTTGTTTTAAGGACTTGTTGTTTTAAGGACTTGAATATAGTTTAAGAGAGAAGCTGTGGTTTTGAAGATTAACACACTTGAATAAGTATACTAAATTTGGTTTCATCAGACCAGAAATCCAAAGATGTGTATTAAGGATAGCAAATTAGTTACATATCATTTAATAAATATTCCACATGTCCTAGGGTCTTTGCTCAAATTATCCTTCCATCTTTGATATTTATTTCATAGGTTGGGAAAAGTGGATATACACATAAAAGGAATTATATTGGATCTTATACCATACACAAAAGTCAACTGAACATTGATGAAAGGTTTTGATGTAAGACTCCCAAATTGTCAGTCTCCTAGTAGAAAACATAGGTAGAGAAACTTTTTGAAATTTATCTGGGCAATAGTTTTTCTTTGGATGTGACACCAAAATCACAGGCAAAAGAAATAAAAATAGACAAATGAGATTACATTAGATTAAAGAGCTTCTGCACAGCAAAAGGAACAGTCCACCAAGCATAAAGGCAGCTGATAGAAAGGGAGAAAATATTTGCGAACCCTCTATCTGATAAGTGGGTTAGTCTCCCAAATATATAAGGAACTGCTAAAACTCGATAGCAAAAATTAAATAACTATGAAAAAATGAACAAAGATCTAAACAGACATTTTTCCAAAGAAGACATACAAATGGACAACATGCATATAAAGAGGTACTCAACATCACAAACCACCAGGGAAATGCAAAACCACAATGAGATACTAGCAATCACCTCTCACTTTTAAGGAAAGCTATTATAAAAAAAGACAAAAGGTAAATATTGGTGAGGATGTGAAATAAAGGGAACCTGTATACTTTTGATGGAAATATAAATTGTTATAGCAGTTATGGAAAATAGTATTGAGATTCTTCAATATTAAAAACAGAACTAACATTTGACCTAGCAGTTCCACTTCTGGGTACTTATGCAAAGAAATGAAATCAATATCTTGCAGAGATCTGCACTATAAATGTTTGCCGCAACATTATTTACAACTAGAGGCCTGATGCATGAATTTGTGCATAGGCTGGCCAGGGGGAGGGGTCATGCCCTGCCCCCTGATCTAACTCCTGGTCAAAGGGACAATTTTCATATTAGCCTTTTTTTTTTTTTTTTTTTTTTTTAATATATAGGTTAGCTAAGTATGAAAACAACCCTAAGTGTCTATCCATGGATGAACAAGTAAAGAAAGCATGCCTTTATCCACAGACAAAATGAGATTATTCAGCCTTAAGAAAAATAAAATCTTGCTATTTGCAATAGAATGGGTGAACCTGAAGGGCATTGCTTCATAAAATAAGATAGATGAAGAGAAACAAATATTATATGACCTCATGTATATATGAAACCTAAAATAGTCAAACACATAGAACTACAGAGTACAATGGTAGTTTTCAGGGACTAGGAAGAAGTTGAAATAGAATGATGTTGACTAAAGGTTCCAACCTTTCAGTTATACAAGATGTGTAAGTTCTAGAGTAGGGGTGTCGAACTCAATCAGAGAAGGGGCCAAAATCTAAAATCCAGCCTAAATCGCGGGCCGAATGGTTTACTGAACAGTCATAAACTGTCATTGTGATGGAAACGCAGCAGAGTGCAGTGATGACAGCGTGGTGCGGGCCACATTGCAAGGCCTGGCGGGACGGATTTGGCCCGCGGGCCTTGTGTTTGACACATGTATTCTAGAGAGTTACTGTACAGCAATGTGACTAGAGTTAACAATGTAATGTACACTTGAAATTTTCCTAGAGATTTGATTTTTTACAGAGAGGAGAAGAGAGGGATAGAAAGCTGGAAACGTCGATGAGAGAGAAACATTGACCTGCTGCCTCTTGCACACCCCCTGCTGGGGATATGCCCACAACCAAGGTACATGCCCTTGACCGGAATCGAACCTGGAATCCTTCAGTCCCTAAGCTGACACTCCATCCATTCAGCCAAACCGGTTTGACTAGAGATTCACTTTTAAGTGTAGATAAAAGGGATAGGAGAGAAAAGAGATGAGACAAAGGGAGGAAGGGAAGGGAGAAAAAAGGGGAAAATGAAAAATCATATATAAATACAATGGATTTATTCAGCCACAGAATAAGAAAATCCTGCCATATGCAACAACATGAATGAAACCTGAGGACATTATGCTAAGTGAAATGTGGCCGTCACAGAAGGACAAGTATGTGTGATTCCAATTATATGAGGCATCTGTAATAGTAATACTCTTAGGGCAGAAAGCAGAACGGTGTTTGCCAGGATTTGGGGGACAGAAACGAGGAGGTGCTGCTGAACATAACATTTCAGTCATGCAAGACAAATGAGTTCCAGCAATCTTATGTACAACAGCATGATTATAGTTCAAAATATTCTGTTGTATACTTTAAAATTTATATAAAAAGGTAGATCTGTTATTGATTCATAACCATAATGAATTAGAATTTTTAAGAATTATTGCTATTATAATGCAAATGAAATTTACCAGAACTCACCATGGCTGTAGTAGTATAAAAAAATGCTCATATTCAGGGACAAAAGAATAAAACATAACAGATTTTACAACATAGAGACCATATTAAATTCTGTTCATAAACAGAAGCCAATAATATACTGTTTTTGTCTTTTGAGAGGAATATTATAGAAAATTACATGAACATGATGAACCAATGTGTAAGAATTGAAATCTATGTAGAGCTGCAAGAAGTTAGCAGAGAATGTGAGGCTGTTCAGTTAAAGTGGTACTCATTAAGAAAAAAAGAAAGATTGGAAATAATGAATTTCACAGATATGCACTATTGTTCTGCATAATGAGTTTTCATGTTATACTTTTTCTCACTTGCTCAGATGAAATAAATTAAGCAATTGGAGGTCATTAATATGTGCAATTATACATCATTTATTATTCAATGAAAAATAATATATTAAACATCTAAATGAGAGTGATTCATAATGTACCTGTCACACATGAAAAACTGAATGCATAAATCAGTATGTGATAGTCATAGATTAATGAGCTCAAGTCATCTGGCTGTAACATTTCCATTCATAAGTTATCAAAGTTGAGGATAAGAGCTCAAACTGAAGGCATAAAACAAATCTGAGACAATAATAAATCAACTTAAAGCACAGTATGTAAATTTTATCGTGAATTAATTTAGAAACAGTCACATCCTAAATCAGATACTTAGAAAACTAATGAATATATTTTAACAAAACTGTATTAAATAGTTTAAAAATATTATTTCAAAAGTGGGAGTTTATAATTAGGAGCACCAAGCTATGAAGGAAGGGGAATGATCAATGTGAATTGTTTTTTTTGGTGAAAAGTTTCATTAGGAGTAACTTCTAAAAATATGTTTTGTACAATGTTTAGAAATTATGTAGTTACAACTTGATAGACATAACTTGATAGACAGCCACAAAATGAAAGAATTTTCCTGCAAGTAGGTTAGTCTACATACATACCCAACAAGCTCTATATGAGAACCCCAAAGCACTTTCCAGAGAAGCAAACATTTCTCAGAAAAAAACACCTATCTATTAATCCATTTGTCTCATATTTTTCATAACACTATCATTATAAGGATTCTTAAATTTGACAAAGAATTAATCAAAGTTAAAAATATATTATCACTGAATAAAATATTAGAGGTAATCAAGGTCATTTGGGATTTAGCCTAGAGATAAAAGCAAAGCCAATATTAGGGTTTCTATCAATAAAATTTACAATTCATTCAGCAGTCATTTATTGAGCACCTCTTAAGTGCAAAGCCTAATTTCTGGTGCTCAGAAAACAAAGTCATGGAACTAATAATCAAATGAAAGTGAGAGGGTAATGAACTGTAAACTGAGTAAAATGTCAGATGTGATCATTAGTTTGAAGAGAATAACATAAGGAAAATAGAAGTGATTGGAAAGTGATGACAGTGATTAGGTTTGGCTTCCCTGGAAAAGCAGAGGTTGAGTGGAAAAATGGAATTGTGGGCCACAACATCACAAAATATCTGGAAAATACTATGCAGCAGAGGAAATAAAAGCTCCCACAGTAAATATATACTTTCAGAACTATAGGAACAAAGATAAAATGAGTCATCAGTCAAAAATAAAATCAAAACTTAGAATGAGAGTATAAGCGCCAAGGTAACTGAATATATGAGATAAAACAAATGAAATCAAAGAAAGTTATTGAGCACATGTGGCATGTCAGGCACTGTGACAAACAAAGCAGCTTAGGTCCTATTCTTGCAACCCTTAGACTCTAAGGCTTAGAGTGTAGAGAGCCAATGAGTCAATGTTAGGTACAGACACATTACACACCACACAGGAAGGACAGCAAATGGCCTGGGAAGTCAGAGAAGGACTCATGGATGAAGTGACATCTGTATTGGGTCTAACTGATGGCTCAGGATTGGGAAACAAAAAGAGAGAGCATGCTCTTAAGACTTCCAAGAGAATGAATCGAGGTTGTGAAGGGCCAGAGGAAAATGAAAGAACCAGTTTTTGGGTAAGGATTTCAGTCTGCTTCAAATGTTGAGTGTATAGTTACAGAGAGAGCACTAGAGAGATTGGCAGAGATAATGAAAAGACTGCTAAAACCACATCTCAAGGTCACTGAGCAGTAGGTGAGAGTTTTTTGTGATAAGTAGTTGCCTCTTGCTACAGTATGAGACTGGCTTGGCATAGAAGATCAGGAACAAAGAGTTTTGTGGGTCTGCTATAATGTGAGAGAGAAAATTGGAATTGGTTACACTAGAGGTTTAGGGTTGGAGATAGAAATATTCAGAAGGTATTTTAAAAATAGAATATAAATGGCTCAGTAACTGAGATAATGTGAAGAGAGAGGGAGAAGGAATGAAGAGCGATTCCTGCTTTCTGGCCTGGGAGACAGTGAATTGCTGTACAAATCACTGTGAATGGGGAAAAAGCTGGCTTACGTCAAGAAGATAAATTCAGCAAGTGATGTGAATGTGGGGTGACTGTGAGACATTAAAATAGAAAAATCAAAAGGTACTTGGATATGAGGAGAATGATATATGCTTCTGTTTGCCCCAAATGGCTCCAGTTCATTCTTGCTGCCCGGAAATGTAGCACTGCCTTTCCCTCTCAAAAGTCTCCCTATTAGTGATGAATTGAATAATATAAGAAACTGAATCTGCAGAAATCTATCTGTAATACAGACACAGATTTCGCAGTTTAAAATACAGAGATGCCAGAGCTCTGTGCAGAGATGGATTAACCATTTCTAATGGGGAAAACAGGAAGAAAATGAAATAGGAAAAGAAATCTGAAGGACACCAAAATTTTGATGACAGGCAAGAATTCTTGCAAATGCAATTCCATGTTACTTTGGGATAGGAGGAAAACCAGAAGCTTATCTCAGAGCTTTCAAGCTGTGAAATTTTAGTTAAACACACACACACACACAAACATACACACACACACACAAAAAAAAAGCAAACAAACAAACAAAAAAAACTCCACACACAAACATCACACTGGATTCTAAAAGCTAAGTACCACCACATTGACATTCCAGTGTTTGAAAATATTATACCACTAGTTATTTATCAAGTCTACTGTTGATAGTTTTGTGTTGTGTTTCACTGCGGAAAACAATGCTACTACAAATTTCCTCACACAAGTCTGTGATGCTCAGATGCTAGAGTTTCCGCAGGGTATATTCCAAGGAGAGGGGCTGCTGGGTATTAGGATATGCAAAATGTTAACTACACTTATAATGTGTAAGTGTTTTCCAAAGGGGGTTAACAAAATTATGTTCAAACAAGCAGGCCCTGCACACCCCTTCACTTTGTTGTCCTCACAAACACAGAACATTGCCAATCTGCTGGGCAGGTCATGGCATCTCATTTAATTTTACCGTCCATTTTCCTATTTTATGTGTTTCTTTACTATTTGGTTATGCTATTTTCAAAATTATATGATTACTGTTCTCTTTCTCTAGGTGTATTTATTTATTTAATCTGAATACAGTATTTTTACTCAAAATATGTTTATCCTTTCATCCCATTTATTGTGTCCTTTGAGGAACATATATATTGTTAAGATATCACAAAACACATAGTACTTTATATACATTACTTCTTTTATTGGAATATGATCTATAAAAATGAAATGTATAGAACTAATGTGCACAGTAGCATGAGTTTTAATGACTGTTTACAACCATGTAACCTACATGATTGTAATAGACTGAAAGACAAAGAAAAATCAAGGAGACTTCTCAGGATACCTGTTATCCCAATATCCTAAGCAAGATTCATGTTGAGAGAGAGAAGCATACTAGGAATAGAGGTTGGTGAATGGCTGTATTTGGCACACCCTGCCAAATTAAAGCTTACTAGTTGAGCTTATATATAAATTGGGAGTAGGCTTGTAAGAAAGGGAAGAGTCAAAGATAATCCCCAAATGTTTATCTGAAAAATATAAGAATGGAATTATGGATTAGATTTTTGGAAGTTTATGGATTCAGTTTTGGTTTTTAAATTTTTAAATATCTGTGAGGTGTTCAAAGGAGATATCGCACAATGTGAGATACTCAAACTCAGCATTAAGCTAGAGATGGGGATGCACATCTAAGAGTTACTTCTGTATCTAGAGGTGGGCAAACGTAGGTTTTGGGTTGCTTGTATGGAAAATAATACAATAATTAATAAATAATAATAAATTCTGTACTTCACATGCTCACAACTGTAAACCTACTTTTGTTTTACCCTATGTATTCTTTTAAAGTCTTGAGAAACAATAAAATTCTTAAGTAGTAAATATAGAGAGGAGGAAAATGGATAAATACTGAATTTTAAATATTTGAGGAGAACTTAGCACATGAGTCTGAGAAGAAACTCTCAAAAAGGTAGGAAGAAATCAGGAAAATACGATATCTTGGACTATAAGGTTATTCAAGAAGACAGTGTCAAATATGAGTAAGAAATTGGATAAGGTAAGGACTGGTGATTAACCAATAACCACGGTCAGCCTTTCTGCCAGGCACATGATTTAAAATGGGAATCATAAAGATGCATAGTTTTTGCTTTTAACGGATTCATAATTCAGTGGGAGCAGAAATATTCATCAAAATATTACCAAATAAATAAATAAAAGAAAATTGCATTTGTGTAAAGGGGTCTCTGTTGCTAAGGAAAGGATATACAATCAAGGTATATAGGTCGACTAGTAACTCCTTTCTGAAAAGGCATTTAGACTAATAGCTGAAGGATGAATTGGATTAAAATAGGTGAAGAAGGGAGAATAAAAACAACAGCTATATTGTAAACTGTGTTTGCCATAAGAGTATACTGAAATATTGAAGGTCTGACAAACTCAGCTGTGGAAAAAACAATGTGTGATGCAAAGATAAAGGAGTAGAGAGAGATCAAACCATGTGGGAAACATTCAGTCACATTAAGAGGTTTGTTTTCATTCAAGGTAATAGGACAAAGGTATAATGGTTTAAAGCAGAGAGTAAACAAGAGTAAGTTTGCTGTTTTAAATAAGTTGCTGGACTGAAATGTGTAGGACAACTTGAAAGAGATACTGGTATGGACAATGATATGCAACTTAGAGAATGGCAGTGTAGTACCAGCAAGAGAGGCTGGTGATGGACTGGGATGGCGGCTGTGGTGATGAAGACCCAGGAGAGATTGTAAAATTAGAAACAAAGGATTCAAGACTGTGTGCCAGTAACATTGGGAGTGCATACCGTCACCTCTAATTCCTGTAACCACGTTTATTATTATAGTGTTATTACTATGTTATTACTAGTTCACACTGAGTAGTATGCTAAGAAATTATCTTTTTTATTCTAAATCACCCTGTGGAGTATGCATTTTATTATGCCATTTTTGACAAACACGCTGGGAGTACATTAAGTAACATTCTCAGGACCACACACCTACTAAGTAAAAGAGGTAGGCTTTGCATTCAGGAAGAGACAGTGCTCTAAACCATTACATTTTAGAGTTCTCCAATGCAGGAAACAAATTAGGCAATCTTAATTTTTTTAAAGCCCAAATGTTCTCAATGAGTCTTTAATCTTCATTGTCTAAACTATGCAATTTTATTGATTCCCAATTCACTTGACCTTTATAACCACATTTAATTTTAAGACTTAAAACCTTTAGTTAGCCTAAATAATGGTTCTTCAGAAATATTCAGACATCTTAAGGTCACTAAAATATGGGTGTGTTTTTTCCCTTAAAAATATATTGATGTTTTGTTTGGTTTTAAAATTGCACTAACCTTTGTAAAAAAACAATAACAAAACAAACAAACAAACAAAAACACACACAAACTATTAAATACTGCCCGGCTTCACATTTTACTTTGGAAAAAATTATATAGGAATGCTGAGAGATGGGGGACTGAAGAGAGGGGGTAAATGAATAAATACTGAATTTATCCCGTTCTAAACTACTCTTCCTGATCCAACCTGCCCCTGAGGAGATAGAATCAAATCAGCATGGGTGAGAATAAGGCATTCACTGAAAGGAGAAAAGGAAAGTTTCATTCCATCTAAGGTTTTGCAGACTTTGTCCAGGGGTGGTACCATTTACAGCTCAGTGGTCATAAGTCTAATCAGCCGGTCAGTTTTAACTCTTGACTCCAGAATTGACTCAATAACTAGACCTGTCCCAGTGAATGTGAGAACCCCATCTTCTCTCCACTGATGAGGTCATATTAGACATCTCACATATTTACAGCCAGAAGAGAAATGAAAGATGGGGTTCACTGAAAACTGAGAAAGAACTTATACGGTTCATGCAAATAGGACCTACATTATCTAAGAAACAGACGAAACAGACTTGTTTACCAGACTAAACTAAAATATAACATCACTTCCTCATGAGTATTTGCTACTTATTTAAAAGTCTAGGCTAATAATAGAGAAACAAAATCTTCCTTAAAAACAACAGTTAGAATTAAGACTTAGAGATTATTATACTAAGTGAAGCGAAATAAGGCATACTAAGACAAATACTCTGATCTCACTAACATGTGGAATCTAACAAAATAAACTGATGAACAAAGTAGAACCAGAGGCATGGATACATGTAACAGACTGACAGAGGTCAGAAAGTGGGGGTGACTAAATGAAAGAGGGTGAAGAGATAAGCCAAAGATTATACGTGCATAGCCCATGGACACAGACAACAGTGTGGTAATGGCCCAAGGGCAGGGATTGGATGGAAGTAGGGGAGGGTGGGGGAATATCTGTAATAGTGTCAACAATATAAAGAGACTGGCTATGACCAGTTTGGCTCAGTGGATGGCTTGTCCACCTGTAGACTCAAGGGTCCTAGGTTCGATTCAGGTCAAGGGCATGTACCTTGGTTGTAGGCACATCCCCAGTAGGGGGTGTGCAGGAGGCAGCTGATTGATGTTTCTCTCTCATTAATGTTTCTAACTCTCCCTTCCTCTCTGTAAAAAATCAATAAGTGTGTGTTTGTTTTTTTAAAAAGACCATATTTTGAGAAATGAAGAGTAAATGCATTGATTATAAATGAACCAAAACTGCAAAAAGAGTGTAGTTCACTTAACACTGTGTACAGAGAAATAAGTCAGAATAACTTCTCCAAAAGAGTTCGGGATGCCAGCTCAGCATGCACTATGGTCCAGGGTTACCCAGCAGCAAAAACTGAGAAACAATTTAGCTAACTCTCACTTCAAGAACTACTTTCTAAAAGCAAAAAAAACCCAAAAAACAGAGTGTACGTATGAGAACATCAAAGAGAAAAGAGACGTAAATAAGAAAGAGGATTTTTCATAGAAAATATAAAACATAAAGAGAATCAACAATCAAGGAAAAAAAAGAAAGCCAACCCACATATACTTTAGAAAAGTAAAACTCAAGTTGATGGTTTTTAGTATTTTTAAAAATAAAAAGGTGCTTTCTTTGTCTGGAAAGACACACACACACACACACACACAACCTGTTCTAAGATGAGATGTTCTGCACATAAAGAAAATTGAGATTACCAAAATAATGTGAAAATGTCACCTTTAAAATTTATACTGTAATAACCAATTTTTGTAAGAGCTCTATGTTTCATTTTAATGATAAATCTGACAGGGGCTTCTGAAGAAGTGGTATGATAAAAAGACCAAGCAACAGCTTATCATGCCAAATAAATGTGTCTCCCAAAGGTACGTGAAGCATATTTTCATTAAAATATAGGCAGCAGAGCATCTAAGAAATACTGCAGACAGACTGCAAGGTACTTGAGTAAATGATGAGAAAGTAGGAGTTTCTATTTGACCCAAAAATGAAGAAGTGTTACACGGTCTCCAGAACATAGTCTGATGTCAGACTGCCTGCCTCCAGAAGACTGTGCCATTTACATGACGTAGAAAGCAAGGCAAGCTACTCAATTACCTTTTTAGTCTTTATCAATGAGGGAATGAATATAGACTATTGGATTACATACCTCACAGAGTTGTCATGAACATTAAATAAGGATGTGCATGTTGACTATTTAATTCAATTTCTGAAACAGTAGCAACCAAAATGTTAATGTAATTATATGATTTTTTAAATTTGAAGATAAGGTTTCTTGAATGTCTACTTTTTAAAAAGAATAAATAATATTCGTATTAAGTTTAGAAACTCCAAAATATTTTATTTTTGCCTCAGGTTATAAATGTTAACTAATTTACATTATATTGTAAGTAATTTATATTGTCTTATTTGTGTAAGTAATATTAGTCTCCGTTTGATATACTAGATTAGGGGTGTCGAACTCAATCAGAGAAGGGGCCAAAATCTAAAATCCAGCCTAAATCGCAGGCCGAATGGTTTACTGAACAGTCATAAACTGTCATTGTGATGGAAACGCAGCGGAGTGCAGTGATGACAGCGCAGTGCGGGCCACATTGCAAGGCCTGGCCGGACAGATTTGGCCCGCGGGCCTTGTGTTTGACACATGTGCACTAGATCATTGTATCTAGAAGATCTAGAGGGCCTTAAAATACTGTATCAGACTTTCCATTAAAAAACTGTGTTCTTTGAGTGGAGACATTACAGATACAAATAACATATTCTATGTTTTCAATTTTAACTTTCATTAAAATGCACAGTATATATTTAGAGTAGAGGGACAAGATTACTACAAGTTCATATTGATCATAAAGTAAATTCCAATTACAGAAACAAAGGGAGGTATATCTTAGAATTAAAAATGGTGATACTAAGTCATAACTAAGATATACCTAATGCTACAGCATAGCACATTATAATGGGTACACAAATAAATAGTTTAACTTATATACCTTTTAATATAAAGCTATGGGACTTTTAAATTTTTTATATAAGGGAATGAACACACTTTATATAAATAAAAATATCAAGTTATCTCTTTTAGTTCAATTTAGAAATAATTTACTGAGGACACTTATTTTTGAGTCAGATTAGGTACAATAATCCAAAATAGTAGACCATAACCAAGAAATACCTCTATAAGTTACCCCATCTACATTTCTCTGTACTATATTCCATTATTTTGGGGTATTTGCAAAACTATTTCTTCAGTATATTGCACTAATTATTTAACACCCTAATATTAACATTGTTTAACATTTTAAGAGGCATCATCCAACTTCATAATGATATTAGTTACAGAAATTTCAAGCACTGTGGCAAAATCTGGCTAAGGAACTCTGGAGGAACTTGGATATTAGGGTACATTTATTTATTTATGGTTAATCTTCATCTGATTATATTTTTTCCCCATTGCTTTTCAGAGAGAGTGGAAGGGGGAGAGAGAGAGAGAGAGAAACATCAATGTGAGAAAGGCATTCGACTTATTGCTTCTCACACATGAGGAGCAAACCCACAACTCAGGTACATGCCCTGGACCAGAAATGCAACCCAGAACCCTTCTGTGCATGGGCTGATGATCTAACCTCAGAGCAATACTGGCCAGGGCCCTTAGGGTATCTTTAAACCACAATCTACACGTGACTAGGATATTTGTAATAGCCTATTAACTCTGTGTATCTATGAAAGATATAAAAAACAAACTGAGAGTTTCTAGCACAAGTGTAAGTCACATTGCATGTTATTGGGGGGGGGGAAATGATGATACTAAGTCATAATATGCAATAAAAATAACATTTCTGCAGATTTCAAAAGGCATTGAGAATTTGAAAATGGGATTCAAAGTGGTATGTATAAATCAGAGGGAGTTTATGTTGTTTACATTGTGAAGGATAGGAGTTCCAAGTTGTATCATGTAGAATTAAATACAAGCAAGCTTAAGAGAGAATATTTTTTTCTCTTTTTTTTTTTTAAAGGAAAACACAGAAGTTAAAATTTTAATGACAAGTCCTAGAAAGTGGCACTATTTCATTGATGATAAAAGAAGGCAGAACACTCTATTGTGCTCAAGAGAAATCTAAGTTCTATTATCCCTGTGTTATCTCTACTTGGCTTCCTCACCCCATGAATTTCAGCCCCCCAAGGTAGAAACTGTGCCAACTGTCTGACATGCACTATTTAACAAGGTGTGTCACGGAGCCAATTTCATCATCTTTAGTTATATTTAACAGAACTTACATGTAATATATTTGGATATATTTCTGTTAATGATGTGAAATATAATATATATCTAACTTGTTTTATATTTATTAGAAATAGTAAATTATTGTAGCCTTTTATTTATGAATATTTACTGCTACATAGTCTGCCTAGATTATTTCTCTGCTCATAACAGAGCCAAAGATTTATGAGAGAAGAGGGGTTGAGGGAGACGGAAAGAGATTAACCAAAGAACTAATATACACATATGAATAACCAATGGGCACAAACAATAGTGTGGTGAAGGCCTGGGATAAAAGGGGGAGGGAAATTGGGGGACATCTGAATAATAAAAAGATACCAAAAACCCCCACAAAGATTAATTAGGACTCAAACTTACAGCCCCACAGAAGAAAACAAGAATACGTTTCAAGTCACTTTAGAGTCAATTTTCATAAGAAATACTGCTAGTGTTGCTTTACACAAACTCTAGAAATATCCAAAGTATCTTTTAAAAGTTAGATAGAGATCATTCACCTTCTGATGTTATTTCTTCTTTAAAATGTCATGGGCTTTTTTGTCTTAGTAACCCAAAAGGACTAAGACAAGAAGGAAGTTTCAAGCAGTATAGCTGTAAGGAAATTTATAGCCAGACACATTATAGTAAAACTTCAAATCATAAAAGATGAAATGATAGCCTTTGAGGTAGCCAAAGTAGCAAAACAGAGTATCGTCACAAAGCAACAGTCAGACTGAGGCCTGACTACCTAGCAGCAACAGTTGGAGCCAAAAGATAGACAAATCATCTTGCCTTCTGTGCTGAAATCAGTAACTGCCAACTGATAAGCTAATTCCTGCCAAAGATATGTTTCAAGAATATGGCCAAAATAAAATTCCTTTCAGAACTAAAATATAAATACTTTAAAAGACTGCATTTCCATCCCAACAGAAAGATTTAAGGAGTAATGAAAACTGAGGGGCAAAGTAAGTGGTAAAATGCCAGAAAGTCTAAGCAAGCACTGACTATTTGAAAATATAACAATGTATTGCAGGAATAAAATTGAAAGAAAAAATAGAATTAGAAGATAAGGCAATAATAAATGTAAGTCACAAACAGATTGAAGAAAAAGATAAACATTCATTAAGTTTAAGTTTGACAAATTAAATATTTGTACTGTCATTTATTGGGTAAAAAAATGAAGATTAGAAAGAGGTTGTGTCACTTTAAAAATAGTACATGAAAGGAAAATAAAATGTTAAAATAAAACTCTGTAAATCCAAAGAATATAAGGAATTGGAGGGGAAAGAAAATAAAACAGATTGAACAGAAATTACATGATGGAGAGAATTTATATATATTGATTTTTAGAGGAAAGAACAACAACCGGTATCTCATACTACTAGAGGCTTGATGCATGAAATTCATGCAAGGGGCTAGGGGCTCGGGCCTCGCAGCCATGGTGGCTTGCCTCAGCCCTTGCAGCCCTGGCTTTGCCCTGAAGGACATCGGGAAGGTCATTCTGCTGTCTGGTCTAATTAGCATATTATGCTTTTCTTATTATAGATATTTATAACAAAACAATGTATTACTTCTAAGAGAGACCTGTTAAATGTAAGGATATAGAAAGTTTGGAAGACAGAATGGTAGAAGAAAGCATTCCATGCAGGAACATAGGAACTATTAGGCAGGAAGCTTCTGTATCCATTCAGACAATGCAACTGCAGGAAACCAATGAAATGAAATGGTGGTAGAGGTAAACCACTACCCATCCTATGCTGCAGATGAAGTTAGAAGAAACTGCTCTGGGAGGACATCTGGAAGTTTGTAGCTTATCAGACACCAGGGAAGGATTATGGAGTAAGGGATAAGAAACTATTCTCTCTCAAGGTCTAGGTTCCTCAGGCTGTTATAACAAAATTTCATGAAGTGGGTAGCTTACATAAAACAGAAATTGATTTCTCACAGTGGCAGCATGGTTGGGTGAGGACCCTCTTCTGGTTTGCAGACTACTCCGTGTGTTCTCACATGGAAGAAGGAAGGGGCTAGCTCTAGAGGGACTCCTCTATTAGGGCCCTAGTGTTATCCATAAGGATTCTACCCTCATAAGCTAAACACTTCCCCTGGGCCCCACTACCATCATCTGGAGCATAAGGTTTCAACATATGCATTCAGGAGGAGACACAAACACTGAGACCACAGCACAGCATTCAGTTATCCAAAACTACTGAAAAGGCTCTTCAAGTAAATGGGGTAAATAGAAACTAAATGGGAGGGAATTTTGATTATATATCAGGGATTTTAATATTACTGTCAACATCTGACTATGGAACATAAATTTCCAGGAATAATGAGCTCCTCATTAACAGAGGTCTTATTTGGGGTGATAATTTAGAAAACTAATCAGAGATGATTTCATAGATTGGCAATTATGTGAGCATTCAGGGTGAGGGCTGTGCACTCCTCTGGCTAACAAGTTAGCTCTACATGTGCAAATGGGAGCGAAACAGCCCCAAATAAACAGATGCCAGGCTGTCATCAGCACACATCTAGAGCTTTAAAATATGTTTAAATTGTATATTTATAAGGGTAACATAAAATATGAGTTCTATGAGAAAAACCCAGAGGAAAGAATTATATTTCCAGATTTAGAGGAAGATACTAATTTTGGAGGAAAATTATTAATTGGATGTTCATAAAAAGTGCTTTACAAAATTATTTTAGTTTCTTTGTTAAGCTGTAAAAAGCTAAAGCACTTCCCCGCATATTACCGTATTTTTTGGACCATAAGACGCTCCGGACCATAAGACGCACCAGTTTTTAGAGAAGGGAAATGAAGAAAAAAAGATTCTGAAACAAATAGTGTCCTAAAATATTTTATGTGCATTAAAACCCAACATCACAGTCATAAACACATGTAATCAACCCTGTAAAGTAAACAGCAGCATTTAGAACCATTTTAGAGCCGGGCAAGCACACAGAGACCACACAGAGCCGGACAAGTAAAAAAACTTTTTTTTTAAAGTATATGTGTAGGTTATATTTGGCCCATAAGACGCAGGGACTTTTCCCCCCCACTTCTGGGGGGGAAAAAGTGCGTCTTATGGTCCGAAAAATACGGTATTTCATAGTATATAAAGGATTTTATTGTTGTGTATTAAATTATAAATGTGAAAGAATGATGTCCACAAATATCACTGGAGATTATTTCCATATTATTTATACAAAGTAGAATTCCTTGGTTTTCTGCAGGACTATAATGAATGGATATACTTTTTGTTTTTCTATATATTGTTCTATTTATCCATCTATATCTATAATATTCACTACACACAGCTATTATTCATTCTCTCTCATGCATGGCAACTAATTTATTTTATAAACTCAATTTAGCATCAATATTGATAAAAGAATATTCTGGCACTTCAATGTAAAATTTTCCTTTGAATGAGGGAGACATCAAGAAAGTGTGATTAAATTATTTCTCAGAATTTCAGTCTCTAAGTTTCTGAGGATAGGAGACTCTACGATGTTAGGAATGGCAGATTAAATTACATTGTGGCAGTAGGATAATGGATAAAAAAAGGCAAATTTGAGAACCCAAGGTGCTCCTAGACAGTTAATGTAAAAGTGAAAAATGTACATTACTGATTAGGTACAATTTAAAAATTTCCTTAATTACAGAATTTTTAGAGCCCACTACGTTAGCTATGCTATAATAATTATATTTTATAATCATAATTAAAATAATATCAGATTTACAATGTTGGATTAATATATTTTAAACTGAAGTAATGACAGTTGAAAGAGGTGTAGGATCTTAGGAAGTATCCATAAACTTTGTAGCATTTTCTTCTCACTGCCAAAGACATAATTGGAGAAGGTAAACTACAGAGTTTTGATTGATTCAGAAGCTACGTTGATTGATCTCATTTTTGTTAAATAAAAAAAAATATTTGTAAAACAGACAGTTTTTACCAACTGTTCAGTATTATTTTTAAAAGAAAAGTAAATCATATCATGACCACAATATCTCCAGGAAGGCAGATCTCAAATCTGTGCGTTTCTCAGAAAAAAATGTTGACAAATATTAGCTGTCATCTCAATTTCATTCTCTAACTCATATGCTTAGTCTCCATCATCGTTTGCAAAGCAAGCATCCTCCCCTTGACATATAACCAAGAAGAAAGACATACAAGGAAAATATTTTCTCAAAAGGAGTACTATGGATCATGGGCACTGAGATAAATAACAATTAATCTCAAACGGCTCTTCTCCTTCAAGTGGAAGAGGAAAGTGTCAAATTTAAATGGTCTTCACAAAGAGTTATATTCACTCTTTTCCTATTTATCTCTGTCTTACAGCTCATCTCATATCAGATGAGAAAAAGAAAGCCACAAGGGAAACATCTCCCGCTGGTATCCAGAGCTGTCAGGGCTGCTCTGATTTTTAGTTCAATTAATCTCAGTCCTTGAGTACAGTATTTTCTATCTGAGAATTTCTAGTACCTAAGAAATAATTCCCACATTATTGATTAAAATACAATTATTTTGGCTAAGGTTTCAAATCCTTGAAAAGTTTGGATAAAGATAGATGCACAACTGAGTAATTTGTCTACCTAGCATTGGTCTCTAGTATATTATCCTTCAGTGCTTTGGAAACTATCAGTTTATGCTGGTATGCATACATAATTTAAAGACTATACAATCATGCTGAAACAAAATATACTCAGAGGTCTTATATCTTGGAATTGTCTCGTGGGAATTTGGAAGGCCTGTGTACACCTTCCAAATTGAAAAAGATGTTTGAGAAATTGTAGTTTTGTATTCACTTCTGATCACACTTTAATGCTATCACTTGGCCACTATAGTACATTAAGAAATTATATGCAAAAATATGCAAAAAGCGAAAAGATCTCTAAAGACTCAACTGATTTTGCAAGTAAATTAAGATTATCTCCTCTGCATATTAATATCAGGAATGTAGCTTGCATGCAGGAGGTAATAAGATTATGTGCCTCCTCATGAATTAAGCACTGGCTGGATGTTCAGGAGTGCCCATGGCTCTTACCAATTTTATTATTGCCACCAAATCTATTATACCTTCCTTAGAAAATGTGATAAAGGATCACCTACAGAACTATTCTTTCTGTAGTATGTTGAGGCTAAAATAAAAGTGTAATGTTATATTATGGGAGCTTAAATAGGTGAGGGACGGACATTATTTAAAGGTATCTAATTGATCAGGTATGAGAAAATATATTCGTATGAAAAATCTTGTAGTGTAATAGGTCCTGACTATCTGCTATGAAATTCCTGCACTTGTCTTCTAGTATCGCAAATGGGAAAGAGAATAAAATTTTGTTATGTTAATAAAATCTATGTAATTATAAGTAGAAGACAAAATGATAACAAGGAATATTTGGAAATTATTCTGTCAGGAGAGGTTAAAAGCATACATTTTAATAGGATTGACCTTTTACATTAAGATAGAATAAAATGTCACCAGAATTAAAGCAATTCAAAGGGCAGCAGGAAGGTCCCTTCCACACAAATATATTTGCTCCCCCACTAAATCACTCTGATGCATGAAATCCCAGTGTTAGTATTCCTCTCCTGTCTTACAATGTCTTCTTCAGAGTTCTTATTGCCAATTTTACTCAGGACAGATAACCAAAAAACCCTCACAGCATGTCTGTGGTGACACCCATAAGTAAATAGACATGAGGATCAATAAAATAGGGGGCAGAACAAGAAAAACAATCACTTATAGCAACCAAGTTTACTTACTTGAAATTTTATCTCAAGCTTTTAGACAGAGATAATCATGAGAAAGTTGCCCTGTCATGGGTAACACCAGCACTTTTGAACAAATATTTTTACATCAGATTCACATACTCCCTGCCAACCTAAGGGCATGGATATGTAGGCAAACGAAAAATGGGCAGGGGCAATCCAATAATTTAATCACTTGCTGGGTTCACAATGGCTGTTAGAGGAGTGGGGTTAGGGAATGTCAGGGTTGGGTTTCCAGAGATTGCAACCAGGGTGATTTATTAGGGATGCTTTAAGAATCTATATCTATGGTCGAAACCGGTTTGGCTCAGTGGATAGAGCATCGGCCTGCAGACTGAAAGGTCCCAGTAGCAGGTGTGCAAGAGGCTGCTGGTCGATGATTCTTTCTCATCGATGTTTCTCTCTATCCCTCTCTCTTCCTCTCTGTATAAAATCAATAAAAAATATATTTTAAAAAATCTATATCCATGGAAGGGAGAATGAAGATACAGGACTGTGCAGAGGGGAGGAAGCTGAACAGCAGCATTGCAGTTCTGGCAATACCTCAGTTCCCAAGGTGACCTCTGCTTCTGTAATGACCCTTCCGAGTTGTCAGGATTTGGGTTTGGACCCTGGGCTGTTAGGTTCTTGTATGGTCTCTGGAAAGAGGCTGGGCTTTGGGCAAGGTTCTTTACAGATGAGTCAAGTTTAGTGAAAGCTGAGAACTGTACAGATGAGTCAAGTTTAGTGAAAGCTGAGAACTGTAAGTCAAAAACCTTTCCAGAATCTGGGGAATAAATTCTTTTGTTCTAATGGTGGATCTTGGCATTCACAGCTGAGATGTACTACCTTCTTCAAATTTAGCCAAGGTACTCATTAAAGACTCTAAAATTTTTACTTTGATATTTAACATAATCTAAATGTATACAAGCCCCACAATTTCTTTCCTTCTCAAGGCATCCATCTTCTGTCGCCTTTAATGTATTTATTTAAAGTTATCTTGTGTGGCAAATATTAGAGTAGACCATTTAAAAATAGAGAAGATATCATCATTCCGTGCTTTAAAGGAAAATAATGTCCGATTCATGTTTTCTATTTCTGTGGTTTCTACATTGTTTTTGTTGTTGTTCAAAATATTACCATAGCATGAGTCATTGCATCCTTTACTGCTTATTTTCATTTATATGCAGAAAGTATGCAATAATTCTGCCACAACATATTAGTTCAATTGGAAGTATTAAAGTAGCTACTCTGAATGGCAGAACTGGGAGAGCTGACTTCATTATGCTGTCTTAGAAATTCATGCTGTCATTAGCCAACAATAAACAGGACAGCTGAGCTTTCTCCCACCAAGCCATGCCTTGGGTTGTCTGAGAAAACATTCTATCCAGAATGTAATACAACTAATCACTTTATGTAGTACTTTCTCAATGCTATTATAAAAAAAGAAACTGTTTTAAAATGAGAAATTTTTTAAAAAGTCAGTGTCAAATATGAAAACATCAACTGAATTCTCATATTATGTATCACCTATGAGGATTTTAGAGATGTCTGAGTAATTAAACATGGTCATTTTCTAATATTTCTTACAGATTCTTTGATTATGCCTATCTGTAATATAGTTATGGTCAAACTAAAACAACACATTTTGAAGACCATCACGAATGAATTTTGCTTGATGGGACCCTGATTCTGACAAGCTCTTGATGCATATTCCATAGAGTAGTTCTCCACCTTCTTCTGAGACTATCATTTTTTAAAATATATTTTATTGATTTTTTTACAGAGAGGAAGGGAGGGGGATAGACCGTTAGAAACATCGATGAGAGAGAAACATCAACCAGCCACCTACTGTACACCCCCTACTAGGTACATGCCCTTGACAGGAATCGAACCTGGGACCTTTCAATTCACAGACTGACACTCTATCCACTTGAGCCAAACCGGTTTCAGCAATACTATCATTTTTACAAGTTACTCAACATCACTATTCAAAACTCAGTTTTACATGAATTCACCAGTCTCAATTCCAAACTATGCTATATCTCCCTTATACTGCAACTTACACGCCTTCATGTCCCTCATATCATGGGTGTCAGGCAAATATTAAGTACAGTTAACCTATGAACAACAGGAAGGTTGAGGCACCTCCCCTATGCAGTCAGAAATATGTGCATAACTTTTGACTCCTCAAAAACTTGATTGTCCCTTAGTATTTGTGGGGATTGATTCTAGGAACCCTGGTCGATATAAAAAAAAAAAAATCTATGCATACTGCAGTCCCCTATATAACGTGGAATAGATAAATGCACAAAGTTGGCCTTCTGCCTCTGCAGACCCATCGACAGATTGAAAGCAGTACAGTTATTTATTGAAAAAAATCGGGGTATAAAAACAAATCTCTTGTTCAAGGATCAGCTATACAAGGCATTTGTTGGCATAACTGTTGTCTGTCTTGTTCACAGAACTCTAAGCTACATCAACATCTATGTGTTATTCACTCTTCATCCTGAGAGCCCAGGCATTGGCCAGGCATATGAGAGGCAATTTCGATTTCTAAGAAGTAATAGGAATAATGCATGAATATCAGTGAACTCTTTAATGTATGGATTATCAAATCCATATTCAAATTTTGAAAATACATTATCACTCTTTTCCTTATTTTACAATAAATGGATAACATTCATATAATATTTGTGGTTTCTTTATTTACTTGCTATTTCCTACATCCATTCATTTAGCCACTACTTATTTGACATTCAATATTTGCCAAACACTGGGTATACAACGATGAGCAAAACAAAACAGACTCTGTCCTGGCTCTCAAGCACATTAAAGCCCATGTGGAAAACTAACATTAGTAAAATATTTACATAACTATCCATGTCTAGAAAATGATGGGTGCCATACACATATAACAACAAAAACTACAGGGTGCTATGAGAGTGTGTAAATAGCACATGCTGTGAACTATGGGATTAAGAAAAACTTCTGGGTAAAAGCATTTGATCTGCGTAGTGGGGGCAAATTAACAAGATTTGGTTGAAATCATCTTATGCATCATGTCGTGCAAAGGTCTTAGGGCTAAAGCAAGTCAGAAGCAGCCGGTGAAGTATGGCCACCCATTCTCTCTGAAATGTACAGAGAAGCAAAACGGTGTGTCGATTCTTGGGGAAAAGGGGAGAGGGGGATGTGGGAAGAGACTGAACATAAACTGTGCACCTATGGATGAGGACAATGGGGAGTGGGGAAAGGGCAGAGGGTGGGGTGGGTACCTGGTGGAGGAGAGCAATGGTGGGTGGGGGGGGAAGGAACATTTGTAATAATATGAACAATAAAAATTTATTTAAAAAAAAAACAAAAAAACAACGATGTGTCGAGTGCCGTGGGCTGTGCTGCATGTCATGGCATTAGCATGAGAGTGGTTTGTGACTGAAAGAGAAGCCCCCTGCTGGTGTACCAGCAGTCTGTAAGTCCAGGTGTTAAACAGAGTTCTTGAAACGCTGTTTTCCCTGGTCCTGTGGAAAATTGGGTTCAGATGAAGCCCCTCCAGAGAGGATATTGTTTTTTTTGTTTTGTTTTTTTGAGGTAGCTTGTTGCTAGGCACACCTAGTAAGTCACTCTGATCAATCATTTAGCCACACTACTGTTCTCCATGTAGTGTAAAGAAGTAGCTAAGACTATAAGGTAAGAAAAAGAACAGATACCTGAAGACATGAAAGAAGACTTCTGTGTCTTGAGCAGAAATCATGAGATATTTCTACTTAAATATTTTATTATAAAACTAGATGCCCGGTGCACGAAATTCATGCAGGGGGAGGGAGGGTGTCCTTCAGCCAAGTCTGCACCCTCTCCTATCTGAGACCACCAGTTTAGGCCCAATCCCACCAGGATTGGATTTAAATGGGTGGTTGGGCATCCCTCTCACAATTCAGGACTGCTGGCTCCCAACCACTCGCCTGCCTCTGCCTGATGGCCCCTAACAGCTTCTGCCTGCCAGCTTGATCACCCCCTAACCACTCCCATGTCAGCCTGATTGATGTCTAACTGCTCTCTGGCCACCTGATTACTCCTAACTGCCCTCCCATGCAAGCCTGGTC
This sequence comes from Pipistrellus kuhlii, assembly GCF_014108245.1. NCBI lineage: Eukaryota > Metazoa > Chordata > Mammalia > Chiroptera > Vespertilionidae > Pipistrellus > Pipistrellus kuhlii. The sequence goes on along the minus strand of NW_023425540.1, from coordinate 64,446,566 downwards.
ACTCCTAACTGCCTTCCCCGCCAGTCTGGTTGCCCCTAACTATCCTCTCCTGTAAGCCTGGTCCCCCCCCAACTACTCTCCCTGGCTGACCTGGTCACCCCTATTTGCCCTCCCCTGCTGGCCTGCCCCCCAACTGTCCTCTCCTGCAGGCCTGGGTACCCCCCAACTGCCCTCCCCTGCTGGCCTGGTCTTCTCTAACTGCCCACAACTTCCCTCCCCTGCCAGCCATCTTGTGGTGGCCATCTTGTGTTCACATGGGGGCAGCCATCGTGTGTCTTGGAGTGATAGTCAATTTGCATATTACTCTTTTATTAGATAGATAAAATGAATTTAAAATGAATCTAAATCTAAAGCACTTCAAGGTTTAGCTCAGCATGGAGTGGACCATTCTATTATCTTTTAATCCTCAAGTGAGGATATGTTTTTTATTGATTTTAAAGAGAGAGGAAGGGAGATGGGAAGATATAAAGAAAGAGAACACCAAAATGAAATAGAAACATTGATTAGTTGCCTCCTGTAAGCGCCTGAATTGGGGATCAAACCAGCAACCTAGGTATGTGCCCTGACTGGGAATTGAACCTTCCATCTTTTGGTGTACAGGGAAGATGCTTCAAGTAACTGAGCCACTTGGCCAGGGCAAAAGTGGCTTTTGAATCAGGACAAGTTTTTGTTTGTTTTGAGTTTATTTGGTTTAAGGAGCTATATGCCACATAAGTATACTTTGGTTTAAGCACTTAGCAATTAAAAAAACACACAATGTCACGGGGATTTTGTTAAAGGTCAGTATTTGATGCGATAAATAACATTATACCTCTTCTTTTCTGTTCTTCCAAAAACTGATAGTTTTAGTCACAGCTCATGCCTGCTGGGCCTCATGAGGGCTTATGGTCACTATCGTTGCTACTTTTCTTGTGGAATAGTCCCCATATTATAAATTTAGGTTTTGAAGTTGACTTATGTGGCATATATATCCTTTAAAAAAAAAAGTTTTAAGAACATGACAAAACCCAGAACCCCTACATCAAATACAGGTGGAATTAGAAGGCATTGATGTTACAGCTCGAGGCAGTACTGTGAAGTACACGCCACCCTACAAGGCGCAAATTAATTAATAGTGGGATGATGATAAATGTCTTTTAATATAAGCTTCCTGGTAGAGCTGCAGGAAGCATTTCTGGCCATATTGGTACCTCCAGAGAGGAAAGCCAAGCGTTTTTGGATCACTTTTGTATAGTGTATATTATTTTCTTAATTAAAGGCTGCTGTGTTATAAAAACTGACCATCACATACCAAAAAAATAGCTCTAGGACATGCCACTCTAAAATGTTCCTCTTTCTTTTTACTCTCATAACTTTTCACTGTGACCTTGCCACTGACTCAGCCCTGGGCATGTCCTGGGGCTTTCTTCTGCAGCATCTCATTTCCATTTCCAACGTTCAATCTCCCTGGTCATTCATGTTGCTCCTGGTAGACAGCACCATATGACAGGGATGATAAATACTTATCTTTCTGAGTACTGAACTTTTGATCAGAAAGGACTTCTTGGAATATCGAGTTAAAGCACCATTCATCTGTTGTAAGCTACAGTGGACTGGTAGCCATATGTGCTGATGTTCCTTATGATGTCAGCCAAACATACTGAACAGGATGATGGAAAAATAGCAATTTCTATTGGATAAATTCTATTGCATTTAGAAAAGAAATAACATGGACTTTGGCCTTAGACCAAAAATTCTGATTCAGAGAATGGAAAATTATTACAAATTTTTAGGCTAAGAGAATATAAAAACAATAAATTACTTTTAAAATAAATCTTCCTAAAAGCTTCATGTAGCCAACAAAAGAGAGAGAGCGAGAGAGAAAGCCAGAGTGGGAGCGAGAGAAAGAGCAAGGTATCTTTGGAAAGACAAACATCTGGGATGGTGAATAAGGCATTTTTGTATCGCTTTTGCAAAGTCAGAATTATCTGATTCAGATGAGGTGGTGATGAGGACTCACTATCATTTAAGATAGATTCTCAGACCAGAGACACCATTTGGAGACCCTGGCCTACCTAGAGCAGCGCAAATTAGAGAATTTGCCCAGTACCAAGTGTTACTAGTAATTTAAAGGCTATAGGAAGGCCGAAACCGGTTTGGCTCAATGGATAGAGCGTCAGCTTGGGGACTGAAAGGTCCCGGGTTTAATTCCAGTCAAGGGCATGTACCTTGGTTGCGGGCATATCCCAGTAGGGGGTGTGTAAGAGGCAGCTGATCGATGACTCTCTCTCATCAATTTTCTAACTCTCTATCTCTCTCCCTTCCTCTCTGTATAAAATCAATAAAATATATTTTAAAGGCTATAGGAAGAAGAAGAGCAGTGAGTGAGTACTTGAGATCCACCAGCACAGTCCTCAGGTCCTTTCTTACCACATTGTGCTTTCTGTCTGGTCATAATTAGTGTCTGATGTCTCCAAGTTATGTATGGGATCACATCATTTATACAGAGGGAGCTGTTACATTCTAATAGTATGAATTACATGGCATTTTTCATGACCCATCATTATACACATTCCATGTTTATTTACCATAAATAGTCTAGACAGAACAATTACACATGGCTATAGCACATTCAGATAAGGACTATACCATAGAAAAAACATTAGTGTATGTGCCAGGAGGTCTTCCATTAGCATATTTTCAAGGTTTTTTTGGATTTCTTTCTTTCATTCCTGGGTTCAACCCCTTGGATAAAATGAGAGACAATATTCCAAGCCAACTGCTAACCATTTCCTTCCCATAATCTTGGTGATATCATTAAAAAGGTTTATCTATGCCAATATAATAAATTATGTTCTTTTGGCATTTAAACATTTGCTCCATCTGGAAATTGTTTTCTTACAATATAAGAGTTATGAATCTAAATGCATTTTATCTGTACTACCCAATTATCTAATGTTATTAGTTGCATACTAATTTCAACTTAAAATTTAATTATTATCTTTACTTTATGAAAATATATAACATCAAGTAGATGTCCAGAATTATATTATTCTTTTACTTCTATAAAAACTTGAAATTAGCTTTAATGAATTATAAAATGATTTTTTTAGTTTGATGGTTTTGTAGTTTCGACAGCTTACTTTAATAACATATAGTTGTTTTTTTAAAAATATATTTTATTGATTTTTTACAGAGAGGAAGGGAGAGAGATAGAGAGCTAGAAACGTCCATGAGAGAGAAACATCAACCATCTGCCTCTTGCACACCCCTTACAGGGGATGTGCCCGCAACCAATGTACATGCCCTTGACCAGAATTGAACCTGGGACCTTTCAGTCTGCAGACCGACGCTCTACCACTGAGCCAAACCGGTTTCAGCAACATATAGTTTCTTAATATTTATATTAAAGAATAAGTTTTAGTGTTGCTTGCTACAATTTTCAATTTCCTTCTAATACTATTCCTCCTAATAATAGAGCAATTGCTGTAATATAAATCCTTCAGTCTTTTCCAGACTGTGGTTGTTGTATCAATTTATCCTTTTTAATGAGTTTCAAGTCCATATAATCTTTGATTTTAGCTTTATAGTTTACATTTTAAGTTTGTATTTTAGCTTTATAGTTTACATTTTAAGTTTGTAAATAAAATGTTATATTTTATAATTTTTTCTCTTTTGCACCACTGATTTATTCCAAGGACTCTGAAATTGCTTCCATTATCAGTTTCATCTATGTAAATAAAGACCTTATAAGATTGAATAGTTGGGTGCGGTTATATGATAGTATTAATAGCATTAGTAAGCATTTTCTATTAAGATTAGCAATTATTATAGTATTAATAATTCTCTATTAAAAATAACTTAATTTCATCTCATAAATTTCAAACTTACAAATTGTAAGGGGTAAACTAAATGTCAATTCAAGGTGACTCTGGATTTATTTCAAGACCTTATACTTAACAATAAAAATTATCAGATAAGTACTTTAATGTAGTTATTTTTAAAATCAGATTAATTGTATTGTGCATAATCGGATTGCTTACACTGATCTTATTTATTAAGTTTCTCTCTATCCACAATTGAATATAAGAATGAAGGGGTGAAAGAGGAAGGAGAAAATGATTAGGAAAAGAAGAAAGTTAATATTTGCTTAAAAAATTTGCTAAAAAATTAGGGTTGTCAAATGTAAAATGAGTGTATAAAACAATTTGAATATATTTAAGAAAAATATGTTTAAGATATCGAAGAGCCATATTTTGAATTTAAAAGAATGAGAACGTTTTTATAGATTTGATGACAAATAAAAATTATAACAATGCTCAGCTATTCAAATATTCATATTCTAAGTTAGCTGCTGATCCCATCTTTTTGAAAAATTGGAAGTTAAAAAATCATGACATCTATGATAACACCTTTTTATTTTTTGGTTATTAGAGACATATCTCTGTCTTCAAACAACTATAAAAATAAATTAAAATCTAAATGCTTATTTTTAAGGAAGCACCTACATTTCTGAGTTCTAATAATTGTCTTTATAAAATTGATGTAAAGGGGCAAGAAAGGTTCAATAAGGACCCCAAAGAATTTCCCATTTGCTTTTCCTTTTAGTTATAGGAATAATTAAAACAAACTATATAGAGGATAGTAAAATGAAGTTATATGCACATTATCTTGATTTAAAAAAATATTTGCTCAAAGTATTTAAGTTTTTTGAAGTAAATTGTAAGCACCATTACATTTCAACAACACACATGTCTGTGTAAATCTCTTAAAAGTAAGGACTCCTTTACGTAACCATGTTATGATTGTCAAGCCTAACAAAAAGAGCAATAATTCTCTAACTATATCTAATATCTAATCCATATTCTCATTTTCACAGTCTTTCTCAATATCATTTATGGCTGGATGAATAGATAATTATTCATTTGAAGGCAAACATTTGGTTGCCATGGCTCTTAAGTATTTTTTCATTTAGAAGAGTCTTCCCTGTGATATGGCAGTGTGTGTTGAAGAGTCAGGCCATTCGTTTTGCAGATATTTCCTACCTTTTGCATTAATCTGATTGTTCTTTCCTGGTGGCATTTGACATTTCAATCACCTTCTATTATCAGCAAAATGGGTATTGTATTGAAAGGCTTACACAGATTTAGGTTAAAATAATTTGGCAAGATTACTTAAGAAATGCTGTTGTATCCCTTGGGTTGCATTACATCAGAAGACCTGTCATGTCCTATTGTCTCACAATGATGCTGACATTCATCTCTGAATTGAAATAGTGACAGTTACTGCTTTTCAATGCAAACATGTTTACTCTTTTTGCAGCAAGTAATCTGAAATATGATAGGTAGACACCCTGCATTTGCCATCAACATCTTATCTACTAATTTTAGCATGCATTTAAGATCCTTCCCAGATCAATATTTTAGAGGCAAAATCATTTTATAGATTAGAAATATTTTTATTCTATCTATATTTATGTACTGCCATGTCTCAGTAAAAAAAAAAAGATTTTTCTAATTTATGAAATGATTTTAACCATAAAAATATTTCCTACAAGAAAGTCAGGATTAATGTGTATTTCCTTCTTCTTACCAACTTTCAGAGAGAGTGGGTTATTTCTAATGGTAGCATGTAAGTATTCGTTGCCATTGTTTGTTTTACACTTTATCTGTTGAATATTATTATGGATTTCATAAGTTTAGTGTACTTAAAGCCACTGAAGTACTTTTTTATTTGATGTTCAAGTAGTTCTAAAATTGGACAGTAAGAGGTGTTCAAGATGGCTCCTATGTCTTTTTGTCACATTTTTGTTCGCTTGTTCTTTCTTCTCTCACAATAAGCTGTTCTAAGCTTTTCTCACATATTCTCTGTCAAGAAATGGAGTCTGCCAGTTCTTTAAAATGCCCTGGTTCCTCTTAGTAAAGAGAGAGATTTATTCATATTTAGGGACCCGTGTTTATTATAAATGGATATCATTGCTTCTAAACTCCCTATTAAACAAGCATATAGATCAATAAATTATTATAAAGTGTACACCTATGTTATTGCCAGCCACCCAGGTGTCCTCTGGTTGATATTAATATAATCACACTAACTTTCTACTGGCTAGTGATTCATGATATCTTCTACTACTCCTACTTGTTGTCACTGTCATCTAGTAAAAATGTTACTTTTATTATTACATATTTCATGTTTAGAGTTTCCATTTGATTGTTTCCCTTATATCATTTACTTTTCATTACTTTTGTATTAGAGCACATAAAGGTTATGTATAATATCTAAATTTCATGTCTGCAAATCCAATATCTCTGCGATTGCTGCCACTGTTTCTGTTGAATTCCTCCTGTGGGTTAAATTTACCTATGTCTTGGTATGTCTAGTAATTTTCTGTTGGATGCTGGACTCAGTAATGTTACCTTTTCAAGGCCTGGATTTTATTGTCTTATGTTAAAGAGTGTCTGTGATCTCCGTTTTAGCAGACAGTTACTTACAAACTATCTTGATTCTTTTGAGATTTGTTTTTAGGCTTTTTAAAAGGAGAGTCCAGAGTAATCTTATTTATTTATGAATTTAAACCCATTACAAAAGGGCAACCCTTCCAGAGTCTCCACTGAATACTCTGGGTGTTCGAGAAAGTCTCTCTTTACTCTGATTGGTGGGAACTCAAACAGCTGCCATATTTCTGAGAACTGCTAATTCATTGGCTTAGAGTTCTTCAGAAATGTTTCTTTCTCTAATTTACTCTTTACTTGGGCTCTTGGGTGAAGAAGTATATATATTGTTATTCAGAGTTTCTGATGCAGATTTCTGGAACTCTCTCTGCACACTTCTCTTCTTTTTCAACCTGATCCAAATATTCCAGTCCCCTTAGGCTACAAACTCAAACCTATTGGGTTCTGTGTTCCCTCTCCTGTTTTATGGTCCAGAAATTGCCCAAAGGAAAAAAACTCAAACATTATACAACTGACCTCATTTTCCCATTTTCTCAAGGATAACAGTCCTGTACAGTCTCATGTCCAGTACCCAAAATGAGTTATTTTATATATTTTGTGAAGTTTACAAGTTATTTATGGTAAAATACTAATTCTGGACTTGTTATACCAAAATTCCTGGAAGCATAACTCTAATTACCTTTTTAATTTCTTAGGACCATATTTCTTGGTTGTCTATTGCTTTGTACTGTTTAAAATTCAGCAATAAACTCTAGGTAAAAGCTTATTTAAAAACATATTTGATTTCTGTGAAAGTGTCCTCCCTTAAGTCTTACTCTATTTTTTGCATATATATGATTGTTATAATTTCATTTTTCTTTTTTTGATATTTGAATATGTTTTTTCCTGAAATGCCTTTTAGAAAGATGGGGTTTGGAATCAGTTTTATATATCTTTCTATGTTTCTTTTAAGAACATTTTCTATATCTTTAGCAACTGAAAGTTTCAATAATATACTGAATCTTGAATCTTTTGGTGGTGGTTGTTTCTCTTTTATAAAGGGTTCCTGAACTTTGGCTGTTTTCTTCCATTCTTTTAATATCAGTTTCTTCCCCCAAGAGAAATGTGTGCTGCTCTATACATTTTCCTTTCAATTAGTTCACTGTGACGACTGAAATGTGCTGTCTCAGACACAGTGGTTCCCATTCTGATGGTGCCTCTTTCTTCTGGGAGTAACCCTTTGCTGAAGTTATTTCGATTCTTCTGGGACTAAGGCCTTGCTGCTCCCTGTTCTTTGTGCATCTGCTATTAGACACACAGCACCTCAGTGGGTGTTGGTTCTTATTCTGCTAGTCTCAGTTTTTCTCCTTAAACCTAAGTCAAGGTATATATGATTCTTTATCATCTAGTCATTCAGTAGAGGTAGGTCATCTGCATTTCCTATCCCTGTTGCATGGTATGAATTTAGGAGAGGTGTGGGGATAATTTGAACTAGGCAAATGTCTCTTTTGTAGAACAAGCCAGATCTACCCCATAGAATCTAATGTGGTTACAGAGATTAGGCCTCAGTAAGGCTAGCTAAGTAATAAAAGAGTTAACTTATGGTTAAGTTTGCTTAACCATAGAGGGGTAAAAGAGAAAAATGATCAGGGAAAACCTGTGAGAATGAACTAATATAGTAATACACTAGTATAGCTCCATTTTAAGTCTATTTATGGTTGATACTCCACAGATATGGTGTTAGGTATAGGGCTGAAGTCACTGAAAGAAATCAACCAGATTCATTTGAAGAACAGCATACAATGAATAATGCAAGAATTTAATTCTATAAAGTAAATCATGACATAAAATTGAGGAAACAGAAGGAAGAAATATTTATTTAATGCCTTGTACAAGTTTGGTACTATACCAAAAGAAACTGGGATAAGGCATACTTTTTATTTTTTAATCTTGAGCTGAGGATATGCTTTTATTAATTTGAGAGAGAGAAACATCAATCCATACATATCCCAACTGAGGTCCGCAACCTGAGTATGTGCCCTGACCTGGAATCTAACCCACATCCTTTCAATGCAAGAGAAAATATTATACTCTAATTAACTGAGCCACACCAGCCAGGGCAGGATAAGGCATGCTTTTTTTTTTTTAAACAGTTCCTGGATATGTTAGATACTAGTTTTGCTTAACAAAGTATCTTCATTATGAAAATATTAAACAATGGGGCTGAAGATCCTAAGATTATTACCTCTGCTGGGACACTCCTGATCTGCAGAAGGAAATACTGCTATTATTATTAATATGAAGCTACTAATTACTTAGTGTTTCATCTCTATAAAATTGTAATTGTATTAGCATTATATCCATATACACATGAAGAAAGTGCCAGAAACAAAGTATTAACTCAGTATCAAACACAAATAAAATACTCCAAACTATGTAGCTCCAAAATTAATGCCCTTAATTTCTACAATTGACTTCCTCTAAGCAAACAGTAGCAATTGTATTGTAGTTCTAAGAGCCAGTAGTGTGGGATTACCAAGATGATCCATAAAGTGGAAATCTAAATTGCATAGTTGACCTATGAACATGCTCTTCTGTTAAGTCTTTAAGTAATGTAAGTGCAACAAAAATATATCCTAGTGATTACATACATATATATATATATATATATATATATATATATATATATATATATGGAATTCATGCAAGAGGAGGCCTTCCTTCCCCTGGCTGCCAGTACAGACTTCCCTCCTGCCACTGGCAGGCACCTGGGACCCCGGCTTCCCTTGCAACCCTGACTTTGTCCAGAAAGACTTCCAGTCTAATTAGTATATTGCACTTTTATTATTATAGAACTAGTGGCCCTGCACATTTATGGTTTGCCTCAGCTGACGGCCCTGCCCATTGCCTCTTGTAGCTCTCCCCTGCACATAGCTCACTGCCTCACCCTCCTGTAGCTCTCTGCCTCTTGTAGCTAGCTGCCCTGCCTTCCTGCTGTTAGGTCCTTAAATGATAGACTTCCTGACCAATTTGCATATTATCTCATTGTAAGTATAGACGCTTTATATCTTGCAATATACTGAAGAATTACACTTTTTATGCTTCTACTTCTGCAGTTTGAAATCTAGCACTATGAATCATTATAGGTAGTATTCTCATTGAAGAGAACATGATGTCTTAATACAATGCTGATATTTGGTAATAAAAGTTGAGTAATCTTATTTGATTTGGGATATAGCTATTGATATTTAATATAGTCTTTAGAAATACCCATATTCTCATTTAGTTCATGTTCAACTAAGCTAAGGAAAGTTGAAGCAGTGACCATATTAAATTTAAGCATGAAAGAAATGCACAAAAAATAGGTATAACTGTACATACTGTTATCCATGTAAAGCTACTAATTGTGGGTTACATTTACATTTCTTCATATAAACTGTTTGGTACTCTACAACAAAATTAAGTATAACTTGTGACTAATATGTCTTATAAAATTAAAGGAACATAGTTATGATAAGTTTGACAAAAATAGATGTAAATAAAGCAATTTTATCTTTTCCAAAGTGATCATCTCAAACATCAACTTTATGACATGAGTCCCTTAGTTAATAGCAGCATAATGCAGGTTTAATGGATGTCATTTTTCAGACACTTAGATTTTTAATTGCTTTCCTTTCAGCTTCATTTGCACAATGGCAACTCTTTAGTCATTCCAATTTTAAGCAAAAAAAAATTCTGTAACTTCTTTTTGGTTTTAAGAAAATGAACTTATTCAATGAACTTATCACACACATTCATGCTGTCGTACATAGCACTAAAGATCAGAATTGCTAACATAGGCTTCTACTCTTTGGTGATGGGGGTGGCACTAGCGCCCACCTGGTTGCCTCCCACATAGAGCACACCTAAGCTGGCAGTAGGACTTCCCCTGAGGACTCCTGGGCTGTTAGAGGCCATAGGTCGGGCTGAGGGATGTCCCCCCAAAGTACACAAATTTTCATAAACTAAGAAAATAAAGAGCTTTTGCCTATGCCTCATTATCCCTTATTTTCTTCTGTCAATCTCTTTTTGTATCTCTTCTTAGTCTGTCTCTCTCATGTCTTTTTTGTGTCCTTTCTTTCCTCACCCCTTTTCTGTAATCCCAAAGCATATTAACTAATTTTCATACTATGTGATCACATGTTACATAAGAAAGAGAAAACCACCTTAACCAGTTTGGCTCAGTTGATAGAGCATCGGCCTGTGGACTGAAGGGTCTCAGGTATGATTCTGGCCAAGGGCATGTCCTTGGTTGTGGGCACATACCCAGTAGGGGGTATGCAGGAGGCAGGTGATCATCGATGTTTCTAACTCTATATCCCTCTCACTTCCTCTCTGTAAGAAATCAATAATATATATATATTTTAAAAAGAAAGAGAAAACATTATAAAACTTGTAAGTGGCAAGGACCAAGGCAACTTCCTATGCCTTCCATACCAATGTAAATGAAACTTTAGGATGGAAAATATTCTACAACTTAAGAAAAAAAATATTCACTACACTGTAGTAGCATTATATTGCCATCACACCAATGACTAAGACCACTTGAAAAACAGGTTCTCTAATAGCACCACATTTCCTGAGAGTCACATCTTAAAACCCATTTAAAGAGAATTGCTAACACCAACCAAAACTTAAATGAGTAACAGCTTTCACCAGCAATTATATGTTGACAACTTCCATTTCTACAAAATGCCTGATAAAAAGCAATGAAGATGGAATATCACTGGCCAAATTATTTATAAAAGGAGGCTAATCTCAACAATGAAAAAAAAAAACAGGTCATATTTAAGAATGTAACTTATGCATTTCAGACCACTATATAAATTCAAGATACGGATACAAATCCTTTTTATTTTTTTAATTAATTTATTTAAATGTTAAGTTCAAACTTTCTGAAGGATATTTTGCCATTATGTCTAAGAAACCTTAAAATGATCATAAAACTGGAAGAAATCATTCAACTTCCTGGAATTCAACTCAATATGAGAAAATTACTATGGACACTGACAGACCTAGAGGTACATGAACCATCTTGGCATTATTCATAAATGCTCTTTCTCTGACTTTCAATATTACCTTCTATCATAAAGATATGAAAAGTTTATTTCTCTTCTGAATAAAGCCAGGAAGCTAATACAGTTGATCACCCAATTATTAAGTAAAGTCAGATGATGCAGGTGTGACAAATAGTGCATTGAAGTCCTCTCACTTGAGGACTCTGAGGAGGTGAAATCATTTTCTGTCTTTGCAATCACTTAGCGGCATGCCTGTGATATGCACTGCATCCAGGTATAATGCTTACTGAAAAACACAAATGATTTCTGTCTCTGTTCTCTTTGTGGAGTTTTCTTGGTTAGATATTTTATTTTCTAATTGTATTTCCCAACAACACGTGCTCACAAACACACACATACACATATTTTCCATTTAATGTGTTTCAAAATTTGCCTTACATATCACTTTCTTATTTATTAGAAGCCCAGTGCATGAATCATGCACCAGTGGGATCTGCTTGGCCTGCAGGATGGAGCCAAACCAGCTCTCTGAAATCCCCCAAGGGGTCCCGCATTTCCAGAGGGCACAGGCCAAGCCAAGGGTACCCCACTGCTGCATGATCAGGGTCAGAGAGGAGCGTGGGAGGTTGGCCAGCCAGGGAGGGAACCCTGGCGGGTTCCAGGGCGTGTCTGGCCTGTCCTGCTCAGTCAGATCAACCAGACCCCAGCAGCAAGCTAACCTACCAGTCAGAACGCGTCTCCCCCCCTGGTGGTTAGTGCACATCACAACAACTGGTCAACCAGTCAACTATCTGCCCCCTGGTGGTCAGTGCAAGTTATTAGTGAGCAGATGAATGGCTTTAGCATCTCATTAGCATATTCCTCTCCTGGACCACTTTCCATAATGTCTACTAATGCTTATATCAGCACACCTCTCTGTATAACAGAGAGCTGGGGGTGGAGTTGATGGTGGACAATGTGTGCACTAATTGCAAGCATTCCACAGTAAGCTTTCCCTCATGCCCACATTTTTTGTTTATGCTCATGACCTGACAAAGATAAATCACCTTTACTTAAAAAACAGCAAAAGTAAACATTTAAATATTCTGCTCTCTTACTATGTATAATGGTCTATGATACAAATAATTATGAAGCCTGACAGCAGATAGTTTTCATTCTATAAATCAAATACATAATAGCTGCTACAGGATTTCAGAGAGAAAATGCTAAAGGCTAGCAGAGAAATCATTTGACAATTTTTGAAACTTGCCTTCTTTAACTCAGAGATATTTTGCATCGTCAATCTCTTTCTGGCCTGGTTTCTGTTTTTCAACCACGAAGCAAATTCAAAGGAATTCATCCTTTGGAGAAATTCAAGATCAAGTCATCTGTAAAGAGTGCTTTTCTTCACATTTGAAATAAGCTATTGGGCTATTGATAAGGAGTCAGAACACCCAAGTATTTGTTCAGAAGTTATAATTGTATATAACATTAAATGCCACTATTTGTGTTGATGAACTTAAAAATTTAAGTCAAACAATTACCCTGAAAGAATAGGAATGCAAATAGTCACTGAAAATTTCAAGTTAGATTTGATTAGTTCATTTTATAACTAGAAATAAGAGAAACAAATCTGGCCTTACCAGGGTCAGGCCACTTTTTACACATTATTGTTTTAAACTCAGGTGTAGAGTAGAAACATTGGGGTTATATGCCTCTATTTCTTATTCATTTTTAAATCGAAGATGTTATGCTAAATATATCCGTTCATTCATTCTGATTTAAGTGTTGATTTAATCAGCTAAGGACTGAGTATACAATGACAAACAACAAAAGCAACTTATGCTTTAGTTTAGGGGGAATCTTAGATATACTGGAACAAATATCTGTAATTAAAAATTGTTAAAATACTTTGATGGCATTTTATTTTCTCACTATTCTTTCAGAGAGAAGCATGAGGTAATATATTTCGATGTGGGTCAATGATAGTTTATCTTTGAGGCTGTAGAAATGTGCAAATGATGCAGATGAAGCATGTCTGAAAGCATAGACTGGACAGAGCTTTTGAGCATCAGAGAATAAGCAAAGTCATACTTGTCTAGACAAAGTAAAAAGCAGAGAGGGAAACAGGAGGTTCTGTTGAAGTAGCAAAGGTGAGGTAATACCTAATATGCCTCATACTGATATAGAATAGTTAATACAATTTTACCTCTAAAATGAGTTATTTATTTACAAACTCATAAATTTAGTCTCCTCTTGCTTCCTGTCTTCATTTAAGCACTCTGTGCCAGCCTCAGATTATCTTTTGGAAGCTTAAAATTCCTAGGCATGTTTCCTAAAAGCCTGTGTTTCCCAATCAGCCCATTTGCCAAGGCATCTCCTGGTTTCTGCATCCAATCTATCTTAAATTAGACCTGGCCTATCTTTTCTCCTTTGAATTCTTAGGAAGAGTTAATTAGCTGAAGTAATATATACAAAATTAAAGCAATTAATGATAACCAATAAACAATCGATAAAATAATATATTGCTCATCCACTAAATAGTTCCATTTAGTTATTCTTTTAAAGTCACTCGTATAAAGAAATGAGAATTGTGATATTTCAACAAACTGTCAAGAGAAATGAAGGTGATATCATGACTCAGAAAATTTTGACCTTATCAAAATGTATCCACAGTCACTTTCTATCCCTAAATGTAAGTGTGTGACCAGTGACATTTCAGCAAAGCACATTTTAAGCAAAATAAAAAGCCTAAATAACACTTCTTCCAGAAACAGGATTCCAATAAATGTTTTAGACCTAGGGAGTAGGAACATATGCCTTTTAGTTTTATTTATTCTCCAAGGTAAAGATATTAAATTATGTACAAAGTAAAATAATGTATTTGAACTGTTTAAAATTGCTTAGGACATAGGATGCAAATTGGAAAAAAAAATCTTCCTCAATATGCAATGTCCCTAAAAGTTGCCTGGTGTGTGGTTAGTATGAGAAAAGATGATTAGGTTTTAACGCTCATGAGATCCCAAAAGATATTAATGAGAATTCTTAGCACTATTAATGTTTTTAAAAGTAAATAGACATTTACTTTATGATTTATTTAAGTAATACACCATCAGAGAGGAACTCCTTTGTTGTTCCAAAAACAAATATACAGGCTGTCCTCCAAAACCGTACATACATTATAAAGGCAGTGTTTATTAAAATACATTTTATTTTTAAAATATAATAGAATCTACAGCCACCAGTTGTTAACATGTGCATACATTTTGGGGGGACATCCTATATTTACGTATTTCTCTAGCAAAGTTTTCCTTCCATTCTGGACATGAATCTCATTTATCTTATCTTTTCAAGTATTTTTCTCAGTCACTTATCCCTCTATTGAATTATTAATTTTTCCTTCTATATGGCCACCTCTGTCCTCCATATCTATTTTCAACAAATTCCTCTAATTTCTCATGTCTCATTGATGCTGCAATCCAGTCTGAATTAAGTCTTCACCATGCTACTGAAACTGCTCTACTTAAGAAAAACTCTTAGCAAAGTGGGCATAAAGGATACATACTTCAATGTAATAAAGCCATCTATGATAAGATCACAGCCAATATATTTAGGTAAAAGCTAAAGCTTTTTTGCTAAGATAAGGAATAAGACAAAGATGGCCACCCTCTCTACTTTTAAACACAGTATTAGAACTCCTAGCCTGAGCAATTTAAACACAGTATTAGAACTCCTAGCCTGAGCAATTAGGCAAGGGAAAACATAAAGAAGTACAACTGTCAATATTTGCAGATGAGATAGTATGTAGAACACTCTAAATACTTCGCACACACACACAAACAGAAACTGTTCAGAGTAATAAATTAAGTATAGTTGCAGGACACAATTCAATATACAAAAATATGTTGCATTTATATACATTAATAACAAATTATGAGAAATAGAAATTAAGAAGTCAATACTATTTCTAATTGCATAAAAAAAGAGTAAGATACCTAGGAATAGATTTAACCAAGGAAGTGAAAGACATACAAAGAAAACCGTAAGATACTGATTAAGAAAATTAAAGACACAAATAAATGGAAAGATACTCTATGCCCATGTATAAATTAATGTAGTAAAAATGTCCACACTACCCAAAGCACTCTACAGATTCAAAACAATAACTATCAAAATTCCAATGGCATGTTTTATAGAACTAGAATAAAGAGAATACATTCATAAGAGAAGCAACACTTTGCCTTATTTTCCTTACCAAGTTTCATGCATTAAAAAAATAATAACCTCTGGCTCTTTTTGGATGCTATTTTATTCTTCCTTTCATCTGTAATATATAAAAGCCAATTGACCAGAACATCAGAATGACTGGAACAACTGGTTGCTTTTATGTGCACTGCGGCCCTGATCAGCCCCCTCACCCTGATAGGGGGCAGGACTGGCCAGGTGACTGCCTGAGGCCCCTGCCCCTAGCTGGCCTGGCTCCAATCAGGGCGAACTGGCTGGACCCCACCCATGCAGGAATTCCTGCACCAGGTCTCTAGTTTTAAAATAATTGTCATATTGATTTTTGCCTGAAGAGTTGCATTGTTTGATAGCCCTATAAGAACATAACTTCACATTCATACTGCACACCTGGTATTAGACTATCACGCTGGCTTTATGTTCAAAATACATCCACTGCCTCCACTGTCACCACCCTGCTCTGAGCAGAGGCCAACCTTTCCTGAATTATAATAGGAACTCTAACAAATCCTCCTGATCTGACCTTTCCTTGGCAGCCAGAATAATTATTTTCAAACAAAAGGCCGATCAAGTCACTTCCCTGTTTAAAATTCTCCAATACCTCTCTTTTCAATCAGAGTCAATGTCAGCGACCCTCTGGTGACATCCAAGGTCTCCCCTGATACAGCTGCACAGTTACCTCTCTGATGCCTCTCTTACTACTGGCCATGCCACTTATTCTATTCTAGCCACACTGGCCTCTTTGATGATTCTTGAATATGACAGACAAGTTCTGACTTTATGACCCTGTAGATTGACAGGTCCTTCTGTCTAGAACACTCTTCTCCTAGTGAACCAACTCCCTCCCCTCCCTCATCCTGGGCGCTGGCCATGAGAGGTACCACTGCAGGGACAGGGCAGATCGCTCCAAAAGCCTTCTCTGAGATGCAGGCAATTAAGACCCTGGCTGTGCTCTCTGCCCTCATGACCTCCTCCCAGCAGGCAAGTAAACACCAAGTACAAAGCTAGACCACTGGTGAGGGAACGAAAGTAGAGAGCATTGCCTTCCCGTTTGCAGGTGCATCAGGCTGGCCCGAAGCCAGGATTGAAAAAGGAACACTGAGCAAACCTCTCTGACACCCCACCCCCCATCGTACAAGAAAACTCTATTGGAAACATCTCATAGAAAAAGACTTCTTTTTCCTTGCCCTTGCTGCTAATGGTTTTCACCTGTGCCTTGGGGAAGACAAGGTACCTTAAGAGTCTACATGGGACCTCAGCCTGTCCCACCTGGGCTGGTCCCCTCTCCCAAGCCTGCATACCTGTCTGCTTCCAATCTTTTCCCTGAATCCCCAGGAAGGACTATCGCCTATAATTGGGTGTAAACTCCCCTTTTATTCTTTCCATCAAGGGGTTTATACTCTTCTGTTAGGTCGCAGTGTCTTTAGAAATTTGTCTAAAGTTTTAGCTGAGTTTTCCCCCATGTACTCCAGCCATGCCTTTCCAATTTGCCCTACACAGGTTAGCCAGTGCTCAAGTCCTGCTTCTCTTTGAAGCTACTTACTTATCTTTCTTTCAATTGCAGATTAGTTGTTTGCTCTGCACCAGACTTGGCAGATGAGCTGTCTTTTTCTTGTGGTCAGGGTGAGGGCAAAGCTCTTTCCAGCTCACTATAAACTGGGGTAAACAGAATTCCCCTGGGTATAGTCCATGATATAATTCTTGAATCCTCACTATAAGACAAAGTACCACATTCCTTTAGTGTTAAGGGTTTGACTTTTTTATGCAAATTTATGAAAAATAGAACTTGTATTCCATTTGATAAGTCACTTCCTCAATATTAATAACTGTCTTTTGGAGAGGGAGAGAGTTCTGTAAAAATTTCCTACTGAGTCCCTAAAGGAAATTTTGATTTTAGCCACTGTGGATCAACTATTTTTCTTTTTTTTTCTTTTTTCTTTTTCCTATACTATTGATTTTCCTCTTTTCCAGCACAGAAGCATTTTTTTATTCCCCAGTTTTACAATCTAAGCAGACTTGAGTTCTCTTCAAGTCTGACCTTGAGGTACTCAAGGGATCTATAAACTCCCTTAAAACAAACAAACAATAAACAAATACCAGAAAAGATGACCTGGCATATTTCAGTAGGATACAGGTGTGCATGTAGAATATAATTGTTTTAAGTAGAAAATAAAATGCAGTTCAGTTGTAATGGTTTATATTCTGAAAAACATTGTCCATGCATTCTTGGAATTTTGTTCACCCTCTTTTCCAGTTTATTACATTTAAGATTCAAACAGGCTCATGTTACAAATTTCTGTACTTTTTTATATCAAACTTTATGCTCCTGCTTTGTAAGAGGACATAAATTGCTAAAATGTTTTTGCTTCCATGGTTTCTACTAGGCTCCTCTTTCTTTTTTGTCTACAATGTTCACAGTAAAAAAAAAAAAAAAAAAAAAAAATGAAATCTGTCAGATTTTCAAGGATAAATAGGGCAAAGTTAGGGTTACAGCAGCCTAATATAGTCATGTCTTTTTTCTACTTCAACTATTTTTTCTAAAAGTAATTGTCCCTATTCACACATTTCACATGAATGGTGCCAAAAAAGATAGTTTTATTTACAGAATAAGAATAAAGGTGGGGGGGGAGTAAGTTCTGAATTGGAGGGTTGTTATGAGAAAAGCTATGTAACTGAATGTCCTTCCTGGTATAAGTTTGAGGGAAGTTATAAATTTCTGAAGGTTGTCTTTGGCTGTGATGCCCTGAGACAATATTTTGTTGTCATTAATCCTCACCCAAGAATCTTTTACCGTTGCTTTTAGAAAGAGTGAAAGGGAAGGAAAGAGAAACATGGACGTGAGAGACACACATTGATTGGTTGCCCTGACTGTGGCTGTGGAACAACACTGCAACCCAGGAATGTGTCCTTGACTGCATTTTGAACCCAAGACCTTTGGATGCGCGGGATGACACTCTAACCACTGACCTACATCAGCCAGGGCTCAAGATTATTCACTTATTATAGTCCAAGGCAATGAGGCTGTCTGAGAATTTAAATCTGGCAGCATGTTCAAAGGACTAGTGAATCACTTTAAGCGTGCTTGGATGGACTGCAGTTGCAGAGGTGCTACAGAAAGAAGGCAGCTGCTCTGCAGCCCAGATGTCAGATGTGAGGCAGTGGCCCGCCCCAGGGGCAGCGCTGTGATCACACCACCTCCCCTGGGAGAAAACGAGCTCAGGTCCAGACCGTCCTCATTAGTTCTTTCTACGCGCCCGCCCTCTTTCACCGTCCACTCCTGAAGCCTCCTGTGCCAGATTGGGTTTTAACTGTTTATTTCCTCATTTTCAACATTTGGGATAACTGACCCCAAGACATCCCCACCTATCTACATGATATTGTCATGGTTCGGTACCACAGTTTGAAGAAACCAAATAGGAGTCTAATGTAAAATTATAACTAGGACCGGAAACAAATTAATTGCTTCAAGGAGAATAAATGTATGTGATATACATATATGCACACATTATGTACATACATATTAAAATATATGTATTGTAAAGCATACATACTGTATAAAGAATAGATAAACATACAGCATTATGAAATATAGAGTATAGATTATATTTTACTCTGTATAGAAAATATAATTTCTTATGTAAATAATTTATTCTATATATATTATGCAGTTCTATCTATCAATTTATCTAAGATGTTCTATCAAACTAATTTGGCAAACCATTGAATCAAATATCTTTCTGTACACATGGTATTGTCTCTATGTGGTACTTACAGATAATTTTCATTGCCTTTCCAACTGGGTTTATTCTAACGATTTGCTAGGCTGATATACATTAACTGGCATATGAAATAAAAGATGATCTAACAAAAATAATGCTGAGTTGCAGAAGAATGAAACAATTTGCCACACAGTAGATAATATATAACCTTATGTTGCATCTCAATTATCAGAATCATAACTGGTGTGTATGAAGAAAATGCCATGTAATTTTAGAGAGAAACATATCAAGATTTTGACAAGGAAAACATCAAGCTCTCTTAAAAACCTCCATTTAAGTTCCCCAATCACTTTTAGGTTCCAGTTGTACAGTGATTAATGTTTTTTCCTTGCGCTCAAAGAGCACATATCCTGATGGGGAAAAACTGACATTAAAACATAATTACAACCCTATTTCAAAAGCAATACAGAAAAGGGTCAGAGAGAATACATTTACTAACTCAGAATGTCAAGAAAAAAATGTACCAAAGGGCTGTACTTATGGTGAGAGGGTGAAATGGGATTAGAAGTCACCAGTCAGAAGAAGCAGAAAAGATAATTACAAATAGATGCATGAGGTTTGAAAGAGCAAGGCTTGAATGTTCAAAAACCTGGTAGGACACGGGACTGCAGCAGAGAGCAGATGCAGTTGGAGGAACGTGAGAAAAACTCCAGTAGTGATAAATAACAGTGGTGACGTTAGGCATCCTTGTTACTAATGCTAAAGTTTTATTTGTAAACTTTGTTTTATAGTGTCTCATGTGGCTTCCATTAGAGACCCTATACCAAGCAAGCACCACAGTCACACCTTTGCAGAGTGCAGGCCCCGTGCGCCACATCACCCCAATAGACAGTTCCTTGGTGCCACTGTCAGTCCCCACTAAGCACATGTGATTTCAATTAAGGGTGCAAGACAACAAAAATTGGGATACTCCCCTCCATGGCTGCTGACATCTAGACACCCAGGTGTGCCTCTCAAGCTCGAAGCCCTTTATCAAGAGAACCCAAATAGCTAAAGTAGGGAACTACACTAGATCACTTTTTAATCTTAAGTTGCTAAACATTTCTGTCTTTAGAAATATTACCAAATTCTCTGTCACCTACTATCAAGATGATTATTATGATCATATAAGTATTCTCCACCTTACTCTTTTATTTTGAACTATATTAATACATATGTAAAGATTATTGAGATCATCCTTATTATATTCCTGACATAAACATGTATTAATTTATAAGTTAAAATATGTACAGTTACATGTGCAATTATTTTTGGGACTTTTCATCAGTGTTCATAAAGTCAAATTCATTTAAATTTTTTCCTTTTCCACCTATTTTGTCTGATTCTGGAAAAAAGGAAGAAGACAATTTGGAAGCAGATACATCATCCCCAGCAGCTCTGGCAGGTACCCTGTGGATCAGAGAAGTTCTCAGACAATACCTCTCTACATTCCTGATTCACAAAATCACATGCAGAATAAAATGGTTGTTTAAAGCCATTAAGTCTTGGGGTGATTTGTTATATAACAATATAGAGCTAAGCACCAATTCACTTCTACAACGCTTTACGTTCTTAACAAGTAAATGGACTTACCTCAAGTTTTTGTGGTCCTGTAGCACCAGTCTGCAGTCCATCCTGCAATGCTGGCATCATATAAATCACAGGGCTAGGATTTTTTACTAGCTTTTACATTTTTTTTATATATATTGTGGTTATTTTGTGTTTCAACTCGATTCTCAGTTATTATTGAAATATGAACTCACTGTTTTCAAATTAACATACAGAAAACAATACATTAAAAAATATAAAGTACTTACAATTTGTTTGCTTCTTTAACTTTCATCCACAAATAAGGGATTTCCTTTATGTTTGCTGTGGGGCTCAGGCATTTCTGTCTTCCTTTTTGATGAGTGAAATAAGGACAGAGTCCTAATGAAGCCAAAAGAAGTGAATAGGTGACTTTACTTAAGGAAATGCAGATTACTACCTGTCTACCTTATCCCTCCTCTATCCCCTCCCCCCGCCCAATTTATTTTCAATTATGAATTTTCTTAGAAATTATTCAACTCTAGATCTGCTTCTTTGGTCAAAGTCAGCTTTACATACTCCACAATTTTTGAATTGATGTCTGAATAATGTATAAATTATATTTGACATAATGGATATATAAATTATTATTTTACTGTATTTTTCCATCTTTGAAGTGATTGAGAATTATGTATATGTGGCATTTCCATTTCAAACATAATGTCATGTTTATGGCAGGACCAGGTTTTAAGCATTTAACAAATGCAACCTTTCTATTCCTCTCTCCACTAGGTAAATGTATCACAATATAAAATATCAACCTCCAAGTTAAAATTACACAAACACAGGGTGGGGCAAAAGTAGGTTTACAGTTGTGAATACATGAAACAAAGTTTATTCTTCTATTATTTTCCATATGAACAACTGTAAACCTACTTTTTCCCTACCCTATATTAAGTGAATATAATATTTGAGAGAGAAAAATCATACTTTGTGGAATGCTTTTATTTTTAGATAATGTTATTTCATTTCTTTAATCTATTTGTTTCCAGGTAAGTTGTTTTGTATACTGTGACTGCAGTGGGTACATAATATTTTCTGCCCCAAATATACCCACTTTGAATAAATATATTTCAAAGTGAAAACAAGTTCCTCTGTGAAAGTACAATAAAAATTCAGGAACATTTGGAAACCATGTCTCCCAAGTTGTCCAGGTCTCTAATGTCATCACTGGCTCCCCCCTATTTTTTGTTCCAGTGTCAGAGGTTATTATGAAGTACAATATATCCTTTCAATATACTATAAAAGGAAAAGGCTAAGACCAACGGGCTTATGTAGTTTGAATACTTATTAATAGAAAGCACAAGAAAGCAAGGGTGGGGCTTCCTCGGAGACTCTGAAGCTGCTGGGACTCTTCCTGCCTCTCATCCTTGTTGCCATCAGCATGGAGGTTTTAGTTTCTCTTACTGTAGATGTCTTTTTCCCCCTGACAAAGAACAGCTTCACTGGGAACACTGCATTTTTAGAGTGTCAGCATCACCAGGAGAAAGGAATCTACACACTCTTTATAAGGCAGCTGGAAACAACAGAGGGATGATGCTGAGTGATCCAATTTGACCCTAAATCAGGGTGAGAAAGCATCCAAATGGATGTAGTATGTGTCCAAGTCAATGGAGCTCATGAGGGTTTCTGATGCTGGCTGGAGTGCAAAAACCATCTCTCTGAAAAAGGCACAAGGAGACTAAGCAGAGTGTCCCCACACCGCCACATTCACTTTTTGAAGTTCTAACAAATGGTACTTCAGAACATGACTATGTGGAGATAGGGACTTTAAAGAGTGACGTTAAAATGAGGTCCCCAATCCAATATGACTAGGGTGGTCCCCAATCCAATATGACAGGGGTCTTTATAAGCTGAGGAAACTAGGACTCAGATATGCACAAAGGGAAGGCCATGTGAAGACACAGGGAGAAAACAACCAGTAGAGGGGTTTCAGAAGGAACCAATGTCTCAACACTTTGATTTTGGACTTACAGCCTCCAAAACTGAGGAAGTGAATTTCTACTGTTAAACCACCCCATTTGTGGAGTTTTGTTAGAAGAGTCCTACCAAACTCATTTAGTCATTCAAAGAAGAGAATCTGCTTCTGTTATCATCCATCCCACCATTTTTAATAATAAGAAACATGAGTGGTTATTTCAATGGGCATCATGAGACGACTATTCAACTAATATATATCTGGATAAAGGTACAGATGATTACTATAAGAGTGTTTCTTTAATCTTGTATCTAACTCTTAAGAAATGATAGCAATGGACCCACTAAACATTGCAGGATCTCCTTATTCTCTACTGTTTGTATTTATTTTCTGTTCATTTTTACTCATAAAATATTTATTATGTTTAATAAAACATTTGGTAATTAATAATTTAGTACAAAAATGACACACTCCTGACATCATACCTCAGAGGATATTTAGTGATCAGTCAAAATCTAAGGAATTTTTCCAGTAGTTTTTCCTCACACCATTTCACCTTTTTCTTCTATTCTGCTCATGCATATTCAATGTTCATATCTCTTCATTCTAATAAAACAAAAAGAAATATATGTACATATATAAATTATATGAATGGAGTGCAAATATGGAATATATTTTAAGAATAAGTATCTTCTTTACTTAGTCAAGACTCCAAATGATGAGTAAAAAACATTTAAATTACATTGGAGTAAAAACAAAAACAAAAGCACACTATATATTGTATATTTTTTGGTATTTCAAGAAAGATGTATCACTCAATAAAAATTTATCTTACAAGTATATAAATGTATATCTTTTTTTCTTTCACTGTTGTAATAAATGTATTTGGATTATTAAAACTTCTGCAAGAAATGTTTGCAATATAATTTTATCCCTCATGAGCTGAAAACCATGATCTTTATGTGAGAAAAATGCTAAACTCTATAAGTAGGGAAAATAAGATTTTCCCCCTGTTGACTTTGTATATCCAAAATCCTTTTATACTTATTGAAACTGTGAAAAAATAACAATTTTCAAATGGCATCAAGGGGAAAAAAAAATGTGCTCCTTGCAAAACATACTTAAGAATTACACCCTGAAAAAAAAAAATCCCATTTACCATTGCAACAACAACAACAAAAAGATACTTAGGAATAAAGTTAACCAAAAGAGCAAAAGATCTATACTTGAAAAACCAGAGGACATTGAAAAAAGAGAATTGTATATAAACAAGTGAAAGAATACCAGTATACCGTGTTCATGGATAGACTCAACATCAATAAACTGTCCATACTACCCAAGGTATTCTACAGATTTAATTCAATCCCTATTAAAATACCAAGGGCATATTTCACAGAGCTAGAACAAATACTCCAAAAATTAATATGGAATAAAAAAGACCCTAATTAGCTGCAGCAATTTTGAGAAAGTAAAACAAAGTTGGAGGAATCACAATACCAAATTTCAAGTTATACTACAAAGCCACCATAATCAAAACAGCCTATTACTGGCACAAAAACAGGCATATAGATCAATGGAAAAGAACAGAGAACCCAGAAATTGACCCAAGCCATTATGCTTAATTAATATTTGACAAAGGAGGCAAGAGCATACATACAATGGAGTCAAGAGCTTCTCTTCAATAAATGTTGGGGAAATTGAACAGATACATGAAAAAAAAAGAAGAAGAAGAAGATAGACCACCAACTTACACTATACATAAGAATAAACTCAAAATAGAATATGAAACCATAAAAATCCCAGAAGAAACCATAGGCAACAAAATCTCAGACATCTCTCATAACAATATGCTTACATATACATCCCCTAAGGTAAAAGAAACTAAGCAGAGAATAAACAAATAGAAGTATATTATATAGCAAAAGAAGCCATCAACAAAATGAAAAAAGCCCACTAGTATGGGAGAACATATTTGGCAAACATATATCTGATAAAGGGTTAATATTCAAAAAATATGAAGAACTCATACAACTTAACAAAAGAAAGACAAACAATCCAATTAAAAAATGGGCAAAGGACCTGAATAGACACTTCTCCAAAGAGGACATACAGATGGCCAAGAGACATATGAAAAATGCTCAAAGTCACTAATCATCCAAGAGATGCAAATCAAAATTACAATGAGTTATCATCTGACTGTCAGAATGGCTACAAATCAACAGATGACAAGTGCTGGTAAGAGTGTGGATAAAGGAGCCAAAACCGGTTTGGCTCAGTGGATAGAGCGTCGGCCTGAGGACTGAAAGGTCCCAGGTTCGATTCCAGTCAAGGGCATGTACGTTAGTTGCGGGCACATCCCCAGTAGGGGATGTGCAGGAGGCAGCTGGTTGATGTTTCTCTCTCATCGACGTTTCTAGCTCTCTATCTCTCTCCCTTCCTCTCTGTAAAAAATCAATTAAATATTGTATATTAAAAAAAAAAAAAACTGTGGATAAAGGAAACCCTAATATACTGCTGTTGGGAATGTAGACTGGTGCAACCATTATGAAAAAACAGTATGAGTTTCCTACACAAATTAAATATGGGACTGCCATTTGACCCAGATCCCACTTCTAGGACTATATCCTAAGAAATCTGAAACACCAATCAGAAATAATGTATGCACTCCTATGCTCACAGCAACACAATCTACAATAGCTAAGATCTTGAAACAGCCCAAATGCCCATCAGTAGATGAGTGGATAAAATGAGTGGATTAAAAAGCTGTGGTACAGTTAAACCATGGGATATTATGCACAGGTAAAAAAGAATCTCTTACCCTTTGAGACAGGATGGAGATACCCTGGAGAGTATTGTGTAAGTGTAATAAGTCAGTCAGAGAAAGACAAGTATTATATCACAAGATCACACTCATATGTGGAATCTAAGTAACAAAATAAACTGATGAAGAGAGTGGATCCAGAGACATGGAAGCATGGAGCAGAATGCGGAATCTCTGAGGGAAGGCAGGGGAGGGTGGGTGGATGGGAGGTAATCGACCAAAGCCTTGTATGCATATATGCATAACCCATGGACACAGACAATGGAGCACTGATGGCCTGAGGTGGTGGAGGGGGAAGGACATGAGGGGAGCTCCAAGGGGGTCAATGAGTGAAAAGGGGGACATATGTAATACTTTCAACAATAAAGAATTATTAAAAAAAAAAAACTTAACTCTTGCCAGGTAGCTCAGTTAGAGCATTGTTCTGATGTGTCAAGGTTGTGGGTTCAATCCCTGATTAGGGCACATACAGAAGTAACCAATGAATGCATAAACAAAGTGGAACAACAAAGTAATCTTCTCTCTCTCTCTCTCAAAACAAAAAGAATTTCAATTAAAATAATTTGTAGTTAACACATTCCTACTCATAAATGAGTCTATTTAACTTTGCTCTGTTACAATTTTAGGACAGGTGAGTATAACAAAGTTCTTTTGTTTCATTGAAGAATTAGGATTCTTTTTTTTTTCTTGAAAGTCTTCATATACATCAATTCATTTGTATATACGTGGTGCTATTTTTATAACCTAATAAACTCACAAAAAACAATTATCAGAATTTAAAAATCACGTTTTTCTGCTCTAGGAACACATAAACATGTATATGTGTGTATATATTTGGCAGGCATATAGAGTCCAATTCATAAGTGATTAATCAAATCACATTATATTTTTAATGATTATTTTCCTTTTAAAAGAGTCAATATAAATTTAAAGAACATAAGATGACCTGCCCAATATGTATTTTATATTCATATTGATATCATTTTATATAATAAAGATACTTTCATTGTTCCTAGATGGGATAATAGGAAAAAATACTTATTGTTATTCTCACTGCACTAAGTATCAGGGGAAATAAGCTGTAGCATTTTCTTGACTGACATTCTCCATTCCCCACTCCCCTTTTGTTTTTAAATTAGGCTGACCTGGCAACAGAGCCAGGCTGAGGGACTTTGTTTTGAAAGGCAGTAAGCACCCAAAGGGAAATTATTGATCCAAACTTGGAGACAAAGTAGAAAAGAAGCTTTGTGTTATCCTTTTTAAAGGCCACTGGATATTAATCTACATCAGTCTGCCTTCTAGACAGGGAATGTAAGGA
This sequence comes from Pipistrellus kuhlii, assembly GCF_014108245.1. NCBI lineage: Eukaryota > Metazoa > Chordata > Mammalia > Chiroptera > Vespertilionidae > Pipistrellus > Pipistrellus kuhlii. The sequence continues at coordinate 64,419,476 of NW_023425540.1, read as the reverse complement.
CAAATTAAATCAGAATTTTAAGCTCCAATTTGATCTGTTTGTATAGATAAAACCTCAAAGGTTTATCATGCCTAAAATACCATCTTAAGCAATTTGTTTCCTTATCATCTTTCCTTTGACATTTTATTATGGGACAGACCAAGAAACAACTCAGATTTCCCTTGGAGAGTTTAATCCACACGTGCTATCTTTTAGAAAGCATTCCCGATAGGAATAGCAATCAGAACATGAAATCATTCACTTTTAATAACATCTTCAAATATCACATGATTTACTTGCACACAAATTACAGTTGTGGAAGGAATATGTCAAAGTGGCTTCAATATTGATATAGCTGAATTCCTGCCCCCGGCCTCGAGAGCAATCTACTGACCTGAGACTTGCTCCCAGCCTTGTTTTCAGCACATGGACTGGCATCTGCAAGCCCCTGGGAAACTGTACAAAGTACAGTAGTTTATGTGCACTTTCCCACCAGGGACTAATTAAGTCATAGGAACTTACTGAAGGAAACTCCCCTGGGAAAGTTTAGGAAGATTAAACACAGTGAGGCACAATCGCCTTATTGCCCATTTCTTCTAGTAAGTAGCTTCATGAGAGCAGAAAATGCAATTCTTTTATTTCATTATGTGGTTAGGGCAAATGTTTCAAACGTTTCCTATTACCAGCCAACATTCTCTGCACTTCAAGCACATTTTTAACTAAAAAAATGTGAATTTTGAACCACTTTCATTTCATATCACAGATTCCTCTATCCTTTATTGCATCCTGCCCCACATTTGACAAAATTGAACATGTTTAACTGTAGAAATGCTTTACGAATTGGGGATAAGAGAAACATTCCTCAACATAATAAAGGCCATATATGGCCAGCCCACAGCTAACATTGTACTCAGCTATGAATGGTTAAAAGTTTTTTCTTTAAGATCAGGGACAAGATAATGGTGCCCATTTCACTACTCCTATTCAACATAGGAATGGAATGTCTATCTAACCAGATTAATCAGGCAGGAAAAATAAATGAAAGACATTCAAATTGGAAAGAAGGGAATTTATCTTTGTTCCACCAAAAGATTCCACCAAAAAGCAGTTAGAATCAATAAAAAAAATTCAGTAAAGTTGCAAGACATACCATCAATATACAGAAATTAGTTGTGTTTTGGTACACTAACAACAAAATATCTTTTAAAAAATAGAGAAATATTTCTATTTTTATAACACCCTAAATAATGAAATACTTAAGAATAAATTAAACCAAAGAGATGAAAGTTCTGTATAATGAAAGCTAAAATAATTTGATGAAAGAAATTAAGGGACACACAAATGTAAAGATACCCTGTGTTCATAAATTGGAAATATTGTTATTTACAATAAAATAACCACACATCTCAAACCCATCTGTAGAGTTAATGCATTTCCTATAAAAAATCCAATGATATGTTTCACTGATAGAAAAACAATCCTAAAGTTTGTATGAAACCTTAAAAATCCCTGATTATGAAAATCACATAAAAAAAAAAAACATCTTAGAAGCATCACACTTACTGATTGTAAAATAAATGTACAAAGCTATAGTGATTAAAACAGTATGCTACTGGAAAAAAAATAGTCACACAGACCAAATCTGGATCAGAATTGAGAGCCCAGAAATAAACCTTAGCATATAAAATAAGCTAATTTCAACAAGAGATATAAGCATTTTCAATAGGAAAAGCACACTCTCATCAATAAATAGTTTTTAGAAAGTTGGGTAATAAGCAAAAGAATGAAACCAAATTTGTTACACCACTCCTCACAAAAATGAACTTATAATAAAGACTCAAATATAAAATTTAATAAAATTCTTAGCAGAATTTTACCAAAGACTGGCAGGGTAAAGGAAGCAGGGAGATATTGGTGAAAGGGAACAAACCTCCAATTACAAGAGAAATAAATTCTGGGTATCCAATAAACAACACAGCTATTATATAGAGTGGGCAAAAATAGGTTTACAGCTGTTCATGTGGAAAAAGACATGCGGGTTATGTTTCATATACTCATGACTATAAACCTACTTTTGGCCCCCCCCCTTTATATGAAAAGCTCATAATCAACATACTCAAAAGAGCAAAACTGAAAACTTTTCCTCAAAATTATGAACAGAGCAAGAGTGCCTACACTTCTCATTTCTATTCAACATGATAATGGAAGTCCCAGCCAGATCTACTAAAGCAGAAAAATAAATAAAAAACATCCCAATCAGAAAAAAAGTGAAATTGCCCTATTTTAGGGTTTTCTACATGTCATGGTTTAACATGTAGAAAACCCTAAAGCCTTCATTTAAAAAATGTTAGAACTAGTAAACCAATTCAGGATACTAAACCAGAATACAAAAATCAGTTATATTTACGAACAATGAGTTATTACAAAAGAAAAAGAGGGAAAACATGCCATTTATAACAAAAAATACACAAAATTATAAGACATAAACTGAAAGACTTGTATAATATAAATTAAAAAGACACTGATGAAAGAACTTAATGAAGACAAAACAAATGGAAAGACATTCTCTGATCATGGATTGGTAAAATATTATTAAATGACCATAATCTATAGATTTTGTATATTCAAAATAATTCCTACAAAAAAAACCTAAGGTATATTTTAGAGAAATGAAAAAAGAGTTTTAAAATTTATATGAAATAAATATCACAAAATAGGCACATAAATCTTGAGAAAAAAGACTAAAGCTAGAGGTATCACATTTCCTGATTCCAAAATATATTACAATACTAGAGTTATCAAAGCAGTATGCAAGTGGTATAAAAAGAGACATATGCACAAATATTTCAAAACATACCTAGAAACGAATCCTCACACAGACAACTGATGCTCATCAAGGGTGCCAACAATTCACAGTATTTTGTGGTGGGAATACTGAATGTCCACATGTAGGAAAATGAAATTGTACCCTTGCCTTACAATCATATCATAAAATCAACTAAAAATGGATTAAAGATTTATACAAAGGATGTGAAAATGTAAAACTACTATGAGAAAACTCGGGGGAAAAGCCTTGTAACTGGTCTTGGCAATGATTTCATGACATTCAAAGCACTGATAACAAAAACAAAAATAGATGTGGGGTTTTATAAAACTAAAAAGCTTCTATGCAGCAAAACAAATAATCAACAAAGTATAAAGGCAACCTATGAAATTATTGAAAATATTTTTAAACCATATATCTGATTTAAGGGTTTTATCTTCGAAATGTATAAAGAACTTGCACAACTCAATACAAACAAAACATAACTAAAAAAAACCACAAAACCCAATTTAAAAATGGGCTGAGAATTTGACTAGACAGTTCTTCAAAGAAGACATATGAATGCCTAACATGTATGCACAAATTGACACCACAATGACAAATCCCTTTCTACCTTTTAGGATGAATATTATTTTAAGAGAGTCAATGGGGGATAAGGACACCTATCTAATATCAATAAAGAAAAAAAGGAGAGAGAGTCAATAGCATTGGTTAAGGAGTGGAGAAACTGCAATCCTTTCACACTGTTGGTGAGTGTCATAGTGGTGTCACCACTATGGAAAACAGTTTAAAATTCTTTTTACAAATTAGAAATAGAACTACCATATGTTCCAGCAATCCCACTTCTGGCTCTTTACTCAAAAAGAGTTGAAACTCTGATCTCAAGAAGATATTATAGCTCCCATATTCATTGCAACATTATTCAAAATAGCCAAGATGTGGAAAGAAATGTCAAAAATGGATGAATGGATAAAGAAAATATGGTTCATATATACAACAGACTAAAATTCAAACTTAAAAAAAGGTTCTTAAAGTTGGTTATCTGAATAGAATTGTAAAATAATAAACCCTTTGCAAACCATTTTTTTTTTTTAATATGAGGAAGTAAAAAGCAAGGACAGACCCAACCCTGTCTCTCAGTGCTTAGAAGGCAGAGGGTTACAGAGTGGGCCTATGCACTGAAAGGTCCCGGGTTTCATTCCTGGCCCAGGGCACAGAGGTAAGCATTCTCTCTACATTTATTGTACGTAATTCTCTCTGTAAGGATAGCATTTGAAAATAGTTGATTGAGTATAACATTTTAAAATTCTTTAAGACTATAAGTAAAATTTGCAATTTTAGTAAATGTTTTCAGCAATAAATTCTAGCAATTTTTAATTGGTTTTCAACAACTAAAGAAATCTGCATGAGTTTAAAAATTTACCAAATTTTAGGAAAGCAAATCACATTAGCAATGATAACATGTGCCAACAATATACTTTATATTTTCACTTTTCAAATATGATTGAAAGATGAGAACATTATACTCTTACAAACTTATAAATTTATAAACTGTATATTTTACCAAACTGCAAAGATGTATAAGTAAATACTCTCCTAAGACCTTTACAAATAATAAAACCACATCCATTTTTAGGGGTCAAATATCAGCAACAATAAGTAAGGTCTGGTTTTGTTTTTATTCACAATTAAGAGGGAGAAAAGGAACAGTACAATTTGCTTTGAATGTCATTTTTTATTCAAAGGTTACCTCCCATTTGTTATAACTGAAAGAGTATTATAAATAATGATATCCCTAAGCTCCAATTATGTTTTGCAAATTAGAATTAGGTCAGATGTTATGCAAGATACAAAACAGTCTAATAAAAGTGCTTAGAAATCTTAGAAATGAAGACAAATTTCATTAATTGTAAAATCATCTGTTTCAAAAAGGAAGGTTTATACTTTTGGGTCTAAATATGCCCCAGAGGGAAGTCCACGAGAGGAAGAACTTTGAATTTAATTGCCAGTGAATGCAATATACTAGAAAAATATAAATGAATAATGCTGCAAAGCACCCTTTAATTTGAAGTTCTTTGAAGTTACTTATTAATAAATTGCTTTGATTTTGTTCACTTTTTTCCTTCTTTAACAGTAAATTGACCTCTCATCATCTCAAAGCTCATCTGCTCAAGCCTATTTATTTATTTATTTATTTATAATTTTTATGATTGATTTTAGAGAGAGATAGGAAAAGAGGGATGTTGGCAGGAGGCAAAAGCATGCCAGATCCTTGATGCCTAGACTCACAGGGGCATATTATCACTTCTGCCACAATCAATATATCAAAGAAAATCATGAGGTCAGCTCAGATTCATGGACAGAGCAATATACCGTATTTTCCGGAGTAGAAGACGACCCCTTAATTTTACAGTTAAAACATGGGTTTAAGCCTATATTCGCTGTATAAGACTACCCCTCACTTCCGAGGCAACACCAGTTCTTTTTTTAATAGACCGCCTCTCTGACTCTGGCCAATCTGAGCAGGCTTTTTACTAGTTTCAAAAGTTGTCTTATACGCCGGAAAATATGATACTCAAATTCTTAATAAATGCATTTATAAATTCATTGGAAAGGAACATAAATACAATGAGAGGAATAATCAGGGTCATTATGCAAATAGCATACCACAAATAGTTTTTAAGTTGTAACAACACAGGCCAAAACCAAAATTTCAAAAAATATAGGACATTAAAAATAAAAAACACATTGAACTGTCCTTGTTATTGCAATCTAACTCTATACTTAAGCATAACTTCAAAAATTTCTGTAAACAGAAATATATTTACTCATTCCAGTTCTGGGTAAAATGGAATAAGCATATTCCATCTGGTTTCTGTCACTGAATTTAATTATAAAACCTGGACAGATGTATGAGAACAGCAATTTGAGGACTAAGAAAGGAAATAGTAGCAGACACATGGAGGAAGAATATACTGTTTTGGAACAAGAAAGGGAATTCTTTCCTCAGGACAGTGTAGAAATACTTTTTTTTTTTTTTTAAATTTCCTCTCTTCTCTCGCCCAGCCTACCAGCACTCCCCATGGTGGCAGTGGAAGCTAAGGGAAATTACACAGAAATAAAAAGTTCCCTCTTCATTTAGTGGGAAAGCAGTTCTAAAAATATGGGACAGTTCCCATTGTTTTATTTTTAATGCTTTTCATTCTCCATTCCATGACTGACCTGGATGTAATCATGCAAGTATATTGCAGAGTGAATTTATTAGTGCTGCTTTTGACTGAATGACAGACAAGGGCCACCTCGGAACAGGAAAGCACTGGGGAGCACTGGACTGAAGGAAGCTCAGGAAAGAGATGCTCAATTTGTTTATAAACTCCTGGACTCACCTCCTCCCCAAACATGCGTAGATTTATTCTTAATTAGCCTATCAAAAACTTCAAGAACTGAACTGCTGAATAGACAGCCTTCAGGTTCCAGAATGATCATTTGAGTGACACACTTCTCAGATCAATTTCAAAGCATGTAAAGGTTTGGAAAATAAACTAAAAATGAAACTAGAATGTTAGAATTTAGTTCCTGACCTTAACTATCTTGACTGCTCACTAACACAAAAATACTTACATTATCCACAGGTCTTCAGATCCAGTTGTATGATGAAATACTAAAAATAATCAGGTTATAATTTACAATTACTCGACATATTAAAAAAATGAACATGCCAAAATGACATAGATAAGTTTTTATCTCTGATGAAGGCTTTAAAGTGACTATTACAAAAATGCTCAAATAAGTTATTCTGAACATTCTTATAAAAATAGTAAAATAAGAAGGGCTGGTAATTAAATAGAAGATTAAGGAATAAACAAGTGGATTATAATTGAAAATTTCAATAATGAAAGTAAAAATCTCACTGGATGATTTCAACAGCAGAATGAAAATGACAGAACAAAGAGTCAATGCGCTCTTCAAGACAGATCAATAAAAAATATTCAACCTAAATATCAGAGAAAAGGACCAGGGGAAATGAACAGACCTTCAGGGATTGCTAAAAATTAATGAGTACTCTAAAGTTCATGTTATTCATGTTCCAAAAAGCAAGAAGAAAAAAATGTAGTGCTGAAAAGTATTTAAAGAATAAAACAGAATGGGGCAAAAGTAGGCCTACAGCTATTCATACAAAAAAATAGTATAATTAGTAAATAATATCAAGAATAAACTCTGTTTCACATTTTCACAAATGTTTTTGTCCTGCCTTGTATATAAGAGCTTCTTAAATTTGGTGAAAGACAAGACATTACAAATTCAAGGACCTCAACAAACCCAGAATGGAATAAGCACGATAGTTCTTTGTTCAGAAACATCATAATCAAACTGCTAAAAACTAAATACAAAGAAAAATGTTGGAAATAAAATAAAAATTATAGTGGAATGATTCTTTAAGATGAAACTGCTATTGCTATCACATGCTGCTAGATTCACTTTGCATATATACTACCCAAGGTTCTTCAAAGAAAGAGCAAGTTTAGATATAAATTATAGCTATATAAACATGTGTGAGTAATAGAAAAATTGTACGGAGTTAAACAGCCAAGACATTATTTAAGACTACTGCAGTAAGAGAGAGCATTTAATCTTGGAGGGAGCACTGGGTGAGCTGGAGAAAAAGTACTGCAGGAAGTGAAAGAGGAGTTGGTCAATGTTATTAGACCAGCTGCGCTGCTAATTGGTGCTCGCTCAGGCTTCCATCTTCTTACACAGAGGGACACACTATCTTTCTTGGAGATAACCTTTCAAAGGGATGGCTCCTAGTCCTTGAGGAAGACAGTCCTAGGTTGTAAAGCTGACAAAAATCTGGGAGAAGATTTACATGTCAAAGCAGCAGAGAGAGAATTTACAATTCCAAGTTTTCTGAGGTAAGTGCTCTAAGAAGAGGGAGGTCAAGGGCTTCCGGTGAGGAAGAAGCTAGTCTAAAGTTTGGTCAAGCTGACAGGAACAAGGAAGGCTGTCTTGCACAGTAGATTAAGGGATGTGCAGGTTGACAGAGGAGAGGGAGACGACAGGAAGACTGGCAGTTTCTTATGTAAGATCTCACTGGGAAAGGACTCCATTTTAAGAGGCTTATAGTACACATTTCCAGCTATGTACCCAAAGGAATTATTGCCAGACACCAACATATAAAATGGGGATGATCAATGTAAGATGTTCTCTGAAATTAATATTTTTGTTGAAATATTAATATCTGGATTAATCAGGTGATTGAGTACACCTCAATTCTAAATCCTATATCCAGGAACAAGTTTAAATAAAAAAATCAACAAAGTGACAGTCATGAAATGGTACTCTCTATAATGTCTATAATAGTGGCCAATAAATTTGATTAAAGCCTTAAAATGTTCCTTATTTTGACTTTGGTCTTTTTCAAACATTACTGGTATTTTATTTTATTGACCTAATAGGTTATAAAAATAAAATTAAACCACATATAAATAAGAATATGCCGATAGCTAGGTCCTGGGAATTTACTTATATGGTATATTTTTAAGAAAATATAAATAATCTGATGTTTATAAAAGACTGTGGCATAATAACAAAATAAATAAAAACATAATTTAAAAAACACATTATCTTCACTGTGAACATCAATTTCATGAAACATGATGTAAGATTCTAGAAATTAGAAATATGAAGATTCGGTGGTACATATTTGGGAAAGTGTATATAATAATAATGTATGAAAATTACAAGTACACAAGTTGCTTATACTATTTGAAATTTAGAAGTATAGATGTGTTCAGGTTGAGGATGATTGCAGTAATTTCCTTAAGAGCTGTGGAAAAATATTTTAAAGATCCCTTTTTATCATTATAAACATTAGTATCATTGTAGAGTATTTTTGCACAAACCCTAAATTTCTTTAACTTTTCAGGAAAAAAAATTTTTGAAAAAACAGTGTCATGGTGTTTCCTTGCATAGCTGGAAGATACTGAACTATTAAGTTGGAAAACAACAAGTTAAGAAGCATTTAAAGCCATTTACTCTCTAGGCAAATGAGAAATTTGAAAATTTATTACCACCCACTTATCTTTATTACCACCCACTACTTTGAGCAAAGCACTTTGCTAGGCATATAACAAGCTGGAAGAGAAAAACTGGGAAGACTAGACACTCTCTGTCAAATGTGCTAAGTCAATAATACTCAGGTTACGTCAATGCTGCAGTGATAGCACTGCAATAATCATGGTTAATGCTGCAGCACAAATTTTCCAATGTATTTCCAAGAAATATAAACAATATGTTTCCATAATTAATGTAGACAGGAGGAGGTATAAGCTTATCACATTTCTCAGTATAATGTGGAAATAGTAAGAATAATAAAACCTACAATTCTCTAACATATCAATCAGAAGAACACATTAATAATATATGGGGCAAAAGTCAAGATAAAAAGAAGGATCATATTAAGCTTTTGAAAAAAATTGATAGATTCTATTAATCCAAAGCAAAGAGATGTCAGAATAAATGTAGATGGCTTGTAATATATGACTATAATGAAAAGCCCATGTGGGATTCATCAAAATGTCTATTGATTAAAAAGATTTGCTGAACTCAGAAAGTACATCTGAAATTACTTTTATGTCAGTTATAAGGATAAAAAAACACACAACTCAACATATCTTCAAAATAGAGAAAAATTATCAGAAAATCTGAGTTTCTTTGCAGAAAAGGACTCAGAACAGCAGATAGTCCACTCTGATTTTGTAAACTTCTATACTTAAAGGCTCTTCATTGGAATTTGGAAATTAAGATATTTATATTGATTCATTCAGAAGAACATCCAACATTTTGGATAAAGGTTAATTTCTTAAAAATTTATTAACATCTTAGAAGAAAAACTTAAATTAGACCCTTATACGTTATTTCATCCTGTGTTTTCTGGCAGACTTAGTAAAAAGTAGATTCTGTTATTTACAATAGCAAATGATCTGATAAACAGTGCCTTAAAAAAAAAACCTATATATTTGAAACAAGTACAATGCATTCAGAAGTGCAAACACAAAAAGGATTCATAAGTACAAATATGTGGGATTCTCCATATTTCCCCTCATTTCTATTTTTTCATCTGTACATTCAGTTGCTCAAGTTTTGGAATGTAAAATTATTTCACATCAAGTGGAAAAATTAGGTCCTTCAATGTAGTCAGCAGGAACTCAGACACATGGACCAGTATTCTGATCAAATTCTGGTCTTATCATATAGTAGGGAGAGGAAAGAAAGCCCTTCATCATCCTTACCTTTCTTGAAGCTTCGTTATAACACAGCTCCATCCCTTGGTTTGGAGCTTAGCCAAATGATTTCCTTTGGCCAGGGGGTGGAGAAGCAATAACCTGTCAGTCTCTTAGGATACTAGGAGAGACCCTTTTATCTCTGCCACTCTTTGAGAAAAGTACTTTCCAGAGTCTACTTAAATGAGGATAAAAAAACTTGGACCAGGGAAGGTCGTGATAGGCTTGCAAAGTAAAACTGGTCCCCATCAGCTGTTACCCTTCCAGCAGAGTAGTCCCGCTGAGTGCAATCTGTAACACTGGCATCTCAGAGGACCCAGATGATGAGAATAAAATGTTACTATTTTAATCCACTAGATTATGGGTGGTTTGTATTTAATATTTATATAAAGTTAGCTAACCAAAACAGCATAAATCAGAATATGGTAAAATGATCACCACCAATCTTGGTGTCAAAAGATGCAAATTGGAAATGGCAGATTTTCCACTTACTAATTCTATTAATTTAGCAGGCAATTAAACTGAGACTGACCCCAATGTCTCAATGAAAACAATAACATTAATAACACTACTTTACAAGCCCCTTCTCATATACAGGGCCCTTTTTATAATAACCTGGCTCTCATGGATTGTCCCAGTTACTTGTATACCCTTGGGGGACCCAAGCTCAGGTCTGGTGTTAGTTCCCTTCCTCTCTACCATGATCACTTCGTATCTTGTGCTCCCTGAATCCCTTTCTAAAGGTGATTGGCATCAGTGATTGACATCAATGATTATCAGTGATTGACACCAATGAACATCAGTGATTGACACCAATCTTCTGATCTCTTTCAGGATCCAGACTCAACTGTTTATCCTTTTGCCTGTTGCAGAGTCCTCCCCAGATTTGAATTTCATCATGGTAGGTGTGATAATTGGGAATCTGACTATTCCTTGTCATGACACCAACGAATATCTTCAGGTAATTTTACTTTTTAAGAAACTCCTATACTATGTGCATAGCAAATGTACAGCATTTAAATAAAAATATGCCACTACTCGTGAAAAAGAAAGTAAAGTCTGTCAGATTAAGATTACAAATCAAGTGATCCAGGGTTGTTAGAAATAGTCATTTCCATTGCCTTTGGAGCTGGCCACATTTCAAAAGAAATGCTGCTATTCATCCTTACTGCCACAATCAAAGTGGAGAAGTGGAAAGTACAAAGTAAAAATCATTCAAGGGTACAATAATGAGAGTGATAAGGAAAGATAAAACAGCCTCTATAGTAAATTACTAGGAGTCAAACAGTATTTTCAAGCTTTTAAAGGAATTTTGAAAGAAGATACTTTTTTTTCAATAGCATCTGAAAGTTAAACTAAGACCATTTATAGAGGTTACAAGGAGATGATTTTAGGCTGTATCAGACTGTATTGATACTTACAACTGGTTCAAAAATGACTCAATCTGCCTTAAGAGGAAGCGATATCTCTATTGAGTAAGAGTGCCACACTAGATACTTTGTTGGGCTGTTTTGAGTACCTGTACAGTATTTGACAAGGTAATCTAAGTAGGCAGCTGTACACTAAGATACAATATTAGTAATTTCTCCCATCTAATGCAAAGCATTGATGGCAACTGAATGCTTCTTACAGGTATGTGATTTGTATGTGAGGATGAAGAGAGTGGTGTGCAAAAACAGTGATATACTATATACTATTCCATGTACAACTATTGCCACTTCTTTATTTTTGTAATACTCATTTTAAGTCCCTAATCCATAGAATACAAACAAACAAAACTTGCCTTTTCAAGTTATATCAGCTTGTTCTCATTTAGGTTGATTTGTTTCAGCCTTGTATGGATAATGTTTGCCTCTGTAATTTTTCTTCTCCAGATTGGAGTTTAGATATAAAGAAACACAATAGGAAACTGTGCCCACGCTGAACAATTCCTTTGCTGTTCCTCTGATTTCTCACTAGCCTTCACGGAGATGAAATTTTTACTCATGGACTGGATGTGCTCCCAGGTTTCACTTATCATATACACAGTAGGAATCAAGTACAGCTTCTTCCCTCCACTGACTCAGCTCCACCTCAACCTTAGCTCTCTACACCAAACCTCTGAATCTCACTCACAGTCTCCACCTGGCCTCTAGATTAGTTATCAACCCCTGACCTCTGTCACAGCGCTACATCATCTCTTATCCCTTGCTACCGATGCCCCATTTCAAGCTGTCAAGTCTATTTGACTCCTGTCAAATCAGAGGCTGTCAATTCTGTTACCCTTCCCCCTGAGAGGGAAAGGGAAGTTCTGCACTTTAGTAAAGTATAGAAGTACAGTGGAGTTACCTCTAGCTCTCTTTATGTCTACTTTGCAGTGACTCCTGTTACTGCTATGAGACTTCCTGTAAGGTGGTCTCCCACAGTTTGAAAAATGACATAGAGCATGATTCCCCTCTCTTTGCATTTTCCTTTCAACTTGAGCAAGGTAGGAAATGCAGCAAGAATACATCCAAAAGATTCTTATCTCTGTTCTGACTCAACCCTTAAAAGGCTTCCAAGCTCTCCTTGAAATTAAAATTTTTGTATATTATAAGGAAAGAAACATCCTAATCTTTTCTATCAATGGTTTATGATTGTCAAGGCTCATTTCTTCAAAACACATGTCCTGATACAGAAAGAAAGCTGTTATGATTTAGAAAAGGAAATAAAAAAATGTATCTATGCCAAAAAAAAATCAAGACTTCTTTCTTCCCTTACAATAAACAAGTCAAAATAGTAAATCAACAAAAGCTTATCAATAGATCCATTCTTTTAATTGCTAGCTACTCTCCCTTCAGTTCTGACAGTAAGCCTTGTCATTACAAGGTTTTAAAGGTAGAACATTTTCAGAAAATCATTGTTTATGGATATACATATTTAACATTTTTAACATATTCATTACTTCTGTTTCTAGGAAGATGGAGTGTTCATCAAATAGAAGGAGGCTCAAAGGGCAGAGAAGATGGCAAATGGCTAAAACTTAAAATTCTAAGGAACAACACTGAGGTAAGTTCACTGTGTCTTTTTTTTGGTTTGTTTGTTTTTGTATGGTCGGTTTGTTTTACCTCCTATATCTCAGGCTAAGATTTGAAGAAATGATCAACCAGGAAATACCAGCAAGTGTAGTAAAAAAAAAAATCAGGAGACCGCCCTGACTGGTTTGGCTCAGTGGATAGAGCATTGGCCTGTGGACTCAAGGGTCCCAGGTTCGATTCCTGTCAAGGGCATGTACCTTGGTTGTGGGCACATCCCCAGTGGGGGATGTCCAGGAGGCAGCTGATTGATGCTTCTCTCTCATTGATGTTTCTAATTCTCTCTCCCTCTCCTTTCCTCTCTGTAAAAACATTAATTTTATATATATATATATATATATATATATATATATATATATTATATAATATAATAATAATATATAATATATATATAAATTATTAAAAAAAAATAAAAGACCAGTAAAGGGAAAACATGGCAATACCAGGAAACTTAAACAATTACTGTTCTACTCGGCAGAACAGCACAGACAAACCACATGTATTCCTACCACAAATGCTAAGCAGAGAGCCTAGATTTCCACCCTTGCATGGCTATAATAAGGCACCCCAACACCCTGGGGTGATGTCAGAGAAGACTGACTAGGCAAGTGAACTTTCATGTCTGCCATGAAGTAATGATGCCCACTTCTGCTTGAGAAGTCAGTGGGAACCACTAAGAAAACAGGTGCTTCTAACCCCACCCATTGCCCTAAGGTGGTGGAAGAAGAAATCTACTGGAGAGTTAGGAATTTTATTTCTACCAGTGTGAACAGGGCTCCCACCCTTTCCTCAAAGTGTCAGTGGGAGCTGTGTGGGGTGCAATAAACACACATTCATATGCCTCTCAACTGAAGAGGTATAAATGGAGGACCAATAGGAAGCTGACAGTCTCACACTCACCCATCAGCAACTAGGAGGTCTCCCATTTGTGGCTGAGCAAGAAAACTAAATTTCTATTTGGCAGTAATGAGGTAGTGTCTCCAAATCCCCTGCCTGATTAGTATCATGGGAAGCCAACTAAAAATAAATAAATAAATAAATAAATAAATAAATAAATAAATAAATAAAGGCTTAAATAAGATCCAGAATATCTATATACTGTATTTCCGGCATATAAGACAACTTTTGAAACGAAAAAAAGTCAACCTAAAATCGGGGGCAAAAGATCAAAATTGCACAAAAATTACCTGCAGATCTTGATGGCAAAGTAAGTCTTTTCTTTGAAGTGGAGGGGTAGTCTTATACAGTGAATATAGGCCTAAACTTATGTGGGATTTTTTTTGTTTTTTGTTTTTAAATATATTTTATTGATTTTTCACAGAGAGGAAGAGAGAGGGATAGAGAGTTAGAAACATCGATGAGAGAGAATCATCAATCAGCTGCCTCTTGCACACCCGCTACTGAGGATGTGCCCACAACCAAGGTACATGCCCTTGACCGGAATCAAACCCGGGACCTTTCAGTCCGCAGGCCGACGCTCTATCCACTGAGCCAAACCGGTGCCGGCAAACCTATGTTTTAACTGTAAAATTAGGGGGTCGTCTTATACGTCGGAAAATACGGTATATAAAAGGCTAATGTGCTAAGTGTCTGATCACCTGACCAGTTGCTATGATGGGCACTGACCACCAGGGGGAAGGCAGAAAAAAAACAGACATGAAAAACAGAGAGCACATAAAGAACAACAAAAATGGTAGACTTAGCTTGAACATTTCAGTAATTAAATTAAATGTAAATCATCTACCATGTTTCCCCGAAAATAAGACATCCTCCTAAAATAAAACCTATCACATGGAAAGATAAGACATCCCCTGAAAATAATACCTAGTGCAACTTTGGGAGAAAAAAATTAATATAAGACACTATCTTATTTTCAGGGAAACTGGGTACCTATATAAATTAAAAACAGAAATTGGCAGGGTAAACTACAAGACAACCCAAATATCTGTTGTTTAAAAGAAATTTAGGCCAAATGTAACAATACTAGAGGCCCGGTGCATGAAAATTCATGCGCTCATGGGGGTCCCTCAGCCCATGTGCACCCTCTGGCAGCCTGGGAGCTCTCAGGGGATGTCCACCTGCCAGCTTATGCCTGCTCCCCAGGGGATTGGGCCTAAGCTGGCAGTCAGACATCCCTCTGGCAGCTCAAGGGCCTTTGGAGGATATCCGTGAGGAGTAGGCCTAACCTGTTAGTCAGACATTCTTAGCACTGCCACAGAGGCAGGAGAGGCTCCCGCCACCATTGCTGCCCTGGCCAGCCATGAACCAACTTGTGGCTGAGCAGCACTCCCCCTGTGAAAGCATACTTACCACCAGAGGGCAGCTCCTGCATTAAGTATTTGCCCCCTGGTGGTCAGTGTGCGTCATAATGACCCGTTGTTCCTGGTGGTTCCACAGTTAGAGTCAATTTACATATCATCCTTTTATTATATAGGATGAGTAAGATAAAAGTAAAAGGATGGAAAAAGATATAGTATTGCATAATCCAAGAAAAACAGGAGTTATAATATCAGTTAATATAGAAAGAGGAAATGTTCCGAGACAGAGAGGGACATGATAGAATGCTTGAAAGTTAATCTACAAAAAAAAAAAAAAAAAAAAAAAAAAAAAAAAAAAAAAAAAAAAAAAAAAAAAAATAAAAAAAAAAAAAAAAAAAAAAAAAAAAAAAAAAGTATCAATTGTAACGTGCATGCATAGAACAGCAAAGTTCAAAACATGTGAACCAAATAATGCAGCTAAATGAAGAAATCAAGACTTAAACATCGCTATGTCAACAACTAACTAAACAGAAAATCAACAAGAGTTATAGAACTTAACAAACCCATCAACCAATAGGATCTAACCATTAACATTTAAAGGACATTCCACCGGACAATAGGAGACTATAAATTCTTTCCAAGTATTCATGGACCATATATTAAAATGGACCATATTCTGATCCATGAAGCAAACCTGAAACAAATTTTAAAGTATTGAAATCATATGGAGTATATTTGCCAACTAAAATGGAAATAAACAGCAGAATGACAGGAAATTTTCCAAACATTTGGAAACTAAACCATGAACATCTAAATAACATATGGGTCAAAATAAAAGCCTCAAGGAAAATCAGAAAACTACATTGATCTGGATTAAATAAAAATAAAGCATATCAAAATTTGTGGGAC
Source organism: Pipistrellus kuhlii (assembly GCF_014108245.1). Taxonomy (NCBI): domain Eukaryota; kingdom Metazoa; phylum Chordata; class Mammalia; order Chiroptera; family Vespertilionidae; genus Pipistrellus; species Pipistrellus kuhlii. The sequence goes on along the minus strand of NW_023425540.1, from coordinate 64,403,170 downwards.
ACAATAAAACACAAATAAGGGAGAGATTTATGACACTAAATGCATTCATCAGAAAGGAGGAAAAAAATCTCAATAATCCAAGTTCCCACCTAAAGAATTTAAAAATAACAAATTGAGACCAAAGCAAGTGTTAGAAAGGAAATGATAAACAATAAAGAGCAGAAACGCTGAAACTGGTTTGGCTCAGTACTGGAGCATCGGTCTGGGGACTGAAGGGTCCCAGGTTCGATTCTGGTTAGAGGCATGTGCATTGTTGTGGGCACATCCCCGGTTGGGGGTGTGCAGGAGGCGGCTGGTTGATGTTTCTCTCTCATCGATGTTTCTGGCTCTCTCTCCCTCTCCCTTCCTCTCTATAAAAAATCATTAAAATATATATTTTTAAAAAAGAGCAGAAATCACTGAAATTGAAACTAGTAAAACAATACAGAAAAAAAATAAAACAAAAATTATGTTTTTGAAAGAAAACAACATTCACAAACATCTATCAAAATTAACAAAGAAAGAAGAGAAAAGGTACAAATTATGTATCTGGAATGAAAAGGTGCTAGCAGTACAAAACCTTGCATATATGAAAAGGAAAAATAAACAATATTTAAAACAATTAAACAATTTTTTAAAAAAATTAAACAATTATTAAACAATACTACTACATTATTTACTAACTTAGACACAGTAGAACAATTCAAAAAATGCAAACTAGCACAAGCTAACTAAAATGAAATACCATAGATAATATGAATATTCCTATATGTCCTGTTGGTTTCACTGGTAAATTCTACAAATGTTTAAAGAAGAATCAATACGCAAACTGCACAATCTCTTCCAGAAAACAGAAGATTCGTGAATGTTTACCAATTAATTTTTTGAAGATAATTTTATCCTGATATAAAATCAAACAAATACAGGGCAAAAAAAAAAGGGGGGGGGGGACACAAAAGCTATAAATCATTATCTCTATTGAATACGATGCAAAAACCTTTAGCAAAACATTACCAAACAGATTCATCATTATAAAAAAATTCTACATTATTGACTAATTGAAGCTGCTTCTTGGGATGCAACGCTGGTTCAATATTTAAAAAGTAATCAATGTAATCCACTATATTAACAGATTAAGAGGGATACAATTATACATTCATATCAATTAATCAGAAAAAGCTTTGACAAAGTTCATCACTCATTCACTACAGAATTCTGAAATAGAGAGCTGTCTCAATCTTATGGAGAACAACTACAAAAAATTTCTAGCTAACATGATACCTATTATTGAAGGGCTACATTATTTTCACCCAAAGATCAAGAACAAGGCAAAGATGTCCACTTACACCTTCTTATTCAACAGAGAGATAAAAGTCCTACCAATACAATAAAAAAAAGACACTATCAGAAATGAAGATATAAAAAATATTCCTATTTGCAAATGGCATGACTTTTACCTAGAAAATCCCAAGGAATCTATGATTGAAAACAAAACTTATAAATAATGGTTCAGCAATATTAAAAAAAATGAAAACTTATGTTTACACAAAAATCTGTATACAAATGTTTATAGCAACTTTATTTTTAATTTTTTTATAGATTAGGGTATTACATGTGTCCATGTCCCCCCATTGCCCTTTCCACTCCCCATACATGCCCTCGCCCCCCCAGTGTCTTGTGTCCATTGGTTATGCTTATATGCATGTATACAAGTCCTTCAGTTGATCTCTTACCTCCCTCCCCCGCTCCCCATCCTTCCTGCTGTAATTTGACAGTCTGTTCGATGCTTCTCTGCCTCTGTATCTATCTTTTTGTTCATCAGGTTATGATGTTCTTGATTTTCCATAAATGAGTGGTATTTCTCTTGTTTATAGCAACTTCATTTATAATAGCCTCAAACTAGAAACAAGCTACATTTCCTTTAATAGATGAGTTGTTAAAGAAACTGACACATCCCTACCAGGCAATACTACTCAGCAATATAAAGGATGCACTATTGACACACACAGCAATTGAATGAATCACAAAGGAATTACTCTGGGTGGGGGAAAAAGCCATTTTCCAAAGGTTACATTTAAATAACATTTTGAAATGACAGAGAGAACAGATTAGTGGTTTCCAAAGGTGAAGTAAGAAAGGGGAGGGGAAGAAGGAAAGGTGATGTGTCTGTAAAAGGGCAATATGAGGGGTTCCTATGGTCAAGGAATGTTCTGTGTCTTGACTGTATCAATGTCAGTGTCCTGGTTGTGATACTGTACTATATTTTTACAAAATGTTACCACTGGGTAAACTGGGTAAAGGGTAACATGGTATTGCAGGCGGAACTATAATTATGTCAAAATAAAATTTTAATTAAAAACACACATTAAATAAAAATATTCATGTTAACACTCAGTAAATTGAGGGTGATATATTAGAGACAATGCTATCAGATATATCACTGTTATGAAGTAAATCTTCAAGTCATATGCAAAACAGATTATGTAATTTAAGTGCAACAGTGAAGTTTAGCTATTTTTCCTCATTTCAACAGCTCAATTTTGGCCAGGATTGCCAATAGAATGTGTGTACATAACTGGGTATTTAAAACATTCAGTGTAAGTTGCTGGATATCTGACACTACAGTTACATTAAATTCTGATTTCTATTTTCCCCTTTACTAGATATACTTTCAGCTAAAGTCATTTAACAGTTGGCTTAACAACCACTTTACTCACTATGTTAAATGATAAAGAAAACATTAGCAAACATGAGTTGTGTACCACCTTAATTTGACCACAAAATACTGTTTCCTTTTTACTTGCTAATTTATAATTCTAATTATTCTCTTCTAAAAAAACAACAGAATCCTAAGAGATAATATGAGAGAGCAATGCAACTATAGATGAATATAACTGAGTATAATCTTATTAAATCTAATAATTATTAAACTAAGTTTTCCTACTAAAATTACAGTTGATCATGCAGAAGATTTGTAAGACTTTCATCTCTCACAGTTCATTAATAAGTTATCTAGAAGCAATTTAAGCTACTATAAATAAATAATCTGCTACACAGAGGATTTAATAAAAAGCTCAGAAATCACTGTTTATTAATTTTACATTTGCTAAAAAAGCAGTTTAACAGAAAATAAAATAAAAGGCAAATTAAAACTTAAATCCCATTACACTGACGTAATTCAATTAGCCTTGTCATAACGCATGCCTACGGGCCTTAGTAGTATCAAAACATATTCAAAAGGCTGACACTTGTATGCCTTAGGAAATATCAAAATGCAATGGAGTACTCTTGATATATCATTTTTTAATGTATTAAAAGTCATATCTCTTAAATTCAAACACTGGTTTGAGAAAAGTTTAGTTATTCATTCTCCTGGGAATTTCTTTTTATAAACCCAATTTAAATGGATATTTTAGATAATTAATTTCTTAAGTGCATCTCCTCAATATTTCAACCAACAGGCAATTATTAACCATATAACAAATACAATTTCCCACCTAATATTATTAACAAAATATTATTAAAATAGATTTTTTCTCTTTCTGGGCAAGATAGGATTTATTATCTTAAGAGATCTAAAAACATACTTTATATATTTTCATAGTTTTCTTTCCTCTGATTTTACCTTTCTTCATCAATCAAATATATTTACTAAAGAAAAATACAATTGAAAAGTGAAATTACCCACTGTTGATGGACAGTCTTAAATTGGTAAATAGAAAGAGTGTAACCTAAACACTATATTAAAAATACACATACAGAAGTTAACTAACTTGAAGCTCCTAAGCCTCAATTTTCTTACATCATTAAATTTATATTTAAGACGTCACATTAATGCAATTGATATTTTACTTAGAATTAAAATGTATATATTATGTATTTTAAGAAGTACATGTTGAGAACCAAATATATGCCAGACTATATAACTGAAATACATAACTGAGATACATCATTAAACCAAAGCGATAGTTCCATCCTTCATGGAGCTTACACTCTAGTGACAAAGAAAAAGCGTAAATATCATTTAAAAACTCTCAGAATATTGGACTTAAATATATCGATATGTTTATAGCAGTTCTTAGAATATTAGACTATAGAAAGTTATGAGAGAAATAGACATAAAATATTAAGGAATATTTTTAAATATTAGAAAATAATCCAATTAATATTTAGCTTCCTAAATTACAATTTATAGCTTACTTCTAATTAGTTTTTAAAAATCTAGGCAATTCTTGATAAATTGTGTAATCTTTCAATGACAATACACATTTGAGTTAAACACAAATGTTTCTTAATGTGTAAGAAATACTCAAGAAAATCTGATGAACAGATAATGTAATCATTAAATTTTATTTTAGTAGAAACGGCCTTCAGACTATTAAATTTCATGTTCAAAACCAAATTATTTCTCATTAAAACAGGTATTCATCTGTTAAGTGCACATAGCTACATAGAACTTTTTATATATTGGACCAAAAATATAGTTGATACTTCAGAACACATTTCACAGAAAAGTGATTTCTAAGGTATAGATACATGTGTAAATAATGAAAAATAGTATTTTTATTTTTTATACACTATATTTCATCTTATTTAGAAAAGTAAAGAACTTCTTTAAATATTTTGATTTTCAAAAGCATGTTGTTTTTTCCCAATTTTTATTAAGCACACATTAGTCTACAGATGTATTATAAAGCTGCACACCTGCTATTTATGTAATGTTAATAACCAATGTTATTTGAATAATTTTTAAAAGTTTTTTAAAAAGACTGAAAAACTAGAAAACTAAGTTGCATTAGAGTCTCAAAAATGGCAACCTGAGCAATGCATTGGCATTTTAAAAATGGCAAAATTAAGACAGATATGCTAGCAGCTAGAAAATTTATTTAATGGATTTTTTTTAATGGACAGGGAGGTAACTAGCTAGAATGTTGAAAGTGCCAATTGAGTTCTTTCAGCTGATAATGATAAGGCTCTGTGTGGGAAAAATAAAGAAAATTCAGTGTAAGTACAGAATTTCTAAGAAATATAGAGTGGGAATGCAGACTTGGGAGAGAAAAAAAATTTCTCATTTCCAGTCTCTCCAGTCTTCAAAGTATCCTCAAAGAAATGGTGTTAGGGATCAAATCAAAACTATGATTTTATGAAAGTTTTAAGAGTTCTGGATTACTCAAGATCATGCTCATAGACTCCCTTAGCTGAATAAAGGGCTTAAAAGAATCTTAAGATTGTTATCCCACCTTAGCATATCACATCAGCAACAGAGGCAGGTGAATCTCAGAAATTATACTGGATGCTACTTTTGGAGTATAAAGATTCATAGAAATGAACAATGTTTTTAAGAGAGTTGTCCTGGCCAGAGATGATAAGGACCTGAGATAGTTAAAAATGAAGAGCAGGCTCTGAGCCATCAACTTTCGATAGGCAGGAAGCAGGTTAGAAATCTGCTTAGGCCAAATATGCCCAGGCCATGTCTCATGGGGAAGGAGAAAACTTTCAGGTGACCTAGAGAACTATGGGTTAAGACAACAACTCCCAGGTAGAATTGGTCATAGTCAGAGGACATGTCCTTGCTTGAAGTCAGAGGGCTTGTCAGATGAATTTCAGTACTGCTGTGAGCCGGGAGTCCTAAGGGGTCTCCCATTACTGCTCTCACTGAATGCAGTTACCCTGTCCCATTTCACTGTTACTCGTGTGCTCGGAGGGGAGGGCAATGGTGATGGATAAGTAATTTTTATTTTTAAGGGTCTGGAATGAAGAGGAACCACTTGAGAAAAGCTGCAGCCTAACAGCTTCTTTCAAATCTGGACCAGATATGCTAGTCGATCAGGAATTTGTGGATGTAGATACATATACACATGACTTATTGAAGAAATACTCTTCAGAAATAAACCTATGAGAGAGAGATGGAAACAAGATAGGGAGTAAAAGAGACAAAGTGGGAGGGTGGTCTTAGATGGCCTTATGTGCTATCAGTCTCTGAAATGTACATCAGACACACAGCTGCACACGTTGAGACATTCTCTGGAGAAAGGGTCACCGATTAGCAGCCAACATGCACAGCAGCTGGGGAATGGTTGTACCTTCCAGGAAAAGAAAATAGAGCAAGGCACAGATCTTCTGCACCATGTTTATAATTAGAATTTTCCATTTGCAAAGCGTGTAAAATACATTGCACATTAAAGATACCATGTACTAGTGATGCTTGCTTTATCATTATGATTGCAACTCTATCATTTGAATATAATTAGTCAGAATGACTCTCACATATTTTTATAAAATGCATTGCCCTTGTATTACATGCCATGTGTAATAATTGTTAACATTGATTGCATGACTAATATGTATCAGAAACATGTGTGGTGAAATACAAAGCTGAACTATATGTAATCTCTGCCCAACAAAAGCTCCCAGTTTAATACCAGAGACAAACTTCAGGCATCATTGCAAAGGCCCTAGTATTTTATTTTATTTTATTTTTAATTTTATTGATTATGGTATCACATAATTGTCCTCATCCCCCATTCCTATCCCAAACCCCTCCCCTCATAAGGCCCTAGTATTTTAAATCGCCAACAAAGACCTATTCAGGCTGAGAAAATTAAGAAAGCAAAAGTACTTTTATGGATGATACTATTAATATAGTCAATTAAAAACAATGAAGTTCCAAAATTACTTCACTAAATGCAAGTCAATCGAGAAGTGAGAAAAGCTTTATGAATAAGTTGTGTTTGCATGACATACTACAAAAATTATTTTACTAGTAGTTATCAATTTTGCTCCTTGCTAACTTACACTTGCTGAACAAATGGTGGATCCAACGCAAATGCCCAGAATTCAGTGAACACCAGTAAAACATTTTTAAACAAATATTTGTTGAGCATTTACTGTACTAGTGTTCTTTTCCTATGTCACAAATTACCACACAGTTGGTGATTTTCTACATATTTATTATCTCCCAGTTTCCACCAATCAGGAATCCATTCACAGACGTCCCCCTGTCTGAAATGTGGAATGTCATGCTGCTATTATGCTGATTGAGCTATCAGACTGTGGGAAAGAAAACAAATTGGAATGAGATACAGTAGAAAGTTATAGACATGGCAGATGGTTGCACCTTCTCCTGGTGTTTATGCTGCTATAAAACAAAGAGCATATATGTCTAGGTTCTCACTAGAGCTGAGTTCCTATAATAGAGGATCTAGACTATAAGGGAAAAAGGCACAAAAGCATGGACTTTTGAAGTTGCACAGTCTTGAGTTAAAGCCTTTGAGATTTCTAGAATATTTTGATTTTATATTTCTAGAACATTTTGAGTTTATATTCATATATGGCGTCCTGGTGAAGACCGTGAATCTTGGACAGAACCTGCTCTGTGTATTGACAATGCCCTGCACTCCATCCTAGTGATGGCCTGGTCTTGTTATATATTAAAATCTCCTGATAAATTTGAAACACTACATCCTTACAAAAATTGTCACAGCTCCTTTAATTCAAAATGTCTTTTGTTTGGTCTCTTACAATGACTTATTTTTAAAAAGTCACCTGTATGTAAATTTTAGTATTAGTATTCATCATATATAACAACCATCATTGGTCATATCTTAGAAGCATACCTGAACTGACCTTGAAATAAAGTGTTCATCATTTTGTAAATACGTTTCCTATTTTAGGGAGAGAGGAGAGGAGTGAGGGAGAGAGAGATCTGTCAGCTGCTGCTTGCACACACCCTCCTGAGGATATGTGTCCAGACTGGGAACTGAACCTGTGACCTCCTGGAGGACAGCTGGATGCTCAACCCCAGAGCCACAGAGGCAGGCAGCATGTTGATGATTTTCATGGAATTACTTTGACAGCATTTCCGCCCACCCACTTGATGCATTATGATGACACTGATGAAAATCAAGCTGTAATTATCCGAACAGCAAAGGTTGCTGCTCGGCAATCTACAGTATTTGACAATTAGTCAGACAAAACTGTCATTAATTATGAAGACAATCATCTTGTCACCTCCATTGTGAGAGCTGAAGCAGAACTTCTTGTTCTTGCAAACATTATGAACAAATGTTTCACAATGTTTCAAGCCTTACCTATTGCCTGGTAAAGGCAAATAGCAAGTTTCATTATATAGTCATTTTTTAAAAATGTTTCTAAAGGGTTCCCAGGTTCACAGAATATAAACATATACTCACATATATATTTATATTTCATATATACGTAACATAAATATGAACCATTTTCTTTATCCAATCACATGTCAAAGTACGCTGGACACTTGGGCAATTCCTCCACCTCGACTTTTGTGAATAACGTTGTGATGAACGTGGGCATGCAGATATCGCTTCCTGTAGCAATTTCCTTTCTTGCAGGTACATACCCAGAAGTAAGCTTTCTGAATCATCTGACAATTCCATTTTACTTTTGTCAGGACCCTCCAAACTGTTTTCCATAAAGGCTGCATCCGTTTACAATCCCTTCTAAGGTATAGATGGTTCCCTTTTCTCTGCATCCTTGCCCATCTGTATTTCTTGTTAATAGACATCCTAATAAACGTGAGGTTGATATCTCATTGTGGTTTTTATTTTGCACTTCCCTGATGATGAGTTAGACGGGGCATCATTTCATATTCATATTGGCTATTTGTATGCCTTCTTTGGAATAATTTATTCTCAGGTTCTTTGCCCATTTTTAAATTGGGTTATTTGTTTTTCTGCATTTAAGTTGTCTGTGATTGACAAAGCTCTGCTGATTGTAATAAGTAATTCATATTTATCCAGTCTACAGTCTGGTTAATTGTTGACCACCAGAAGACTACAGACTCGAGTCCTGCTGCTGATTCCTTCCTTTAAATTCATTAGGGCCTCCTCCTGGAACCCCAATGGGATCTGTGTAAATATGGGAATCAAAGGAGCCCCCTGGATGCTCTCTCTCCTTTTCCTACTCTGTCCATTGGAAAAGGTTTGTGATGTGCCAAAGTGAAAGGGATAGTCAATTGCATCAGAGAGCAAGTTCTGCTCTATTTGCTGGGCAAGGATGCAAGTCAGGGTCCCCCATGACAGCAATAGACATCAGCATGGGGTGTCGGCAGTGCAGCATGAGGGCTTCTGAGGATATTTGGCCATTTACTTCCAGATAAATTTCCCATAAACTCCGAGTAATGTTCCCCCCGCCCCCCACTTGAGAGGCAGGAGGTATAGTTTGTGTCGTAGGATGGGGCCAGATTGTTTTGGGGGTCCTTGCTCTTTACCTCTGTTGATGAGTGAGAGTCTTACAGGAAGTGTGTCCAGGCGGTGTTTTTTCCTGGTATGAGGCAAGCACACATTCCACCTTGTTACTATCTGAGGTCCATCTGAATGGAAATGGGACCAGTTGGGCCTCTAGCCTTTCTGCCATACAAGTGTCACAGTTGCATGTATTTAGAGTACGTATAGAACATTTAATCCATTACACCCAGGTATTCTCTCCCTTATATCCTACTTCTATTTGTATGGTGGTGGCAGTGGCCTAGGGCCTTGGTCGACAAACTGCGACTTGAGAGCCACATGCGGCTCTTTGGCCCCTTGAGTGTGGCTCTTCCACAAAATACCATGATTTGCACGAGTCTATTTTGAAGAAGTGGCGTTATAAGAAGATTAACAAATTTGGCTCTCAAAAGAAATTTTAATTGTTATTTGGCTTTGTTGACTACTGAGTTTGCCAACCACTGGCCTAGGGGATCTAGCCCTGTGACATCTACCGTATTTTTCGGACCATAAGACGCACTTTTTTCCCCCCAGAAGTGGGGGGGAAAAGTCCCTGCATCTTATGGTCCAAATATAGCCTACACATATACTTTAAAAAAAAAAAGTTTTTTTACTTCCCTGGCTCTGTGTGATCTCTGTGTGCTTGCCCGGCTCTAAAATGTTTCTAAATGCTGCTGTTTACTTTACAGGGTTGATTACAGGTGTTTATGACTGTGATGTTGGGTTTTAATGCACATAAAATATTTTAGGACACTATTTGTTTCAGAATCTTTTTTTCTTCATTTCCCTTCTCTAAAAACTGGTGCGTCTTATGGTCCGGAGCATCTTATGGTCCGAAAAATACGGTACTTCTAAATCTAGTCCCAGCCAATCTTTTGGCCTAAAAGCTGTAATATCTAAGTCATTCACATTATCTATAACCAATAACTTACCTGGGTAAGCATGACCTGGACTATACACCTTTCCCAGCCCACATTGTAAGCCCTTGCAATTTTCCAGAGCCCTAAGGCAAATAGAACCAGTACATGATAGCTATTAAGTGTTATGACAGGATGTTGCATTATTCCATGTACGAGAGGCCTTATCCAAAGGTTAATTGAGACTACATTATCCAAACAAACCCCTGTAACACACCAGCAGAATAATCTTCTCCTAAATACTGCAGAACATTAAAGTCAAAGGCTGTTAGCCGAATTTGAAGACAAGAGTCAAATAAAAAAGTGGGGATTGTGGAGTGAACCAGAGATTTTTTTTTCTCTGGTTCAAAGAAAGGAGCTTACCGCCATCTTAGGCTTCATCATTTTGATATGACTTTCAGACTCTCAAGGTACTGCCAGATTGGGCTCCATCTTGTCCCTCCCCTTCCTCTGAATTAGTCAATCATGCAATAATGGGAACCCAAGCTCTGAGCCCTGACCAATCAAGTCAGAGTTCAGAGTGAGTGGCAAGGCAGACCCCGCTTTAGGAAATAAAACCCAAACAGCTTCTTGTTAGGTGTGCTTTGTCCATAATTTCTACCTGGCAAGATCAGCCTTCTGCACTGGAGTAAATTTGCCTTGCCAATCCAGTTTCAAATGTTTTCCTCACTCCTGTGACTTTGTTGAGAGCATTTCTAACACTCTCTAAAATCAATAAAAATATTTTTTTAACTGGAAGCCCCATACACAGATTTGTGCACTGGTAGGGTCCCTTGGCCTGGCCTACAGGGATCAGGCTGAAACTGGCTCTTTGACATCCCCCGAGGGGTCCCAGATTGTGAGAGGGCAGTTCCTGAGTGTTGTATCCAAGAATCAGGCTCCCTTCCTCTCTGGTTCCTAGTGCATCACCCAAGAACCTCCGCTCCTGCATTATGCATCTGCCTCCCGGTGATCAATGCGCATCATAGCTACTGGCTGGTCAATTAAGCTTTTATATATATAGATAGATAATAATTTTTATAGTAATCATATGTTGAAATAATAACATTTTGGATATCTTATGTTAAATGAAATACTATAGTTTAAGTTAAACAAAAAAGTAACAAATGAACAAACAAAAAGTAATATATTATCAGTTCCTTGAATTGCCCAATAGTCCTCTTTTCAATATAGTTAGTTATGTGGGAACATTGTGGAAAGAAAATTAGTGATGTAAGTAGACTCATCTTCCCAAAAGGAGCATTTGTCTGAAAAAGTCCTTGTATTTCAGGACTTAGCCTCTCTTACTACACTTGGAAAATCTAGATGACCATGTACCTAAACCTGAGCTAACTTTCTGGAAAATGAAAGTAACACATGGATTAGATCTCTGGTGACCTCAGCCACTCATTCAACAAACTCGAGTAAGTTGTCCTAAATTATCCATTGGGCCATGTGACCTGTTGGTTGACTAAAAATACTAGAGTCATACAGAGATCAGATAAATTAATCTAAACCAGAAGAGCCATCTGGTAATAATTTAAGCAATAATAATTATAAGATCACTAAGTTTGGGATGGTTTGCTATAGAGCAAAAAAGCTTATGCAATGGATCATCAATAGCTAGAACAGAATGTAGTAAAATGATTTGAGAAGCTTTAAAGAAAAGTTGAAACATTCACCAGATCTCGTAATACCAAGAAACTGTGCATGGGGAGGAAGGCTGTTGAAGAACTAACAAACAAATCTCAAGAGCACAAACAACTCAATGGCTGCTGCCAGAAGAAACCAACTCCCAATTAGTAATAAACAGGGGGGGGGGGGGGGGGGGGGGGGGGGGATGGGAGTGACAACAGAGTGTTCAGCAAATTTGCTATAGGCAGTCAAGAAAGAGGAGAGGTCACCTGTTCCACATTTCTATCAATCCCATTCCATCACTGGAAGAGGTAGACCATACACCAACCATCCCATGACTAAACCTATACTTCTAAATTGGTATTTGGAGACAGAAAGGAAGAAACAGAAAGTATTTTGAATCAACTATGAGATTGAATGGTTCACAGTATTATCTTTCTCAGTGGGATCTTCATTTAATCAGGGGAAAAGAGGTCTGTTTTCTGGAAGAGTCATTTCCAGGCTTTGGTATACAAAGGAATGCCTAATGTTTGAGTGCAAAAATCATCCAAAAACTGTCTTTTTTTGTTGTTGTTCATGGTCATGAAAATAAGTTCATCAAAACTAACAGACTTAATGCAATCGGAGGTTTGATATTTTCTCTACAATTGAGATGGGAATCTTGGTTAATCTTGCCTGGCAGAACATATTGTGTGTGGGAACATTTCGAATGAAATACAATTTACGTATAAGCCTTTAAGTTAATTAGTAACATATGTTCTCAAAAGAACAGAAAACCCAGTGCTATGGAAACTAGATTTATCTGGATTAATGAATTACATATGGTAATCTCTTTGTTTTCACTTTCTTCCTCTCCTCTTCTGGCTCCTCCTGAAGGATTTCTGAAAAGTAATAAAAGAAGAAGGGGAAGATCCCTCAAGGCACTTAACCAGAAAATAAAGTTTTTCCTCACAACACACTAGGATTTTTTTTCATTTTGCTAATTTTTCATGTCTTTATCATTGACAGAAAAGTGAAAGAAATTGAGCAAATTAATGACTCCCACTTTTCTACCACAATAGACAGCCCAGGCAAATAACACCATTCTGTTGAGCAAACCCTGGGGTAGTTGTATTCCACAAGTGTCAGGTTCAATACATTTAACATTTACTAAACTGATCAAGAGTATGAGCATCTTATGCACATGAGTATATATTTTCTATAAGGATACGAACAACTAACAAACTCATTCACTCATACAATAAACCAATATTTTGTTGAAAACTTCTTACATATGTATTGAAATTAAAAAGATGGGTATGATGACAGCACTGGATCTCAGAATCTGGTGTATAACACCGGCATATAAACATCATTATAAAATTTTGAACAGTCATTATAGACATTCATTTTAAAAAATAAAGAGGTGGTGAATTTAAGGGTAGAACGTATAGAATTGGTTTAACCAGTAGTTAGGTAAAAGCAAAGTAGGCACTCAAGAGATGTAGGAAAACCTATAGTTGTGTGAAATACATTCAGGGTTTGGAGAACTATCAGACATAGCTAGAGTAGTCTGGCTGTTAGAACTGCAGAGTCACCACATACTTTGTAGAGACCAACATCTGATGTGATTTAGTGAATCAATTGAAATATTTGCACTACATGTTGCCTCTCATCCAGAATCTGACCCTAGTCAGCATCACAATACTTATAACTGATATCCATAAAATAAATGACACATTATAATAATGTGGCAACCATGTCATTTATTTTATAATCAATTGTCATTTCCTTAACTCTGTTAATGAAAAGGATTGTTTTAGACCAAGTTATTAGTTTCCCTTTCATCTAATTTTAACATTGGACAATATCAGGATTTTTTAAAATCTAACTGGAAGTTGAAATCTTGGGATACAATCGTTAAAATGGAGCAATGATTGCATAATGTTGGTTAAAATATTTACAGTGTCCTTCTTTAATTGTTTTCTGTCAGAGATTTCTTCTCTATCTGCACACAAACAGATTGTAGATGGACTTAAACCAATCTTAATCCTCCCTTTTCAAGCCAATGAAGGCATCCTATTTCTTGGTTTGATTGAGCTTGCCAGGAAGTACAGAAAATCCTGGCAGTCTTTGTGAGAAAAATGCTGCAGGGGAATTCAGATGAGATAAACACAAACTTATTAAGTTCCAATCCATTAACAAACAAAATGTTATGCATTTTATGATCTATCCTAGTTGTAGATTTTAGATTGGCTGACAGTTTCATTAACGTTGTCATAGGGATACCACAGGGCGTGTAGTTTAGAAGTTAATGACATGGACTCAAGAGCCCAGTTGCTTAGATCTCTATCCTATTTTATCCACTTATTTACCCAGTGAAATTGGATAAGTTACTTAACTCTGTGTGCCTTCACTATCTACACTAATAAAAGAGAAAGATACAAATTGACTGTACCTCTGTGATGCCCACCAGCCAAACAGGAGTATACAAATTAACCCAACAAAATGGTGGGTTAATTTGCATACGCAGGCATGAAGTAAAGACTGAAGACTGAAGGCTCTGCTACAGCCAGAACCAAGCCCAAAGGCTGAAGGCTTGATTCTACTGCGGCCCAGGTCCTGGGTGCCAGAGGAAAACCGGTGCTGGCAGCAGGGGAAGGAAGGCCTATTACATGAATCTTTGTGCAATGGGCCTCTAGTCTTATTTATAAAATGGAATAACAATATCATAGGACTGTTACAAAGATTAGAGCTCTTGGAATAGCATTTGGCACACAGTAAGCATTGTGCTTGTTGTGTTAGTTTATGTATGTGTGTGTGTGCACGTGCACTATTACTACAAATAAATTGGTTTAAAATATACACATTATCTTGTAGTCTTAATGGGTCAGGAATCTAAGAGAGTGAAAATGGGTTCTCAGCCAGACTACCATCAATATGCTTTCTGGGTTGTAGTTTTGTCTTAAGGCATGGCAGAGGAAGTATCTGTTTAAAAACTCACATTTCTATTGGCAGAATTCAGTTCTTTGTGGTCCTTTGTGTTAAAGGCTGTTCTTATTGGCTGTCAACCTGAGGTTTCCCTCAGTTCCCGGTCTGGTGGCCTTCCTAACTTGGCTGTTTGCTTTACCTAACCTAACAAGAGAAAAATCATCTGCTAATGGTCATTATGATTTTATGTAACATAATCCTGGAAGGGATCCTGATCACTTTTGCCATGTTCTACTGGTTAAAAACAAATCACGGGTTCTGGTTACTTTCCGAGGGGAATGGTTAAATAGGTGTGAGGACACCAAAAGGCTAAGTTAACTGGGGATCATGTTACAGACTATTGTTCATGTAGTGTTTGTTAAACAAAAAATTTATTTCCCCAGAATGATGTTTATAAAAGTAAATAAAAAAATTACTCTGCCAGTATCTAGGCAGTTTAAATCATGCAGGTCATGCTCCAGCCACCTCATAGCTGCAGTGAGAGCCAGTTCTATGTGTCTCTTCCCAACTCTACATTCAATGACATAATATTCCTAGGTTGACATCAGCCATGGTTGGTATATTTACAACACACAATTTGACAAATGCTATAAGAATGCCAGTGGCTAAACATTTACCATTTCATAACTTTTTACATTTTGTAGATCTGACTCAACTTCAGTGATTGGCATGCTTTAACTTTATCTGTATTTGCTTGGAAACATCTTATTTAAATCTCAAACAAGAATCCAGAACAACATTAGGTAATATCCTAACAACAAATTTCCAAATCTTTTATCTTAATTAACATTTTATTTAAAACAAAATAAACTCAAAGTGTGGTTCACTCACACATTTAAAAAATATAGATATTAATTATTTAACTTGCTAGATACCTTTAAAACTCCAGGCCTAATTCACTCTCACAACTGTTGGCATATGTCTCTCTAACATATGTTCCTCAAAAACCATGTTTCTCAAAGTATCTTGCAGAAAGAGCAAGTGTGCCTTATGTCCAATAATTCTATCCCTGTGGGATATATATTCTGTCACTGAAGAAATAGCACATAATAAACATTTTACAGAGACCATCCATCTCTCATGTTTAAATATCATACACCAGTAACCAGTATGTAATCTCAACAAATATATAATCATGTTCATGCTGTCAATTATCAGATGAGTCTAGTTGCCACTAGACTCCCTCCTTCTGGCCTAAGAATTTACCTTAAGTAGCATAACAACAGTTATTATTATCTAATATCATTAATTTTATTAGCATTATTTGTTTTTAGATATTTTATAATATCTCATATTCTGTTTCATTATTTAGCAAGTCAATTATTCTTGAATCATGGGGTGGGGTGTGAATTAGAAGATAATGATCCTCTAATATCCATTTTCTGTAATGGATATATTGAGATTCATTTATGATTAAGGTAGCAGATTGTTATTAACTCCTAAAATCTTTGCTGATCAAGGAAATTTTTAAAAAATAATTTTTGTTGTTTTGCTATGAAGTTTCAATTGAATATGTCCAAAAAACTATCCTATATATTAAAAAGCTAATATGCAAATAGAGTGAACGGTGGAACAACTGAACAACTGGTCACTATACGTGCGCTGACCATGAGGGGGAGTGCATGGAACATGGTAGGCGTCGGCCGCAGTGGGATGGTGGAGGTGAGCAGGATGCCAGACCAAAGAGGGGCACCAGTCTCTGTCATTTGGGGTGAGCCTCTGGTGGTTACTGAACAATCTTTGCTCCTGCGCTGCAATCCCACCTGATGCACCTGCTGCCAGCACCAGCCAAACCCCACTCACACCTGCAGCCAGCACTGGAGCTGCCACTTGCACCAGGCACTGGTCCCAATTGCTCAGTGCTGTCAGCGGGTGCAAGCGGTTGCTGACCCCGATTGCCACTCAGGGCTTTTCCACTTCCTCCTGCTCCAGAGAAGTAATCAAGGCTGGCAGCTGCCTCTCGCACTCACTGCTGATAGCGGGAGTTGCCACTCGCACCCGATGCTAGGGCTGGCCTCAACTGCTCTGCACCATCAGGGGGTGCAAGTGGAGTTGGCACCATCAGTGCATGGGAGCAGTGGCAGCAGGAGAAGAGCTGCCAGCAGAGAGGGGACAGAGCCATGAAGGAGGGGCTGGACTAGAGCAGAAAAGATGGGCCGAGACCCACCCCTGTGCCCACTGCAGCCTCGCAGCCCACAGTTCCTTTCAAGGTGCATGAATTCGTGCACTGGGCCCGTAGTGAGTATATAAAGTTTCTTTCTGAAGAGAAAATATGACAGCCTGGATCAGAAATAGCCACTCCTGTGTTCGGCCTCCAGATGGAAGTTTAATAATCCAGTATGGGCACGAATTCAAGAAAAGCTCCCAAATTGTCACAACAAATTGAAAAGCTTCCTCCCTCCTTCTGGCCTAAGAATTTACCTTAAGTAAACAATACAGAATACTGTCACAGACTGCAGCTATAAAAGAATTCCACCATGATTTGGCTGTAATCCAGCACTTTCCTAAAGCTCATTTTAGAGTTTTGACTAGAGAGAGAGATTAAAAAAAAAAAATCTAAGGTAGTGTTTTCAAATATGACTGAAACAGAAAGAACAAGCTTATTAAAAACTAGTGGCCCATTGCAGAAAGATTCCTGCAAGAACAGGGCTTTCTACCACCTGAGCGAAGCCAGCCCAGACGGCTTCCCTCCAGCTGCTGCCACCCCTCTCCTCTGTGCTTTTCCTCCCACCACCGCCTCCACTGCTACCCCATGCTTTCCCTCTGCAGCCACCATCGCCTTTCTTTCTGCTTTCCCTCCTTCTTCCTTTAATGCTGTCTTAAATCTTCACTCAGTCTATGCAAATTAACCTCTCTCTTTGTTGGGTTAATTTGTATACTCGCTCTGATTGGCTGGAGGGCATAGCGGAGTGATGGTCAGTTTGCATATTTCTCTTTTATTAGTGTAGATAGGGACTCCTATGTTCTAGGCCAGACATATAAAATCAGAATCTTTAGACAAGGCAAAATCTATTTATCTGAGAAGTGTTAGAGGAGACCTAGAGGAGATTGCAGCTTGCTTATAGAAGCATTCCTAAAAATTACAGGAAAGTCTACAGTTAAGTAAAAAGAAAGCAAAACATCTGAATAATTTATTCCTTGATCCCTAGGTGGGGGATCCTGAAATTAGATTATACTTGTGCCCTTGGTATTATATGAAATGTCCATGTGAAGGAAGTTTTCTGCATATTTTTGCTAAATCCATAATAACATGTACTATTTATTACTCTATCCAATGTCTCTTGGTAAATATCATTTATAATTTAGTGGCTAAATACTATTGATTCAATATGTAGCAAATATAGGCAAAATGTAAATATACGTCAACAATGAAAACCTCTGTCTACTAGTAAATGGATGGTAGAGTCGAGATTTCTGTAACCATAACTGGGAAGGAACTAGAAAGACAAAATATTCAGATTAGCTATTTTGCATGGATTGTGTTTCAGCTCCTCTTCTATATCATTATGTGATCCCAAATGTCTAGAATTGAGTTGTGGTCTAAGAATGAAAGTAAAATTATATTTCTACTTCCAAGCATATACAAGTACTAACTAAATGTGTATTAAAGAGCTAAATGTAAAAGTAACTTTTAAAAATAAAATAATATCTTAATAATCTTTCGTTGGAAAGAGATTTTTTGATGAGGTATAAAAAAAGTAAAGACCTTTTATAAAGAAAAATCTTAATATATTTGTATGTAAGTATCCATAAACTCTAAAAAATACCAAGAAAATTATGAGACCAACATGACAAGAAAATATAAAATAAGCAACAGGTAATTCACTGGGAAAAAAAACTAAACAGCCAAGGCACACATGAAAGGAGGATCCATATCACTATTAATTAGGAAATTGCAAATTAAATACATGAGACACTCTCTAGTTTGGCATAAACAAATAAGTAAATGTAATAATATCAAACTATGACAACTTAAATAAATTCTAGTATTAATGTACCTCTGCAAAAATAACATTTGCAATTATCTTCATAGTAATCAAACTTGCCAGTGAAGTAAATACATATTTTAAAAGAAACTCCACTAAAAGAATATATATAAAAAATTGTAGTGTGAGTATTTCAAAATTATCTTATTCCTTATGCTGTGAGAACATGAATGCGCGAACCACTTATGAGACAACACTTTGATTTACCCTATACAGTAGGAACTCCGGAAGTGGATGTTTCTGGGTTTGGGATAGCTTATCAATGAGGCCAAGTATCCAACCCTCTGTCTGTCTTCTCTGCCATTACATCAGCTCTCATTCTCACCTGTCTTCTCATAGGAAAATACATGTATCAGTTCCTTAAGAGTCACATCCATCAATGAAAAAGGAGAATCAAAGAAATGTCGCTAAGAGACTCCTCCTCTTCATCCTTATTCTTTTTATCCAGCACAAAAGGTTTCCCCAGAAACCCAGCAGCAAATCTCACCATGATTCACTGGCGAAAACCCAGTGTGGGTAGCCAGGCAAACAAGCGTCCTAGCACCAGAGAAAGACATTGTGATAGTGACTCTATGGCTAGCTCACCCACAAGTCTCTGCTTCTTGTAGCACAAATTAGAGATTAAATTATTATTGTTAATTGCTATAAACTGAGGAAATTAACTACATCATTTAAAAATATCCATCCATTTCTTTTCCACTATTTCTTTTAATATTGAAATGTTTTAGAAATATTTTAATACAAATTCATGGGATCATATAAATGATTTTTAATCTTGTTTAGAACATCCCCACCCCAAAATCACCAAGTTTGAATAAAGTAACAGCACACTCCAGACAATCATTATGCTTTTCTGTGATGGTCAGTAAATAAACATATAAAATTTAAAACTTACAGTTTAATTTCTGTTTTAGTTTTACTGCTAAGGTTAAGGAAATTAAAAGTCAGCATGTTTATGTTTGCTTCTACACCATCTTCAGTGTGATTAAATGGCATGCATTTCAATTAGACAGTTTAATTGTATTCTGCATATCAGTATTCTTAAAACTAACTCTGAAGAAAAGATAAATATTTGAATTAAGGGTAACAACAGCAGGCTACATTACTAATTAATGAAGATACTGTTAATAATTATGACCATGAAAGAATTATAACACAAACAGACTGGAACAGTGATTTAAATTATAACAGTGTGATCTTTGCATTATTAAAGTAATTTAGCAATTTTCTTCATAATTTTTTTCTTTTTTTAAGTTGACCGTAAAAACCAACCATAGCACTTACCAATGACTCTTGAGCTAATTATTAAGAATTTCTATATTTAATTACTCCAAAATATAAAGATAATTAAGTATAAGATTTTATAAAAATTTAGGGGACTATCCCAGCTGCATATAAAAACACAAATTATTAAATTATTCTGTATATTTGGTCAATTTTCTTCATGAATACTTTATATACTTATTAATATTAAACTTTCATGGTTTAGGGTTCACTTGGGATTTTCCTCTACACAAAATTAACTTGCCCATTCAACTGTGTTTGCCTTACAACCAATTATTTAACATAAGGAAATACTAAAAATTAGAAAACTATAGAAAATGCTTGGAATTGGTTTTTACTCATCAGGTATACACAAAGTATAGTAGCATATATAGATGTGTTTATAGAGCAAAATCTTTTGTGTATATTCATGGATTAGATTCATCAATAATTCCAGTTGATGTTTCAACATAGGGAACCAGGATGGATCATAGGTACTTATTCCTTCCTTGGTCCCTTCTCCCATGAAAACATACACAAATATTCAAAATTATGTTTTATAACTGCATGAATCTAAGATGAATATACTGTATACTAATACATTTTTTTAACCAAAAAGTGCATTATTTTCTTCTAATTTTAAAATCATTTTGTGGGTCCTTATAAAGAATACTTCTGATGCTGTGCCTACAGCAGAAGTTGGCTCTGGGGTCAAAAGAAAACCTACCTTTTCTTTGAAATAATTTCTATTTTTAAAAAAATATATTTTATTGATATTTTACAGAGAGGAAGGGAGAGAGAGAGATAGAGAGCTAGAAATGTCAATGAGAGAGAAACACCGACCAGCTGCCTCTTGCACACCCCCTGCCGGGGATGTGCCCGCAACTAACGTACATGCCCTTGACCAGAATTGAACCTGGGACCCTTCAGTCCTCAAACCGATGCTCTACCACTGAGCCAAACCGGTTTCGGCTGAAATAATTTCTATTTTTAATAGGAACAGAAAAGATCTACAAACAATCAGAAAACAATGATTACATACCTATCAATAAGTACCTTTAAAAATAAATGGACTAAATACTCATCAAAAGATAGATGGTGACCTCCAGCTGCTCATGGGCCTACATAAAGCCAAAATCTATATAATTTTATTAACCAATGTCATCCCAATCAATATAATTTAAAATAAATAAATTATATGAGGTTAAGAGACTATCCAACCATCCAACTTGCCTGTAGGTATGAGGCACACTGACCACCAGGAGCAATCAACGCAGGAGCTGTTGAGTTGCAGTGACTTGGCAGCAGATGTTGCTGCTGTTGAGTGTCGCACCAGTAACCAGAGAGGAGGGAGCCCAATTCCAGATGCATCACCCAACAACCACCCTCTCCCAATTTGGAGAGAGGAATGTCAGAGAGCTGGTTTTACCTGATCTCTGTAGTTCTCCCCCTGCTGGAGGAACCCCGCTCACTCTGCAAATGCCTTTCAAGCCATGGCATAGCCCAAGTGTGACCAGCCAAGGAGGGGCAGAAGGAGGTTTTCCCCAGGGTGTGTCTGGCCTGTATTTCCCAGTCCAGCTTCATAGGCCACCTTCTAATTAATTTCCTTTCAATATGCACGAAACCGTACACAGGGCACTAGTAAATTATAATACTGTTCAATGCTGCTATTATAATTCTTCATAGAAACTAATTATAAGACAATATGGAAAAAAAATCCTGATAAAAAAGTGCTTGAATTTTAGATATTAAGTGTTAATATATATCTTTTGTTAAAAAATTCAGCCTATGGATTTAAACCTCTGATCTCACAACACTTATTACCTGATGCCTTATTAAAGATATTTTTATTTACTAAGTATAGTTTTGGCAAGATTTAAGGTATGTTTAGAGCAAATGAAGCAATTTCTAAAATACTTTTAATAGTATAATTTTAATATTTGCTTTCCGAAAAGTAACAAAACATGAGGAGAAGCATTAAACAAAGAAATTTTGGTAAATAACACAATTTAGTACTTGTAACAAATTTGAAATCAACAAGGCAACAAGTATTATAATTATTTTGATATGCAACTGAATGTGTTTGAAATAAATGCTAATTACAATATTAGCCATTATTGGACTTTTACCGGTAATCATAGGTAATTAGCCTTGAGATGAGAAGTAACAATATTTACTGCATCATCTTTACTGTTTGTTCATGCTACTAATTTTTTATTTTGAAGAGTTACACACTAATGTAATGGTTCTATATTTTACTAACATTATTTTTATCTTTGAAAATGAAACTGTATAATATTAATTCACTCAATTCAATGAAAATAATTGCAGGATTCTACAGTTCTTTACTGTTTCAAGTTATTTTTATAAAGATCTACACTCTTAACTGAACAAAGTCCTCTTGCTCAGATTAAAATGACTTGTATCTTATTTTGTAAGGAGGAAAATCATTGTTTTTTAATTTAGAAAAATTTATTCTTTTTAAATATAACTGTTTCCCTTATTAATGTTATAGGACAAACTATGAATTTGCAATATGGGCCTCAAATGGATATATACACTAGGTTTAGAATAAAAACTCAAAATATTTGGCATAAAGTTTAATTAAATTAAAATGTTATATATCAAGTTAGAGGAAAGCAAAGTAAAATTGTTTAGCATGGGAGCATCATTTTAATCCCATTCTCCTTCCACACACAGTTGTACAAAGCACCTACCATCACCAAGGCTGACGTTCACAAGTATCTTTCATGGGCACTATAGGAGAATGTTTCCCAACTTTTTAGTTACTTTAGATAGATGTATTTAGGGTTGCTTCTTGGCAGCCTATTAATTATACTCTCCAACTGTAGAAAGAAATGGGAATGTTTACACCCAGTGCAGTAGAGAATACTTTTTAGAACAAATAGAGCTTATGATGACCTCATTGTTTAGAAAAGCTTTGTAAAAATTGCATAAACCATCTATGTCCAGCACTTTCACAGAGAGCTTTAGAGACAAAAAGCATTTTATATCTTTTGTTTATTCCACTTAATAAAACTTTTGAGAAGATCTTTCCTCTGTCTCCCTTTCTATTCTCTAAACAATTTCACCAGTTGTTTCTTTTAAAAATATATTCAGAATTACCAATGATCTTAGCTTACTTCCCACAACTTCCACCAGGATTATCTTTTTAACAGCATTGCCCTTTCATAAGTGCAAAGATTACATTTTTGAGAATATACAGTGGTTATTTTGAATATAGCCTTGAAGGAAAAAAAATGAGCATTAGTAAAGAACAATAGTAGAAAAGTCTAACATTGGATGCATTTGCTGACTGTTCCAAGGCCACATTTCAGATATCACTTAAAAACAAGACTGGCTTTGCTTCAGCAGACTTTAATTATTTATATCTTTGGATTATAGTTCAATTATATACTACAGACAAATGATGTTTCTATTATATTGTATTCACTTAGAAAAAACTGAATTCCTTGTCATTAAAAAGTTAAAAAGTTATTTCAACTGGCAAATTATTTAACCAGATGGTTCAAGAAGTCCTTAATGGTATCTCATTGTTTTGATTTGCATCTCACAGATGATTAGTGACTTTGAGCGTGTTTTCATATTTTTCTTGGCCTTCTTTATATCCTGTTTCAAAAAAATGTCTATTTAGGTCCTTTGCCCATTTTTTGATTGGATCATTTATCTCTCTTTTTTTTATTTATTTTATTTTATTTTTTTAGTTGTATGAGTTCTTTGTAAATTTTGGAGATTAACCTCTTATCTGAAAAAGCATTGGCAAATATGTTCTCCCATGCAGTAGGCTTTCTTATTGTTTTGTTGATGGTTTTTTTGCTGTGCAAAAGCTTTTTACTTTGATGTGGTCCCATTTGTTTATTTTCTCCTTAGTCTCCATTGCCCTAGGAGCTGTGTTATAAAGACATTGCTACAACATATGTTTGCTATTTGCTGCCTATCGAGTCTTATAGGAAAGTCCTTTAGCCATTTTGTGTACGGTGTAAGTTGGTGATCTAGTTTTTTTGTTTTGTTTTGTTTTGTTTTTGTTTTTTGTATATCTGACCAAATTTCCCAGCACCATTTATTAAAGAGATTGTCCTGACTTCATTGTATGCTCTTGCCTCCTTAGTCAAATATTATTTGAACATAATGGCTATGGACTATTTTTGGATTCTCTGTTCTATTCCATTGGTCTATATGTCTGTATTTCTGACTGTACCAAGCAGTTTTGAGAACCATGGTTTAGTAATACAGCTTGACCTGTCAGAATGGCTATCATTGAAGTCTTTTTTTATTCCAGATGAATTTTTGGAGAGTTCATTTTAGGTCTGTGAAATAAACCATTGATATTTTAATAGGGAGTGCACTGAATCTGTAGATTGCTTTGGGTAGTATGGGTATTTAAAAAAATATATATTTTATTGATTTTTTACAGAGAGGAATAGAGAGTTAGAAACATTGATGGGAGAGAAACATCGATCAGCTGTCTTTTGCACACCCCCTACTGGGAATGTGCCCACAACCAAGGTACATGCCCTTAATCGGAATTGAACCTAGGACCTTTCAGTCTGCGGGCTAATGCTCTAACCACTGGACAAAACTGGTCTTGGCTAGTATGGGCATTTTAATGATGTTGATTCTACCAATCCATGAACGTAATATGTTCTTCCATCTCTTTATGCCTTCTTCTATCTCTTTTTTCAGTGTCCTGTAGTTTTCTGAGTACGGGTTTTTTACCTTCTTAGGTAAGTTTATTCCTAGGTATCTTAATTTTTTTGGTGCAATGGTAAATGAGATTGTTTTTTTAATCTCTCTAAGTTCACTATTGGTGTATAAAAATGCCATAAATTTCTTGGTGTTAATTTTGTATCCTGCTACATTACTGAATTCATTTAGTAAGTCTAATTATTTTTTGATGGAATCTTTAGAGTTTTTATATACAGAAATCCTGAGAAAGAACAAAGTAGGTGGAATCTCAATACCAGATATCAAGCTGTATTACAAAGCCACTGTTCTCAAAACTGCCTGGTACTGGCACAAGAACAGACATATAGACCAATGAATAGAATAGAGAACCCAGAAATTTACCCAAACCACTATGCGCAATTAAAATTTGACAAAGGAGGCCAAGAGCAAACAATGGAGTCAAGACAGTCTCTTCAATAAATGGTGTTGGGAAAATTGGACAGACACATGAAAAAAAAAAAAAAAGAAAAAAGAAACTAGAACATCAACTTACACCATACACAAAAATATACTCGAAATGGATAAAGGACTTAAACATAAGATGGGAAAACATAAAAATACTACAAGAGTCCACAGGCAGCAAAGTCCCATATGCCGAAGCAATTTCTTCATAAATACAGGTTGTAGGGCAATGGAAACTGAAGAGAAAATAAACAAGTGGGACTACGTCAAAGTAAAAAAGCTTCTGTACAGCAAAAGAAACCATCAACAAAACAAGAAAGCCCATTGCATGGGAGAACATATAATATTTGCCAATGTTATCAACGATAAGGGTTTAATTTCCAACATTTACAGGGAACTCATACAATTTAACAAAAGGAAGATAAATGATCCAATAAAAAAATGGGCAATGGACCTAAATAGAAACTTTTTGAAAGAAGACATAAGGAGGCCACCAGATAGATGAAAACATGCTCAGTCTCTAATCATCCTAGAGATACAAATCAAAATGGCAATGAGGTACCATCTCACACCTGTCAGAATGGTTATCATCAACAAATCAACAAAAGACAAGTGCCGGCGAGGATGCTGAGAAAAAGGAACACTCATGCACTGCTGGTGGGAATGCAGACTAGTGCAGCCACTGTGGAGAACATTATGGAGTTTCCACACAAAAAAACAAAAAATGGAACTTCCATTTGACCAAGCTTCTAGGAATATCTCAAGAAACCAGAAATACCAATCAGAAAGGACATATGCACCCCTATATTCATAGCAGCACAATTTCAATAGCTAAGATTTGAAAACAAGCTAAGATTTGAAATCAGCTGATGAGTGGATTAAAAAACTGTGGTACATCTACACAATGGAATACTACACCTCCATAAAAAAGGAACTTTTACCATTTGCAACAGCATGGATGGAACTGAAGAACATTATGCTAAATGAAATAAGCCAGTCAGAGAAAGATAAATATCACATGATCTCACTCATATGTGGGATATAATGATCAACATAATTTGATGAACAAAAATAGATCCAGAGATAAATGGCATAGGAGTTGGGGAGTTAGAGAGCAATCAAAGGATTTGTATGCTTGCATATTAGCATAACCAATGGACACAGACACTGGGGCAGTGGGGGCCTGCCTGGGGTGGGAATGGCCTGGAGGTGTGTGTGTAAATAGTGGGTGAGGAGACATATGTAAAACTTTAGACAATAAATTAAAAAAGTATTTTATGTTGCTTTCTAAAGTAATGATCCCTAATTACTGAGAATAGTTTTAATTATTGAGAAAAGTTTCAATTATTCAAACATTTAAATCACCCCCTGCCAAATCTCTGATCACTGCAGTTGCATGGCCTAAGTAAAATGACAATGTACTGATTAAAGTTAGCCACAAGACATTCTCCAGGCACTCAGTAAAGGTTAAACAGTTTTGTAAAGTAAGTGTATGTTGCTTATTGAGTAAAATGACATGACCACTTTCTGTAGAATTTGTGGTTTGCATTAGGGGAAATACTCATATAAAACAAATGGAAATTAAATTAGATATGAGTTTTGAGTAGACACATAATAAACACAGAAATACACTGAGGAGAAATCGAAATGGAAAAAGTTCCTGGGGAAACTGATCTGGTCAGCTTTTGGAAAATCTGGTTGAGAACAGAGAGAGTTGGGGCAGGAAGAAGGCAGAGCACTCTGCCAGGTTCATTCACCCTGAGGGTCAACACAATGGGACTTGGTGAGATCACTATTGTTTAATCCATCACTTCTGATGTGTTGAGCAATGTGCCAAGTGCTTTATATAGATTAGCTATTTAAACTTCATTACAGCCCCAGAAATGAAAGACGAGGCAATAAAGTTGAGATTTCAACTCAAGTCTGCTTTTACATTTTAAAATTATTATGCTTAGTTCCAGGTTTCAGAAACAAATGTTATTCATTGATTGGAGGTATTTAATTATCCTTTGATATCTGTAGTACTGTTGTAGTTTATAAATAAAAATTACTCATAACATCTCACTTCCAAGAGACCTTTTGGTTTTATGGTGTACATTTTTACATTGATACTAGTCCACTCATGCTACCTCATGCCCTAGCCTAGATAGAAGCCCACAAAGTCACAAGCCAATTTCAGCTCCTGATATCTCAATAGCCTTTGTGATCAATAGTCTCCTCTGTCTTCCAGAGCCTTTCCCTTATGTGCGCCTGAAATATACTCCATGGAACCTCAAAACTCCACCCTTGTGGTTTGATATAACCAAACTGGACTTAGCCTGGGAACTCCAAAGCAATCAAGCTACATACCTTAATAAAGACATGTGCCCCCAAGGTCCTGCCTTCCTTATGTCTGCACTCTGCCTTAACCTCCCCTGTGGCCCTTTAAGTGGAGGCATGCTAGGTATTTCCTCCTAAGGAGAGAGCAGTCCCTTCTCTCAGTGAGTACCAATTTGACAAATTCATAACATATACAAAACCCCTTCTATTTATGAACACTACTTACTGTCCAACTTATCATATTACTAAAAATTTAAATGAATAGGGAACACAGAAAATGCAAATAGCATTGGCAGCAATATTCTCAATAATGCAACAAAAACACTTCAAAAGTGCTACCATCAGATCTTTAATTTTCTACTTCTTCCACAGGCAACCTAATATCATGCAACAAAAAAACTGGTATGAGTGGGTTCAAATTCTGATTCTACCGCTCAGTTATTAGCTGGCTTTGGCATATTACTTAGCCTCTGTGATTTTCAGTTTTTACATTTGTTTGATTAGTTTAATAATAACTATCTTAAGTTTTGAGGCCTGGTCATATTCTAAATACAGGGATTGGCACAGAGTGAACTGTCCCATAAAAAATAAGAAATATAATTTTTAAATTAAATTTATTGTGGTTACACTATAGGGCCAACAGGGTCACATAGGTTTCCGTGTACATTTCTATGACATATGATCTGTACATTGCATTCTGTGACCAACACCCAAAGTTAAATAATCTCCTGTCACCTTATAGAATACATAATTTTAAAAATAAGTCTTCATCCTCAAGAGAAATTAAACAAAATGCTTTCCCCCCAGAGTTATGTGACTGGAGACCAAGGCACAATTATATATATATATATATAATCAGGAGCAAACTGCAATAAAATAGCAGGAAAGGAACACATGCAAGTCAAACTCAATCATATAATCAAAATGACAAAGTTAAATGGGGAATACAATTCTAATTTTTAAATAAGAACCAGACTAAGAGTTAAGAATGTTAAAGCTATAACTTATAATGTAAAGGTGAATTAACTAAATCATAAAATTGCCTGGAATGTAAAAAATGAAAATAAACTTTAGAGACAATTTAAAAAATATAATGAAGCAGAATACAGAGATAAAATGTAGAAAAAAAACTACAGTAAAATATTTTCAATATTACATAAAAATGGAAAGCATGGCTGCTCTTAAGAAGAAAAATAAAAAGAAGGACTTACTCAAAGCAACCCAAATGTTTATCTTCCTTGCTTGGCAAAGTTGCCATATTGCTATTATATATGAGAAGAAAAATAAAAGACTAAATTTCATTTCTTATGAATAAAAGAAAACATATGAATTATGAACTCCCGAACTTTCTGACCCCAAAAAGGCATTTGACTTTCTTCTTTGAATTTTGATATCTTTATGATTTTAACCTGGTCCAAGAGAAATATTGTTATAGCTTTAAAATACTGAAGCCCTTTGGAAGCACTAGCCAATTTCTTATACAATCCAACTCTACTGAGCACCTGTATTTTATAATGATTTATCTTTTTTACTTTGATTTAAAATTAAATGCCCTGTTAATGAAATTGAATGACCTTGCTCTATTTTTCTTGTGCTGGTTTCAAAAGCCGTACTTTGTTTATTTCAACTATATTCATCATGTTTTTATGACTTTAGCCCAAAACCATCGAATTCTTCTCTCCTCTCAGTTTCATTTCATATGGAGATTATGGGTTCTTGTTTTTTCAGCTTGATGTTGGTCATGGTCACTGTTTTTCCATCACTGATTCACCAATCTACTTTTAAAGCATTAGTATATTTACTTCGGCAGAATGTAGTTAGAATAGGAAAAATGTAGAAATCAAATTAAGCTAAAACTCAAAATTAGTTTTAGGGCTTACAGAGATTTTACTGAAAGTAAGAGATCCTTTTGGCAATGAACTAACTTTTTTCATAATATTTATAGGATGAACATTTTAACTGTCTAATAACTTCCATAGGTATAGTAAGGGAATTCAATTTATACAGTCACTATAGTTCTTTTTTTCCACTTCAATATGAGAAAAGTTTTTATATCTCAAACTGTATTCATGTTAATCTAAATTTTTATATTTCTATTTAGATAACTTTATAAAACATTTCTGTATATGAGACTCTTAAAGTGATAAAATTGAAGCATAGACATTTTAAATGTCTTGGTGATGTGCATGTAGCTAGAATCACTGTTGAGAATCAAATCAAATGGTTCTTATTCCAGTTCTATTTCTTACAACTCCAGTGTTGCCCTTCTATGTTCTTTAGAATCTGCCTTGTTCCTCATTTCCCTCCTGTCTTCCCTTCTTCTAATCATAGTCATCCTGAACACTATGCTAAAACTGAGAGGAAACTGATAATTGACCCAGTAATTTGATCTAAGACTATTCTGTATAGAATTAATGTTAGGCCATACATACAGATCTTCTTCAGAAAAACAAAGAAACTCTAGAAAAAGTGCTTAAAATACATAGGTTATTGAGTTTGCTGGGAAAGGCAGATTCAACACACCCTTATTTAGTAGAATAAGGGTGTGTTGAATCTGCCTTATTCAGTAAACCCTTATTCAGTAGAATAAGGGAGGGCCATGAGTCTGAAACACTGACTTGCCAAGAGAAGAAGAGGTCACGCAGCCTGTACCAGGTTATCCACTCGTGTGGGACTGGTTTTTCCTATTTCGTGCTCAAGCACACTTTTGTTCTGCTTAAATGTTCTACTTAAGCATCAGTGGCCCCCAAACACACTGCCAGCTTTCAGGATTTCAGTCTCCAAGGAAAAAGAATCAGGGCTTAATAAGAGGTAACTTGGTAAAGTAGGTAAATTCCAGCATAGGCTGTGTGGGAGGAAGGGACCTGCTAGCCATGAGGGACCCATATACACTGTTGGAGCTGATGTTGCCCTGTCTTTTCTTGTAAGTAAAGCTGTTTCACTTTGTATTTGACTGTATTTTGTTTTCTTCAGTAACTCTGATACCAAAAGGCAACGGGCAGAAATGTTTGGATCCCTCCCTTGGGATTGGTAACTGGTGCACAGTACTACTCTTGACAAAGTTCAATACAATATTTGGAGTGTTTTCCAAGATATTTATGTAAATATTTTGGTTCTTAGTGTCTTTTTCTCTCTTTGAGGTGTATTTTTTTTTTTTGTTCCTTGGTTTTCATAAATGTTAACACTAGTCAGAAAGAGTAGGACATACTCTGTCTCACTTCAAATTTAGTGTTAACCCACTTTGGTTTGTCTTTCACCTAAGTCATTAATAACTTTCATTAAAATTAAACTACCTTCAAATAGAACAAATTTATTTTTCTCAAGTAAAAGATAAATACAAATTAGAGAAGCAATGAAAACTAGAGAACTGTTAAATTATATCCTGAAAGTATTAAAAGCAAACAATTTTCCACATAGAATTATCAGAATTCACTAATGTTAACATTGTAATTAATTAGCTATGAATAATAGGAGTGGAGTGAAGGAAAGGCCTGACAATATAGGCATGTTCCCTACAAAACATTGGAGGAAGGTGACTGGACAAAGGGAAGATAGATTCATGCCCAGTAAAGCTGGGATGACATAGGGAAGGTACTTGTCTGTCAATCACACCTGGGGACTGAGATAGTTGGCCAGAATGGATATCGTATATCCCAAATTTCTGTAAGTGCTCTGAAATTTGGGATATATAATTCCCCAAACAAAGAAGCTCGCTCTCTTGTGTTCTTGGTTCCTCTTGGCACACTTGGATCCTGGCTCATGCTTGGCTTCCTGGCATTTCTCCATGTTGCCCACACCCATGTGGACCCCCACGCACACAATGGACTAATGAACTGCAGCAAACCTGATACTTGGTGAAAGTAAATTAACTCAAACAAGGGGAAGTAATATTAGGACAAAAGAACAAATAGAAAAGGAACATTAAGTTGGTAGATTTTAAAGTAAAATTTGTCAGTAATCACCAAATAAAATATTTGATATATTCTCCTTTAAAACAAACATCATCAGACAGAACTAACATAACCAACAATAACAAAAATATCAACTACTTAAAGCTTATAAATATAGACAAAGAAATTTTAAAAATAAAAAAAATTGAGAAATCTTGCTAGATTGAGAAACCTTCTCAGTGTGGAAACACTGAGAAGTCTGAACTAGCTCTACTAGTTCCAGGGACATATTTACCATAAAATAATACCAGGAACATATTTTAAGGCATAAGCATAATTAAACGTAGAGAAAAACTTTTCCTTATTTTAAAAAATGAATGAATTCCCACAAGAAAATATGACAATCCTAAATTTATATGAATGTAAAAATTTAGCTTTAAAATCTATAAAATATAAAGCTGGCAACATGTATAGGAGAAATAAACTTAAAATCATATTAGAAGGGTTTGTTTTTTGTTTTGTGTTTTAATATACTTTTAGTTACTGGTAAGAAATTTCACCAAAAAGAAATATCTAAAACACTCCATGTATTAAGTATATAGAAGAGTTGAACAATTTGCTTAACAAACTTTACGTAATGAGCATGCACAAAATTCTGAACTTATTGACTACATGTTAGTATTGTTTTCAAGAAGTAAAAATAGTAATTATAAAAATTGACCACATACAAGGAAATAGAGAAAGTTGAACATATTACAAATGATTGGAATCAGAGAACATTTTCTTTGGACACAGTGAAATTGAGTGAAAAATCAATAACAAAATGCTAGAAGGCAAATGTTATTCTTCAGTGCTTTGCCTTATATTAGGTCATTTATGAAATAAGATACATGGTCATGAATTCAGATTTCAAACAGACTAGCTCTGTTTAACCTTTCATTATTTGGCAAGGAGCCTGTGGCATGTCCTTAATAACAGGAATAATAAAGGACCTTTGAAATATATAGATAAGACATTAATGAATTTTCATTATAAAACTGTAAAAAGTAGAAATAATATTGAAGTACACATTTAGATCCTCCAAATTCTCAAGGCTAACCTATGTTATCAGGTTTTTTTTTTTTAATGCTTTCAGATCTTGTTTTATACATTTAACTTACAATATTAACACTGGGAAAATATATTATCAAGTACATATCAAGTTGATATGGTAGTATGTGTCAATCTATGATGAGTATAAACTGACAATTATTCCACATTTCTCCTATTTTCTTAAGGCTACCTTAAATATGTTTTCTGCTTTTTCCAGATATACAGGCAGACTGTCTAAAATAGGAAGTTTCACTGTAGCTGCAAAGACTAGGATATATTTCAGGAGTATCATTTCGTGTGTAAGTCTATCACTATGTATGTCATATTAATTTTAGAAAGTAGTGCCAATCTCAACATCAAATATCATGCTCCTTAGCATGTGCTTTTGCTTCAGGAGAACATACATCATACCTGTTCACCAATGTGAAAACAGCACCTAGCACATAAACTGTCATATTAGTATGTACTCAAAAATTGTTGCATGGTTGGATGAATGTACTCAGGGGGAAAATGGTTATAGGCCCAACAATGTGGAAATCTAGTTAGAATATCTTCAAAGTCTAACTTGTTCTGGTGGATTAAGGCCAGAAGTATATCCATAGGGGAACATCTGTTGACCCTAGAGCTCAAAATAGATTGACAGCTCTGCAGCATTCTAATTAAATGCAATTTTCTTCCCTGAGGAAAAGCTGGACAGTGAGCCAGAAGCACAACTAGCACCCTGGATATCCTATTTCATAATCATCATTATTATTAATACTACAATTTTTATTCCTACCTGCATTTGCATTACTTTAGTTCAGTTTGATGCCCAAGTCAGTCATATTTGCTCAGGACCTAGGTCTCCTACCCCATGTACAATTCCACTCTATTATCTGAAAAGCATTTCAGAACTTGAAAACTTCCAAAGGAAGAATAATTAACTACTGCTATTCTTTCACACACAAGATCGCACTTTTAAAGTCAACATATACATGAAAATAAATAGCAAATTGTTGAATATTAATATACTTTTCTTTTGCATTTATGCCTATGATTTTCCCATCCTCAACAACTCTGACCTCAAAATGTAACTATATAGAAATTTATTCATTTATTTTTAATATATTTTTACTTAGTTCCTAGAGGAAGGGAGAGGGAGATAGAAACATCAATGATGAGAGAGAATCACTGATGGGCTGCCTCCTGCACGCCATCTATTGGGAATTGAGCTCACGACCTGGACAGGTGTCCTGACTGGGAATCGAACTGTGACCTCCTGGTTCATATGTCAGAGGTTGACCAATGAGTGACATCAGCTGTGCGATGTAGAATTTTAACCACAATACTTATAACATTGAAAATATAGTTTCTTTATTTTTCTTTTCTGATTTGATCCTCCTTGCAAGATACCATTCCACAAACAGTTTTTCGTATTTGTAGAGCTACATTGCATTCCATTTCTGTTGACAGTTACATTCCCAGTCTTAGGAACAAAGCATCACATCATCGCCCAAGACCAGAGACACTCCACTATAATTCAATCCCGGCTGCTTAAGGCTGTACACAGCACTCATTCTGCACTCACATATTCAAGTTCAGTGAATTGTTTGGTTAGGTCACCTGGGCCAAATGTGAGAATTGCTTGAGACTTTTTAGATCCAGACTTATTTCAAAGCTGTTAGCCCTTCAGTAATTCAAGCCATCAAAACACCAGCTACATGTGTTGGAGATTTCCTACAAAGTCTAAAAGTCAAAAAATCAGGTGCTGATTTCTGACATCGATGTACCTTTTAGTTTGGAAGATATAACACACTTCCATTTGCTCAGGAGGTTCGATAAATTGACAAGACCCTTTATTTTTGTAGGATTCATTTCCCTTCCATTCACTGAACCTATGTTTTTTTCAAGTCATTTGAGATACCTGCAATCTTGTACCTCCAATTTTTTATTGAGTTTCAGGGTGGTGTCCTTCTGAATGGTGACAAAATAGGTTTCTTTTTATTAAGTTTTGTCTAAAATAAGATAGGACACGTGAATAGCACCAAATTGACAAATAAATATTCATTACAATGTCTCTTTCTCCATCATTTTAATTTCTATTTTATTCCCTGGCAATTTGATCTGTCCAGGAAGAAAATCATATATCCATAAACACTAATTCAAATAAAATGTCAATACATTGCAAGTAGTTCCTTCTACACAAAGACTTTCCTTTTATTAGAATGTCCTTCCTGCAGTTACCTACCTTTATCTAATTTGCTCCTGCTTTTGTTATCTCAGCTCAAATTTTCACCTTCTTCAAGACACCTTCATTAGCAACCCTATGTGAAACAGCACTTACCTTACTACTGAAATTTTCTATCTAGCACAGCCATTATTGGCATTCAAAAATACATAGGTTTAATTTTGAGAACGTATACGTAATTATAGTTGTTTAGGTATATTTTAATATTTTCTAGTGTTTCCTGTTTTTAATAATGTTTAGTCACTTATTATTATGAAATATATTTACAAAAGATGATTACCTATAATGTATTAGTGAGGTATTGCAACTAATAACAACAAATTACTAATAATCAAA
This sequence comes from Pipistrellus kuhlii, assembly GCF_014108245.1. Lineage (NCBI taxonomy): Eukaryota > Metazoa > Chordata > Mammalia > Chiroptera > Vespertilionidae > Pipistrellus > Pipistrellus kuhlii. Next base: position 64,368,187 of record NW_023425540.1, on the reverse strand, counting down.
ATAATTTAATAATACCTAAATACTTACTAAGTACCTGCAACTAAGAAGAAATATATTTACAAAATACCTTGAAGTCTATGCACTCAAGCTTTTTTTTACTTTAAACATTTCTAACTTTCCCTTTCTTGCTAAAAGAATACCATTTTTAAAACCTCTTATTTTATTATAGTATTAGTATCTAGCACATATTAACAGAATATTGTTTAGTTTTGTCTTTTTTTTTAAATTTATCCAATGACTTAATGTTGTATACATTTATGTGATTTGCTTTTATGGTGACTATAATAGTGCTGAGACTGATGATTCCTGATGCACATTGGTCACACTTTCAATTGTTGTTTAGAGCTGAATTGTCTTATAATTTATTTAGTCACTCTCCTGTAGATGGACACTATTGCTTTACAGGTGAAACAGTGTTTTATCACTTCAAATAATCCTAATATGAATATTCATCTACAGGCCTGCCTGTGTAAGTGCACAACTTTTTTGCTGTTTATATTTTCTACTTTTGTTCCACATTTTTCTACTTTCACTGCAGCCAGCATGATGCCTCCTGCACCTATTCTCTTTCACAGCTGAGATAGTATGCGTGTTCTGGTTTTTTGTTCTGTTTTGTTTTTTTGTTTGTTTTTTTGAAGAGATTTTATCTCTCTTTAGATTTCAGGTTACTTAATTGCATGTACATTCAGTTTTCCTATGTATTCAAGAAAAGTTATACGTTTGGCTTTTTCTCATTGTTATTGTGGGAGTAACACTGTTTTTAGTTTTCTACATCCTGAGCAAAAGCAAAAGCCCTGCATTAGATTTTAATACATGAAACAGAAATAGTTGGGGGACCATTTTAAGAGATAAGTATTAGTAAACAAAATGATTTGTGATGAACCTTGAATTTGTGATAGTGTTTTTCACTGTTGTCACTGTATTTTGTTTTTCTAAACAAGAGAAAGCAAAGACTGAGACTAAAAAAATATTTCTACTATTATATCTCTTTAGCTTTATGGTGGGTCCAAGTCTGTCAACAGTGTTATTCTCAGTATATCGGGTCTAGTAATAATTAATGTCGTTTTTTACATTCGTTTAAAATCTTGCTTGGCATTGACTTGTATTGACATAACCTTCAAACACGTGGTATCTACAGAACGTGTGAAGTGCAATTAACAAGTTTTGCTTGAAAAAGTTTGTGTTTGGTTTGGTTTTTGTTGCAAAACTAGGGCTAAGAAGATGGCAGATAAGAGCATATTCGGCACTGCATGCTTTACGAGTTCCAATTAGGAAGAAAAGCAAGTGAGGCTGCAAAAAACATCTGCAGTGCTCTTGGTCAAGATGCAGTTAGCGCCAGAAAATGCCAGCGTTGGTTTGAGAAATTTCGCGAGGGAAATTTTTCGTTAGATGACAAGAGTAGTCGAGGCTGTGTGTCCAATTTTGATCAAGAAGCTCTTCAAGCTCTTTTGGTGCAAAATCCTCAAATTACCCAACAAGAACTTGCGACAACTTTAAATTGTTCACAAAAAACAATTTCCAATCAATTGCGTGCACTTGGCAAAGTCCAAAAGTTTGGAAAATGGGTTCCTCATGAGTTGACCGACAACAACCGTAATCAAAGAGTCACAATTTGCAGTTCGCTCCTCTCTCGTCAAAACCGTTTGCCGTTTTTAGAGCAAATTGTTACCGGAGATGAACAATGGGTGCTGTATGTTAATTTGAAAAGGTGGCCTCAATGGTTGGACAAAAATGAGGCTCCGCAGCCCACGCCAAAACCTGACTTGCATGCGAAAAAAGTGATGTTGTGTGTTTGGTGGAATTTTAAAGGAATTCTTCATTATGAACTCTTACCATCTAACCAAACCATTACAAGTGCAGTGTATAGTGCCCAATTGGAAAAGTTAGCCCAAGCTTTAAGAGAAAAAGAACCCGCACTGATTAATCGGAAGGGCGTAATTCTTCACCACGATAACGCACGACCGCATACTGCAAGAATCACTGCTGAAAAACTGCGCCAGTTGGAATGGGAAGTTCTCCCTCAACCTGCATATTCTCCTGATATTGCCCCTTCCGATTACCATTTGTTTCGTTCTTTGCAAAACTTTCTTCTTGGAAAAAAATTTAATAATGAAGAATGCCTCAAAAATGCATTGACCGAATTTTTTGCATCAAAATCACAAGAATTTTACAACAGAGGGATTAAAATGCTTCCTGAGCGTTGGGCACAAGTAGTAGAAAACAACGGCAACTATATTGTTGATTAAATTTTGTTGTATTGTTTAAATAAATTCGATTTAAAAAAGTATTAGAAAACGACATTAATTATTACTAGACCTAACATTCTTTATTCATAGAAGGTTAGGTATCTGAAATAGTTCTATCTCAAAATAAAAAGAAATAGAAAACTAATTCTATTTGCTAATAAGATGATCATATATTTAATCTAACTGTACCTTTGTTAGTATTCTGCACTTTGTACTGCCATTCTAGATTGTGAGGTACAAGCAAGTTTACCGTATTAATTATCACACCCCCACTGCAGTGTCTTCAGAACATGTCTTGATGCATTAATAGACTAAAAGCCAATTGCATATGATAGGTTTTCTAACCTTTTCCAGGAAAAAATAATGTATTTTTTTTATTTTCAGAAGCCATGCTCTCTTTTTTCTCGAACTAAGAAAATACCAGCTCTACAAAATGTTCAACTCTTATTCCATTACAAAGCTATTAACAATTACAATGTCAGTGATTGAACTGTACACTTTGTCCCTATAAAATCTCAATTCGCTACAGTTACATTAATTAGTTTATTTCCTGATGCCATGGCAATACCCCCGAGGAATGTACTTTCAGAGAATGTAATACATTAACTCTCTGATGGAAACATTTAAACTACCGGAGATGGCAAATTACCAAGTTATCACTGCAGTAGTTTAAACTTGCTAATTCTTATTCTGTGTAAAAGTAATTTACCACCAGAAAGTAGTTTATCACACCTGGCATCACCCCTATCACTTAACTCTTTCACTCTATTTTTACATTGTATAAGGACAATGAATTTCTGAAGAGTATGAGTAAAAGGTATAGTGAGATGAGATATGCAAGCTTGAAATGTAAGTTTAAAGTTATGAGAAATCCAACATGAAATATAATAGAGATAATGGCAGCTATGCTAATATTTGCATAAATATTGATTATTTTGCTGCCGGTATGGAAAAATGTTCTAGAGAACAATATTATAAGGAAAACTACAAATAAAGGCAATAATCTCAGCTATTTGAGATTGGATACCGGCTTTGCCATTTCATATGAGCCTGAGCTTAAATGTCTTTGTATAGATGATGATAATTAAATAGATAGATAGATAATAGATAGATGACATGATGGATGATAGATAGATAGATAGATAGATAGACAGATAGAATGAAAAAAAGAACATGTTTTATTCCTAGTTAGGGAAAGAAAAATTCAATACCGTCAAGATGTTAGTTCTTCCCACATATACATTTAATGCAATACCAATAAAATCCCAGCAAGTGATTTGTGGATATCGACAAACAGATTCTTTAGGTTTATATGGAGAGGCAACATAACCCCAATAGCCAACATGATAAAAAAGGATAAGAATAAATGTGAAGGACTAATATTACCCTATTTTAAGACATTCAGTAATCAAACACTATAATAATGGCATAGAAGTAGACAGTAGATCAATGGAACAGAATAGAGAGCCCAGATATAGATCCACATAAATATAGTCAACCGATCTTTGATTTTTTTAAAAAAAAGCAATACATAGAGCAAAATTAGTTTTTTTCAACAAATGATACACAAAAAATAAATCTAGTTACAGGCCTTTACAAAAATTAACTCAAATGGAACAAAGCCCTCAACATAAAATGCAAAGTTATAAAAATTCTAGCAAGGAACAAGAAGAAAAATAGGTTATCTTTGCTTTTATTTTACCTTTTTGTTGTTGTTAATCCTCACCTAAGGATATTTTTTCCATTGTTTTCAGAGAAATTAGAAAAGAGAGAGAGAGAGAGAGAGAGAGAGAGAGAGAGAGAGAGAGAGAGAGGGAGAGGGAGACTGACTTCTACTGTTGCCTCTTGCATTGACCCAAAGTGCCTTTGACCTGAACTAAACCTGCAACCTTTTGGTGCGTGGGCTGACACTCTAACCACTAAACTACACCAACCAGGGCAATTTTGGCTTTTTGATACAAAACAAAGACACAACCTGTGAGAAAAAGATTTGCTAAAATAGACTTTCTGAAAATTATAATTTTGCTCCACTAAAGACAAGAGAATGAACAGGAAGCAGTGGGATATGCAAAAAAGGCTTGCAAGAAACACATTTGAAACAGGACTTTCCTACAAATAATAAAAATACCTTTTAAACTAAAGAATAAGAAAACAATTAATCCAATTTAAGTAATGGACCAAAGTCCCTAACTGGAAAGCTCATCAGAGAAAATGTACAGATGGCAAATTAGCACATGAAAACATGTTCCACATCACATACCATTGTGGAAATGCCATTACAATGACAATGAATGCCACTACATACCTATTAGAATATCCAAAATCTGTGACACTGACAACACCCAGTACTGATTAGCATGTAGAACAACTAGAACTCTCATTCACTGCTGGTGGGACTACAAATTGTCACAGCCATTTTGGAAGACAGTTTGGTGATTTCTTACCAAACTCAACACGTTTTTATCCTACCCACCAGCAATTGTGTTCCTTGGTAATTATCCAAAGAAGGCAGGAATGGAACCTGCAACCCACATACATGCCTTTGACTGGAGTCAAACCCACAATCCTCTGTGTGCAGGCTGATGCTCTAACCACTAAACAATGCTGGCCAGTACTCCAAAATATTTAAATCTTCTGAGGGGTGGAGATATTGCATACAGTCAGTAAGGTTAAAAATAAAGGTTCACAATCTCTGGGTATTGAAAGCCTTAGGGGAAAAACAGTGTCTCTGAACCATTAAAGATGACAGCAGAACAAAAACAAATCTTGTTTATCAAATGGTATGATTCTTTAAGCAATATGAGACTTTTAAGTGCAAAGTGAATTCTAGAATTATCTCCTTCCCTTAGGCTAAACTATTAAAAATGGAGAAACTTTATATTTCCTTAGTATGTAATCACACAAAGATTATTCTACATGTTGTTTTATTTCCTCTTTACCTTTCCCATTGGCTCCTTCACTGAAGTGTTCATACTACTTCAATAGCCTTTAAAATTATAGTATTCTAATAAAAATAACTCAAATGTTTTCTAATTTAAAAATGTTAAGCCCTAATTGTGTTCCATTCTCTGTGCCATGTGTAAGGACTATCTAAGTTCCAGGATGGAAAAGGAAAATTTGTAGAAGAATTCTGTCTTGTCCTAAGTGTGTACACTCCAGGCCTACCTTACTGCTTCTAATCAGTTAAGTTTTAATGGTGAGAAAATGAAAAGTTTGTCAATATTATATATATGGACATCAGAGTTGTCATTGTTCTATCCTAAAAAAATAAACTAGAAGCCTCTGACATATTATAAAGGGGCTTCAAGGAGAAATGTGACACTTGATTTCTGATGGCACATTAAACCCATGTAATATTCCTGATAGATGACCCCTCATACAAATGAGAATGAATCAAGAATTTTGACTTTAAAACGATACATATGATGGAGCTACTAAAGGAGCAGATCTCTCACAAAGAGCTGTAAGCTCCAGACAGCATGTGGAAATTAGCTTGTAAATGCTCTGAAGAGGGACCAGAGGCAGGTGATTCTGGAAGAAGACTGGTGTTTGGAGAAAGAGTCGCAGTGGGCAAATTCCCAGTCTTTTTAGTTTCTGGACTGCGGCCAGGCCTCTTTGGCTTGAGGCCAGCTGGACCATGAGAGATTGCTAAATCTTACTGGCCTGAGAACTGGATATTATATGAGACAGGCAAATGTCTTATAGGGTAAGGAGCTCACAAAAAGAGAAGAACTAGAGAGGGGGTATCAAAAATCTGTATATAAAATCGTTCATAATTTCCAAGTAAATCAGAGTTACTCTAAACAGCCCACTATAGATAGAATAGAACTGAGATTTGAGTTAATACCTGATTGCCAGAGTTTATCATTTAAATTCAACTAAATTTAAAACCGGTTTGCTGAACTAAAAAAGTCATCACTCTTCCAAGGAATATAGCAGAATCCAGAGTCTTCACAGCATGATATTTGCATTACATTTCTATATAATTAAACATATCTTTCACCTTAGATCCTGATTTTTGTCAGTTGGCTAATTAGTTTAGAGTTCATGTCAGTTTATCAATATGTATCAATGAGGTATGCTCACAAAGTTTTCTTCTAAGGAAGATTTTACCATTTAAATAGTGAAAGTTTCAGAAAGAAAGGCAGGGGACATTGTTCTGTGGGTAAGCAGAGTCCTTTATCATTAAATATATTTATTCCTTTCGTTTCAATACCTTCAGTCCTTTGGGTTTATAAATAAGGCCCCAATTTTCAGCATCCTAATATTTGACTCTCTATAATCACTTTAGTAACATTATTTTAATGCAGTCAAAAGAATAAACCTGCCAAGGATAGATTATAATAGAAAGCAGAATATTTCGTCTTACTTAACTACACACACAAACAGTGAACTGTGAGAAATGAACCTATCAGGAAAACGGGTTTTATATTGAGGTCCACCTAAAAAAAGGTGGCTATCAATAAAGCCATATACATCCAAAATATTAGAATCCATAAAAATATGTTTATCCTATATAATGATTAACAAAACATTGACAACTGAATAGCTTTCTTTCAGGCGGTCCAGGAAAGAGGGGTATGATAGTGCCTTGAGGCCTTTGGGAATCCTCAATGAGCCCATGTGGGTGTTGTCCCTTAGAGCAGAGGAAGAGATACTTCTGCCTGTTTTATCTAACCTTGTCTCTTATCATGGATCTTTTCTCCCAAGAGTTTAGGGATCTTTAAAACCAGATCTCAGAACTATCTCACCCCTCTTTCAAACCAAGAGACCTCTACTCATTATCACAACATCTCTAGTTAAGTTATTCTTTAATTCCAGAAAGATGTTTAGAAATCAATTGATACATTTGAATAAAATGGGAACTAACTACCATAGGTAGTTTTTGACAAACAATCCATTATTCACTTAAATTGTCAGACAACATGTATGAATCAACCCTGAGCTGTGAGCGGGGTGCAACCTGCTCAAAACCATCTGACTATTCATTCCTGCACCGAGGAAGAAGTGAAGACTCCCCAAGGTGAGAAGAGAGAAGAGTCAAGAAGCATCAAACCAGGTTCAAAACTATCCACTGACTGTATTTTATTTTTTAATATATTTTTTATCGATTTTAGAGATGGAGAGAGAGAGAGAGATAGAAACATCAATAATGAGAGAAAGTCATTTATCGACTGCCTTCTGCACACCCCCTACTGTGGATGGGCCTGCAACCTGGGCATGTGCTAATGCTGTATCCACTGAGCGGAACCCAGCTAGGGCTATCCACTGGCTTTCTATAATATTTAGGAAATAATCCTTACCTACTTCTAGTTTGAAGGCCTTTCCTGGTACCAACTCTAGCCACTCTTCTTGGCTTTCTTCACACAGCTCAGTCCTTTACTAGATCTTTGCTCCTGTTCCTCCCCCTACTTGGAGAACAGGCTCTTTGCTCAGATTCCTTGTTTCCTCCTTGTATCACTCATGCATATACTCAAACACTGATTTCTCAGAGGAGCTTTCTCTGATCTTCTCTTGAGTAGCCTCTCATTCCCCACTATTGTCCCTCTACTTCTATTGCTTTACTTGCTTTTAATTTTTGTCAAGGTGACTGTCACTCCTTAATATTACATTCAATATAATTATCTATCCTTGACCTAGAATGTAAATTCAGGGCAAGGGTTTTATTGATAATTATATCCCTGACACATACTAGATATTTAATAATATTTTTTAATTCAATGATAGTTTAATGTTATATTGAAAAGGTATATGGGCAATTTTTTTTATCCATTTACTTCATCATATAAAACAATAATTTTTATTTTATTTTATTTTCCTTTCACCTTCTTCCCTGCCACAATCAACATACTGTTGTCCATGTCCATGAGTTCTCTCTTTTTATTTTTTTAACTCAATCTCCCCACCATCCCCACAACAACCCCACCCAGAGCTGTCTTTGCTCATATATTTAGACAAACATATTTTAAATTTCATTTGGAATAAAATGTGATTCTTCTAAAATTTCCATTTGTTTACAAAATATTATTCTTTTGGAAAATAGACAAATGTGCCAATTATTAGTCCAGGGCTATCTTGTACTGGATATAACTTCCTTTTAAAAATTGGTCCCAATTAAAGATACTATAACTCTGAAATTACTTTGTAACTAGAGCCCTTATGCATTAAATTTTGTGCACATCAGGGGGGTGGTCCCTCAGCCTGGATTGTACCCTCTTGCAATCTGGGACCACTGGTTCCTAGCTGCTTGCCTGTCTGCCTGCCTGATTGCCCCTAATCACTCTTCCTGTCTGCCTTATCACCCCTAACCACTCACCTGTCTGCCTAATCACCCCTAATTACTTGCTTTCCTGCCTGATTGCTCCAACCACTTGCCTGCCTGCCTGCCTGCCAATTTGCCCCTAACTGCCTCTGCCTCACCCCCCACCACCATGGCTTTGTCTGGAAGGATGTCTGGAATGATATCCAAAAGGTCATTTAGCTGTCCAGGCTAATTAGCATATTATGCTTTTATTATTATAGATAGCTTTGCAAAATTGTAATGTTAAAATGACAGAAAAAAGCAGATTAAAAATTAAACTACAAATGATCTTTGATGAAAATGGAGCATGGGTAGACAATAACCTGAGATTGCAATTATTATCAGAGCAAGCCTTTAAATTATTCTTTTAAAAATACCACCTTGTTATCATAATCAACAGAGTTATTATACTAAGTGCTTTTAGGTTCAAGATACTCTGTTAGGTACTGTGTGAATAACAAAAGAGCTTATGAGTTTAAAATTAAATTGTCAATATAAGACTTTTAAGACATTAAAAATATAGAAATTTCAGACAAAACATGATAATTAGAAGAAAATATGCTAACATGGGGTCAGAAGACAGGAATCTCTATGGACGGATATAATCCATTGGAAATAGAATAAGAAGCTGAACTGAAGGCAATCAGTGATTTAGAAAATAGATAAGAGTAATTCAAGGTGATAAAAAGGTCAGGAAGATGTACTCAGCAGTTTTGACATCAGCAAATATGCAGAGCTCTGTAACAAATGCAGAGTTTCTGCAACATAGAAGAAAGAGATACATACATCTTCAAAAGAAAGCGTTTGGCCACACTACTAAAAGGGCCAGTTAAAAGTTAGTCTCCAAAACACATTTTTCTAAAATTTACTATAACTGAAAATATAAGTCATTTTTAATTTTTCATGGCAAGAAACAAATTATTTTAGAGATCTTCTTATAAAATTAAGCTTATGAGAAAAGTTTTTTTAGCATTTGAATATGACACCTCTGACAGAATCTTTCGTCTTTAATAATACTTAACACATTTAAAGAAAATGTTTGTGCTTTCCTTATCATGGATATATATATATATATATATATATATATATATATATATATATGTAATTTTCAGGCAAAATTAGCTTAATAGAACATCTAAAAAACTTCATGAATTACTTTGTCTTAACCATAAAATTAGAAACAAGTTTGACATTTTAATATGAGTAAAACATTTTAATGAGTATAAAATATGTTTAAAAATGTTTCTAAAACTAGTCTGTCTTCAGCAAGAAAGGTAAAATAAACCTTAGAGTGTAAAATATTCTTGGCATAAAATGTTATTTACAGGTCTCAGACACACTGTATGGTTCTCTGGTATCAAACGCATCCCCATTCCAGAGGCAGGATTCTGGTACCCTTTTGTCTTCACCTGACAGACTGAAATCTCATCCCATGACTGAACACAAGGCCAAGACTCAGCTACAACCCTAAAGCCTAGAGGTTTAGGCTCCACACTTTGTTGGATTCATTTACCCAGTTCATGTGGATTGAAGCATAACTCTAAAACACTTGATGCAAACCCACTAACTTCATTTCATTGGTTCTTATGAAGAGTCTATTCCAAAAATCCTGCTAGTCAACATTCAACTATTGTCTCACACACAGAAAAAAAACAAAGTTTCACATTCAGAATATTAATCAGCATTGCTGAAGCCGGGCTACCCATTAGAACAACAGCTATGTGTCAGGAAAGAAAGAAAGTAGGGAAATTCCTGGGCAAGTAGAATGGAGAAACTGAGACAAGAAAATTAAACAAGGCCAAACTGTTTGGTAGTCTGTGCATCACAAGATCTTACCTTTCCCAAACAGGTGCACTTGAAAGCAAATGGCTAATACCTGTCCTCCCTGATCAGAGAATACATAGCTTAAGTCACCCTGGCCTGAGAAAACACAGAACAGTGACCCCAGCTAAACACAAGGACAAACATCACATGGGGGATGCTAAGGCAGGAGCACAGGAAGGGTTGGGGGCAGGGAGTTATGCCACCCACTGAACAAAGAAGTCAGCAGTCTTGGGACTTGCCAAGATAAAAATCACCAAATGTATGTGCAAACCTTCTGAGAAAAGCCATAAGTAAAAGGGAGACCTTGAAACCTAGTCTGCTATCCAAGCTATCTGGCAGGAAAGCTTTGAAACCTATTGGCACCAAAAAATGTGGGTGTTGAGTCCCAGTTCTAGTCTCACCAAAATAAAAAAGGAAGTTGCAGATAAACATGATGAATGAAACCAAAGTTTATTGGGAGAAATTGGTCTTGGAAAAGGTGTAGCTGGAGTTCCAAGAGCAGGCCAGTGTCCGGAGCTCCCTTTCCATGTTACAGTTGGGAGTAGTTTAGTATCCAAGCTAATTCAAGTCTAATAGTCTATGTCTGAGGTCCACATGGCCATAAGCCTCACAGGCACAGGGAGGTGCTCCCTGCCACAGGAATGAGTATCAGGAATCCACTGCATGCTCCAAGAAGAGTGAGAGTGAGAGGAAGTTAATTTAGGGGGTGGGTAGTCATGCTAGCACCTAATTGGTCTTTTCAAATAATCCTACCTTTGCAATATCCTTTAGATTGGTTTATACACCTTACTGCCTGGGATTGGTTATTGGCACGCTGCCTGTTTTAGCAATATCCATACATTTTAAAGTCCAGGCCCCTCTCATGAGTGCCCTTCCTTTCCAGCTCAGTTGCGGTGACTCAGTACCTACGCCTAATTGATTCTAGGTTCTACTTCCTTTCCCATGGTCCCACCCCTCTCTACCTAGCTTCCTTCTGTCTCCTCACTATGTTATTGGAAAATCAAACTCCCTATCTATCAGCAGGGAACAGACTTGGAGAATGTTAAATGAAGCTTTTTGGGAAAACTGTATAAATTCCATGCCTATATCTACCAGTAAATGACTGAATCAGACAGGATTTTCAGCTTATCTTCAGCACAGAGCAAATCATTTTCTCTCTTCCGCTGCTAATAGTAAACAATGTTACTTTCTAGAATAGCTGTTGCTCACAAAAATAATAACTTGCCCACTTCCATACATGCCAACTTCCATGCATGCCTGTTAAAAAATAAGAAAGGAAAAATAACTTTCTCCTCCCAGGCCATTCCCAGTCCCCTATCCTGTCAAAGTGTACTCTGTAAACACAGAAGGAAGAGAAAAAACAACAGCCATCATGAAAATTTACCCAATAGTTTAATGAGTGTGTCTTTCAAAAATATTATTTCTTTTTTGTTAACCTATGTGGAATTTAGAGTTTGCTGATAAAGGATCCTAAAATTCAGGATGGCAAGAGAAGGGACATAATGTGACTGAGCAAGTACACTGTTTTAACATACAAGAAGAATTATAACGTGCTTTTCTAAAATAATAAAGAGATAATGTAAATACTTTCTAAACCAAGAAAAAATACCTAGATTTTTCCATACCAAAATATTTGCATTTTTATAATCACCAAGCCATAGTTGAAAGGTAATTTTTTATGGCTAAAAAAATCTTTGTATATTTTCTCTCTTTTTGGAAGAGATTATCTTATATATCATGATGGCAAATTCCTATTAATTCTTTGACAATCACACCAAACATTTCTTATTCTAGGAAGCATTCTTTGCATTGTTATTCCTGAAACAAAACTGATCAATTTTTCTATTATTCTATCACTGCAGCCTCATAACAACATTTGTCAATCTCTGTCTGTGTCATGTGACAGCCCAAATACGCATCCTGCCTTGTAGTCCATAAGCAGCTACTGGGCAGGGAAAGTTTATTATTCATCTTTGCTGCACTTGGAACTAAGAAGAGGCCAGCACCTGGCAGATGCACTATCTTGTGAATGAATGAATAAATCAATGAAGAAATGAATGAATAAATTTAGCATCATTCTGAGAAAGAGTGGAAATTAAGTCAGAATACCATAAATACCATTAATGCACATTAAATCATGCATCATAAGTTGGAGAAATTTTAATCAATGTATAACCAATCATTATAAGTTCAATTATATCTTAATACAGTACTAAGTACATTATGTCACCTAATTAGCAAAGCTCATATATTAGGCATTAATTTCATTTTCTTTTTAATATAAAGATATTGAGAATGAGAGGTTAAATAGCTGATCTTCATATAATTATACAAAGGCATCAAGAAAGAAGCTAAATAAATAGGACTAAATCAAACTAAAAAGCTTCAGCATAGCATAGAGAATCACTGACATGATGAAAAGAGAACCTATACCAAACAGGAGGCAATATTTGCAAATCACTTTATCTGATAAGGGGTTCCCATCCAAAATACATGAAGAACTAATCAACTCAATAACAAAAATCCGAAATAATTAAATTTTAAAATGTGGAGAGGATCTAAAAAGACTCCCCCCCCCCAGAAGATATAGTTTGTCAACAGGTACATGAAAAGTTCAACATCACTAATCACCAGGAAAATGCAAATCAAAAAACACAATGAGCTATTGCCTCAAACCTATTAGAATGGTTATTACAAAATAAATAAATAACAAGTGTGAGGATGTGTAGAAAAGGGAACCCTGTGCACTGCTGATGGGAATGTAAATTACTGTAGCCACTCTGGAAAATAGTATGATGTTTCCACAATAATTTAAAAATAGCACTATCATGTGATGATTCAATTCCACTTCCAAGTATTTATGTAAAGAAAATGAAAACACAAACTCAAAAAGATAGCCTTATGCTCACTGCAGCATTATTTAAAATAGCCAAGATACGGAAACAAGCTAAGTGTGCACCACTGGATGAATGGATAAAGAAAATGACTATTATTCAGCCCTCAAAAATAAGGAAACCTTGTCATTTGCTACAACATGAATGGATTGTTTCATTTTGCTAAGTGAAAAAGTTCAGAGAAAGACAAATACCATAAGATTTCACTAATATGTGTTTTTTAGAAAAAATGATTGGAGATATAACATACAGCATGGTTACTATAGTTAATAGTACTATGTCGCATATTTGAAAGTTGCAGAGAGTAGATCTGAAAATTTTGTAATTATGTATGTGACAGGTGCTAATTACAATTTTTGTAGTGTTCACTTTGCAATACACACAAATATCAAATCATTAGGTTGTACACTTTAAACAAATATGTTACATGTCATTTATACCTTGATACAAAACATTCATATATATGATCTACTAGATGCTCCTTGCAGGAAGATTCCTGCAATAGGGCTTCCTACTGTTTTCTCAGCTGCTTAGTTGCCTGCTGTTGCCGCCTTTCACAATTGTAACTTCCTTTCCTTCTCCTCAGCCCAGCTGGCTTCTCTCCCTTCTCCCTGCCCCACCTGCTTCTTTTCCTTCTCCACCACCCCACTTGCTTGCTTCTCTGCAGCTTCACTCCCTTCTGTAGTGCTTGGCTTCTTTCTACGCTGTCTTCAGTCTTCATTCTAGCCTAAATATGCAAATTAACCTCCACCTTGGTTGGGTTAATTTGCATACCCACCCTGATTGGCTGGTGGGCTTGATTTGTGGGTAGCAAAGGTATGGTCAATTTGCATATCACTCTTTTATTAGAGAGGATAGGATATATATTTCACATATATATTTATCCTTAAGTAGGTACCTATCTACATACTTGCCTCCCTTCCTACCTATCTATCTAACTCTAAATTGAGCCCAGGCAGTCTTACTCCAGAGCCATTATATAAAAATGGCAAACAAGAGTAAATGGAAAATGCATAAGCTGCTCCTTGAAAATGGTTTTCAACTGCTAATGTATCTTGCATACTATTACAGTCTAAAATTAACATCTATTGGTAGTTACACTATTTTTTTAAGTAAACTATCATGGATATAGTCATAAAATAATTAGAGATGTTGAAAGCTATAGTGTTGCATTTATATTCATACATAAATCATGTTACATCACTTATTAAAAGCCAACAGGTAATATGAAAAATGAGCACAGCCTGAAGTAGGATCTATCATTAGTGCTATATTAATCAATTGAGTGATTCTATTAAGCTCTTACTATAGATCCTCTATTATACCTGGATGGAGGCCTTGAAGATATGGAGATTTAGAGAGAGTATAACTACTTTATAGGTGAGTTATAATATCATTGATTAATTATAACCTTTTCAAATGAAACAATGAATGAATAATATAGTACTGTATTTGTATATGCCTTGGACTTGCTTTTCAATTAAAATGCATCAATTCCTTCACCTTTATACCTGGTCATCTTCCTCTTCCCTTTCATATCTAATATCAATTGTAACTTCTTTCACAATATATTTTTGTTTTATTTTCTCTCATTTGTTTTTATTTATATTTATTTATTTATTTTGCACATCTTCCATATTAATTTTTTTAATTAAATTATTATCTTTGTACATATATTGTTGGTTTTTTTTTAATATTTTCATTGACTTTAGAAAGGGAGGGAGAGATAGATAGAAACATCAATGAGGGAGAAAGAGATCAACATCAGTCGGCTGCCTCCTGCAAACCCTCTGCTGGGGATTCAAGCAGACAACCCGGGCATGTGCCCTGACTGGGAATCAAACCATTGACCTCTTGAGGCATGGGTTGACACTCAACAATTGAGCCACACCAGCCACTCGAGATATGTTTTGACTCCTTAACTAAATTATGACATGTTTCTATTATGTTAATTTTTTTTCATGATAACTGTATCCATAACCTAATAGAAGAATGTATCCTTACTATTGATATATTATAGTACTCCCAATTTCTCTTATTTTCTCATTAAATTAGACTTTCCTTAAAGAGAAACATTAGCTTTTTCACTATTGTATCCAGAGTGCTGATAAAGCTATATTGGTCAGAAAGATGTGCATTAGAGATTCAGTATACAAAATAAAAAGGACAAAGAGGAATAAATTCAAGGAACAACAGGTTCTTATCCAATTAAAACCAAGAGTCTATTTGGGTACCCAGAAAGCATACAACCAGATAATAAAAGTGAAAGGCAGGATTTAAATTTAGTGAGAGACTCTCATTATAGAATGCATTATATAAAAGTGAACAATAAATGTTGTATTTAAATAAGAATAATCTGGTGGTCAAAAAGAATTGATGAGGGCAGAGAAAATCTGACAGCCTTTAAAGATACCTGCAGCCCCAATCAATACACTGACTGCAGTCTTGTGAGACATCCTGAGCCAAAACCACCCAGCTAAGCTGTTTTCAAACTCGTGATCCACAGGAAGAAAACTGAGAGACAATACATGCTACTTCTGTTTAAAGCTAGTAAGTACTGGGGTGAATGACAACTGATACAGTATTTGACAGAAAGGATTGAAATCCAGGCTCCTGAGTTCCACTCTTCTCTACAGAAGAAGCCCTCAACATGAAGATAGTAAACTTTTTGTTTCAAAAGTTGAGAAGTAAAGAAATATATATGTAATGATAAAACAAGTATGTCCACCATATAAACAACAAATAATATGCTTTTTCTTTTATTTAGATAATTTTCAAGATTAGAGAAATGCAATATTACAATCAAGGCTGAATTAATTACATATTCCCTTCATAGCAGTTACAACTTCAGTTTTCTCCCACCACAGCAGAACAAGAACAAGAATGCTGACACTCTCAGGGTCATAATAGTGATACGTATGGATGATGAAGAAGTTGGCCCCTGAAATGAATGGCTATTGAAGGAAATTATTGTGGCAAATACTATTATGTGACTACCCAAGCTTTTTAAAAATATTTTTTATTTAATAGTCACAGGGATGCAAAGAGAATATATATTCATAGAGAATATAGTCAATAATACTATAATAACTATGTATGGTGCCAGATGGGTATTGGAAATATCAGAGGAACACTTTGCAAAGTAAACATCAGGGGAACACTATGCTGAACACCTGAAACTAATACAAAACTAAGTAAAGATAAACTTTAATTGAAAATTTTAAAAAAGATGAGGGGTGAGGGTTTCACAGTGCAAGATCTGATGATTCAATCAAATCTTAACTACATTTGTTGACCTTGACTAAAGCCATACCTATGACTTAGAGTAAACTGTATAGGGAGTAGATATAATGTTGTTTATGTGTCTATGTATTTGTTGAATAGGGCTATGGTAATCTGAAAATATATGTATAGACTGCTTGCATTCAATTTACCCTAATCTAACCTTTCTACCAAAGTTTCCATACAATTTCATTTCCCTGACATTTACAATTCCCTTTGTTTAATATATAAAATCAAGTGTCTTGGATATCATTTAGGTTTGTATATCTTTATTTGTTATATCTGGATTCCTCTTGTGTAATTTTCTTTTTACTAAGTATCATCATGTATAAGTTATGACAATGTATTATGCACGGTTATCATTATTATTTAGATTACCATATTATTTTATTGCATAAATGTATTTTATCTTCATGATTAAATGTTACTTATCAAGACATAAATGGGTTTTTAGAAGCCAGATGACAATTTTAGTTTGTAAAACAAGTTCAACTTGACAAGAAGTTATATATTCCCACATTATGTCTCAGAATTTTTTTGTCTCAATCAGATGGCTAAATACAAAGATAATAAAGAAATCAAAATCTGATGATCTGACAACCTCATCATAATGAAGAAATAAATTGGTAAAATTATAATGCAAGTGAATTTCTGTTTTAAAAAACATGGTATTTATTTGGAAAAGATCTGGAGCCACCTGGTAGTGTGGCTCAGTTGGTTGAATGATGTCCATCCCGTGCACTGATTCCATTCTGGTCAGGACTCATCCCCAGGTTGTGGGTTTGATCCTCAGTTTCTAGATCTCTCTCCCTCTTCCTTTTAAGTAAATAAAAACATATTAAAATAAAAACAAAGGATCTGGAACACAGCTTAATTACCAATGCAGAGCACTGATATTTGGACCACAACCATGATTTTGTTGTACTTTAGCAATTTGGGAGAAATCATAATGGATGTATGGTTAATTCTCCAGACTGTCTATGTTCTATTTAATATGCTTTATAATAAGTGTTTTACTGTCAAATGATTGTGGGAAATACTCAACATCATAGTAATTTCCAGAATATCTAAGTCTCTACTATCACAGCTAAAAATCTGATCATTCTAAAGCAAATAAAACTATTTAAATTGACCCAGAATTTCCAAGCTTATTTATTTTGGGATTTTTTTTAACCAATAACCTCTATTAATGTCATCCTGCTACCTGATTTTCCGACAGCAAATTTTTGGAAATGTGCAATTAGATCTAAGGAAATAAGATGAGGTCATATATTCTAACTTCCCAAGAACTTGGCTACTCTGATTTGTGCTTTGGACTCCATTTTTACCTCTAGACAAAAAGTAAATATACATTTTAATAATGTATCCATTTTTTAAATTATACTTCCCAATGTCCCCTCCATGAAGAATAAAACAGCAACAACAAAATACTATATAATTTAACATTAAAAAGATTTATCTGTGTGTGAGCTCATATATTTTCTTCTAACAAAACTAAAGTGTTTGGTTTAGAATTTAGAAAAATGAGAACCTAATTAAATGTACTATCTCAATAATATTCCAGGAATTTTTACATCTATTTCTCTACTTTTTGTCAGTTTATTTTTTAAAAATGCATCTTTGATATTGTGTTTACTTTGGAAAGACTGTCTCATATCCTTTCACAAAAGCAGCTTGTCAGAACAGTTATATATATTTTATGATATTTTTTAATGAGAATTGCTCACTTGAGTTGTATCTACATATTTAATGAATTAAAAAATGCTACTGCATACAGTTCAAAACAAATTGGTCTGTGCTATCAAGAGAACCAGCTTCTGTATATAAAAATAATTAGAATTTAACTTAAACATTTGTTAACCTTTCTGAGCTACCAATTCTTCATCTGCAAAATTAGAGTAATGAGGAGACCTCCCTCAGAGGTTATCAGAATTAACATGTGAATGTATAAATATTATTTACTTCCCCAAATTATCAGTCATGTCTTTGTGGCTCAAGTCACAGCAAGAGCAGTTTCTCAGAGCTTGACACCACTGCCATTGCACCCCATTTCCCAGTTTCCTCTAAACTAAAAATATATACTTTCTTCTTTCTTACACCCACGGGGGCGGGGAGGTGGGTCTCTTAGCCTGACCTACACCCTCTCCAATCAGGGAGTCCTTAGGAGATGTCCTACTGACAGCCTAGACCCACTCCCGGTGGTTCTCTGCTCTCTGTGAGGCCTGCCTGCTCCACACTGTGGTGATGGCCAAGCAGGCTGTGCTGGGAGCTGCCTACTCCCTGCTGTCAGTCTCCAAGGAAGCAATGAGGTTAATTTGCACTCAATCCTGATTGGCTGGTGGGTCCCACAAAGAAATGGTCAATTTGCATATTTCTCTTTTATTAGTGTAGCTATATATATGACACCCACTCTTTGTGACACCCACCAGTCAATCAGGAGCGAGTGCAAATTAATTATATAAGTACATAATTCTCCTAACACCTTTTGCTGTTGTTATTATTGGAAAATTGGATAGGTATAGTTAATATATGAAAATGGATAAAATAGAACTTTTCAGACTATGAGCTATGCCAATTTTAGTAGTCATACCCTTCCTCGTTTTTGGATTCTTGTGTCTAAAGTACTGCGTTCCTTGATACTTAAGATAACAACCCAAGAAGTCTAAATTTACATAATATTCATGTTATCAATCAGTGACTTTTTACACAGAAAACTAAAGTGCACTTTCTTTTTAACTGTTTTCCTGTCCACTTAATGGAAGATATCCAATTCTCAATCCTGGCTTTCTGGAAGAGATATAAAGGCCTAGAGTCATTGAAGAACTTGCTGAAATGACCTAAATCAGGTAGAGAACTGAGAGAGAAATCCAAAGTTGTTGAGTGGGCTTTTTGCTGCTGCTGTTGTTGTGTTTGTTTTGCATTATCCTGAAGTATTTTTTAGTAAATGTATTGGGGTGACATTGGTTAAGAGGATCATATAGGTTTCAAGTGTACATTGTCTATAATACATGATCTATATATTGGAATGCACTGGGTGTATACCACTTGAAGTCAAATTATCTTCCATCACCAGGTATTTGGTTTCCTTTACTCCCCACAATCCACCTAATATGGTAGCCACCATTATGTTGTCTGTGTCTATGAGTTTCAGTTTTATATCCCCATATAAGTGAAATTTAATGGTTCTTAGCTTTTTCTGACTGATATATTTCACTTAGTATACTATTCTCAAGATCCATCCATGTAGGCCCAATTGGCAGTATTCATGTCATTTTTTCTTATGGTTGAGTAGTATTCCATTGTATATATGTTCCACATCCTCTTTATCCAATCCTCTATTGCACTTTCAATATCTCCATGCCTTGACCATTGTGAATAATGGAGCAATGAACATAGAGGTGGCTCTATCATTGCAAATAAATGTTTTTGAGTTTCTAGGGTAGATACCAAAGAGTGGGATTGCTGGGTCATGGGGTAACTCTATTCATACTTTTGTGAGGAGCCTCCATTCTGTTTCCGTATTAGCTGTGCCATTCTACCTTTATGATGACCTAAGTCAGGAGGACTGAGAAAGAAATCCAAACTCATATCCATGGTGTTGTAGATCTGACTGCCTGCTTTTAGAGAAAAGTTTCTAGTTTGGCTAAATTGAAGTGAAATGAGGCTTAAGGGAGTCACTGCTTATGAGTTCTCCTAAATATTGTAATATGCATCTGGCATGTTTGGAAACTTTTTAGAATTTTTCCCCTATGAGTGCTATTAGTTAGTGAAGTGAAAATCTTTCCAACTTGATCTTCTTGGTGATTTATTTACCCCTAAGAAACATGGTTGATGAAGCTGTATGTGGCAAAGCCTGTATTCCACTTTTTTAAGAAGGCAGAGAATTTAAATGGTTGGGATACATAACTCTTTCTGAGCATTTAAATCCCCTGCTTCTTTGTGGGAAAGCTCATAAAAGACGTGTAGAAATTGAGTGAATCGGGCCCAATGGTGCTCTGTTGCTCTGTCATGCATAATAATACAATATCATTTATCTTGGTTGTCCCTTATAACAGGAGCAATATATTTAAGGGGCTCCTGGGCATACAGAAAGAAATGAGATTTATGTTTTTATGCCTTTAAAAATACTCTCAATTAAAAGCTAATTTGAAGAAAACAAATCTTAAGTTTATCTTTTACAAGTGAATGTCATCAGTTGTTACTGATAAACTAAAAATAAGACATTTTTGTTGTTTTAATAATATATTATTGGGGTAAAACTATTTGGACTTAGAAGGTTACATTCACAAATTAAAAATGCAAAAACTATTTATTATGAACATATTTTGAGCAAAGCCATTTCCTAGGATGCCTTTTAGAAAATAGGGAGATAATCCTGATATATTTATGACGATATGGACCCTGCGAAAGATACCTAGAAGCACTTCTGGTGGTTAATTGAGCTCAAATTTAACAGCAGAATCTAGAAGCCATTTCTAAACAGGTTCCTCTCATGAAAACTGCACTTCAGTGAGAAACCCATATTGAACTGCCTGCCTCTACTGTGTTCCTGACATCAGAGCCAGGCCTTAAAAAGGGTTACTGGAATTACATTTCAACCAATAAGACAACCTTTCTCCGTCCAAAACTGTACAGCTATGTCACCATCAGCACCTTCACCAACCAATCAAAGCAACTCCATTTTGAGCACACGTGGCATAAAATATTTTAAGCAAAAAAGAAGAAAAAGAGTCACAAACACCAGAAATATCACCTTGAGAACATTAGCACATTATTAAGAATCCTGGTTAAAACCACATGCCTGGATGAAAACCACCACCACCCAGCAGTTGAACAGCCTTGAGAGTGCAGTGAAACCCAGCTGAGGTGAAAGTGAACTCAGTGGCAGAAGTTGTGTACAGTCACTAGATGGCTGATCAGACTTGTACACAAATACATACGCGATAACTCTGGTCCTTTCCTAAAGAATTCAGGCCGGAAAGTATCAATCAATAAAGAAGATATGAAAAGTCAGAAACTGTGGCCTCTTTTGTAACTACCGTGTTTCCCCAAAAATAAGACATCCTCTGAAAATAAGACCTAGTGCATCTTTGGGAGCAAAAATTAATATAAGATACTGTCTTATTTTGGGGGAAATAGGGTACTAACTAGCCATGGGCAAATTAAAAAACTAAAGTAAATAATAAAAGAGAAAACAATACATTTCACAAGTTATTTTCTTCTGTGAACACATTATTACATAACTTAAAACATGAGTATTAAGTACCTGTGTAGATTTTTTTCCCTTTGCAGTAAGAATTTAAGGGTTGTGATGATTCTGACAATTTTTAATTTTTTTTCTGAGAGCAATTTTAGAGGAAAGACATACAACTATGTCCCTTCTTGTTCTGCTTTTCAGTGAACCGACTCTTGGGAAAAGTGAGAAACCCATATTGAATTGTCATTGATTTTAAGTTTTTAAGCTTAAAATCAGTTTGTAAGCTTACATTCAGTTTTTAAGCTTAAAATCGGGTAAGCTTACATTCAGTTTTTAAGCTTGTTTAGTCCAGTCCCTGTGTACCTGACAATGCAAACATTTCAAACTCAATTTTTGGAAAATGTCCAAAAACTGTCATCACCCAGCATCTCTGGTTATATTGTGTGTCCAAGACAGCCTCACCTTCCCCTCCGGTTGGAGAAACTTCAAACAGGCCTCTTCCTGACTCGAGAAGCCTGGCCACCCTTTTCTTAGACCCTTTACTTTGGAAAACATTTCATTACAAATCCTTTCACTGTCCCTTTAGATGTAATCCTTTCTAAAGACCCTTGCAAGTTTTACAACCAGGGCATGTCTTTCTCAAAGACCTGGGAGACATTCCTTTGAAATGTAATCATCATCAAGGAAGACAGAATCCCCAGCTCTCAGCCTCTGTGGGAGGACAGGAGCCTGACTTTGGCAAAATGACTTGCTCCAAAGTTGAAAAAGTACCTCCTGTTAAAAAAATAAGATAAAGTGTAATTTTCCTCTGAGTAAAGGCAGTGATCAAAAAGAGATGTCCTATGATTCCCCTACCTAGCTTTTCAAAGCTCTCCAGCCTAATGTTTCAAATAGAGTTGAGTTCAGATGAAATTCTAGCCTTTCACCCTATTGCAATAACCTTGAAAAAAGAATCTCCCTTACTTGCTTTTTTATGGAGTTCACGCTTAGCAATTTTTGTTTTCCCATCTGCTAAAAAAATATCAACTCTACGTCTTATCGATATATTTAAATTAGCATTCTTAATCATTTGAATTATTAGGATCAAATTCCACCCATGGGTTTTCAAACTTCTGTATCATTTGTCCAATTTCCTACCTTTCAATCATGTAAAGCACTTAAAAAAAAAAAAACCTAGCAGAGTAGATACTACAAATTTTACAAGTTTTTCCATGTTTTAGAAAAAGATGTTTGTTATGTGGGAAGATGTGCACGACTGTTGAAGCTTTCCCACTAGGCAGATTCCTCTTCCTGTTGCCAGTTAAATTAAGAACTGCCTAGTTTTGTAAATGCCCAAGGAAAGCGATTAAAAATGAATACAAATATCCAAAATAAATTAAATGATGACTTAACCCCCAGTTTTAAAAAATACTATTTCCAAAGGGGTCTGGAAATAATTGAAAAATTCTGTATATCCTAAATCTGTTCTGTGAAACTCTAGTCCTCAGAAATGCTTCAGAAAAATATACTGTCAAGTAACTATGAAAAAACAATGCATAATGTATTATGCATATAACATTGACATGAAGATTGTACATTACTTTATAAAATCTGAGCGTTTTGCAATAAACCATGAGAATGTGTTAAACCCAATAATTCTGTTTTTCTAAGAAATTTTTCTAACCACTTTATGATTCTCTTCCCTAAGCTCATTTAATATAGAACTAAATATATATATATATATATATATATATATATATATATATTCATAAGTCCAACTAGTATGGCTCAGTGGTTGAGCATTGATCTATGAACCAGAACTCACAGTTCAATTCCTGGTCAGGGCACAAACAGGCCCTGGTTGCAGGCTCGATTCCCAGCATGGGGCATACAGGAGGCAGCATATCAATGATTCTCTCTCATCATTGATGTTTCTAGCTCGCTCTCTCCATTCCTCTCTAAAATCAATAAGAATATATTTTTAAAAATATATGTGCATAAAATCAGGTAAGCTTACATTCAGTTTTTAACATTTTATTGTTCTTATTTTAAAAACTGTATCTTGGTCATTATGACATTTAGGACAGGTACAAACATGCTTTACATTCCTACTACACTGAGGACTGGGTTTCACGCTGGGGAACTAAAATATATATGAGTACATGAAGATCCCTGTAGGAAGAACATTAAAAGCCGCTAAAATTCTTTTGATCTTTACTATCATCCTAATTGAGGTTTTGTGTGTTGTTTTTTTAAAGTAGAATTCAGTACTCTTAATTTTAAGGACATTTGTTAGCTCCCCATTTCTCCCAATTTTTCCATTCCCCCACCAACCATCCACCTGAACATTCTTCAGTCACCCAATCTATTCCTGCTTCTCGAAAATAAATTCCAATTTGTTTTTATGTGTTTTCCTTTCTGCTGTTGCAAGCATTGCTACCTCTGCCTAATTTCCCTTTCCAGTTTCCCCTCCTGGAACATTCCTATTAAGGCCCAGTGCAAGCATAATGAGAGTGTTTATGATGAAATGGTGTTAGTCATCCAACCCCAACACCTTCTCATGGAAAAGTCTCCTCCACAGAAATGGGGAGGCTCAAAACTGCCTTTTCTAGACTCTTCTGCAGCCTGGGTTGTGACTAGAAGGAATGTGCTAACTATTCCTTAGATGCACTTCAAATAGGAACATCAGAAAGAAGGCACAGGTCTTCTTTTCTTTTCCTGTTTTCACTGGCAAACCCGATCTGGGTAGAATTCTACCTCCTGGGATCATAGTAGCAGCAGTTGCATCATATAGTTATTGGCATCCTGGCTGTCAAAGGTATGGGGCATTTGCTCTGCTGGCATGGATGGGGGCAGACATGCACTTGTTCTAACGCTGGCTGCTATCATAGTTACCGCCTGTCTGCTTCTTGGCTGCAAAATGGGGACTTGTATATAGTTCTAGCGACCACTGTTGAAGCTTTCCCATTAGGCAGGTTCCTGATCATAAATCCAGTTCCTCTGTCAGTAGCTCAGGTCTGCTGTGTGGCCCGAGGGGCCATTCCCAAGTTGTTTCTTCTGCTCTCCTTGCAGGTACAGCGCGAGACTTAAGAACACAGTATCGAGGCTCTTTCTGTTTAAACTGGCTGCACTGAATTTTGTTCTCTGCAACTGAAGCCTGACCTTTAAAAATATCATATCCTCTGTGAATTCCCTCCAATTTCCTGGCCTTTTAACTGTTTTCTTACAGAAACTTGTATACTGGAATAGCTCTTATTAAATTGTATTTATAGGCCAATTCCCTGCGGTGAAATCACACTGTCTTTTATGACTGCCACCTCTTCCTTCTGTGCTCTCCAAAAAATGCAAAAATGTATATTGTGTTCTGTCTGTTCTCTGAGAGGCCTGTCATCTTTTCAAATTCAATTGGTTGTCTTGTAACTCAGTTGCCTAATGGGCTTCATGAAATTATGCATTTAAATGATCTGTCTTTTTCTTGTTGTTAGGTTGAGAACGACCCTTCTCCTGTTTCGACACTCTGAGAAGAATCATAAACTACCCTTGCTTTTGTGATTAGAAAGTTAATTTCCAACAATGGTCAGATAAATGTTTCTAATATGCTATTTATATTCATTTGGTAAACTTTTATAATGACATGTAAACTTTTTCCCCTTTTTAAAAGCAAAATGCATCTTTTCTATTTTCCACTTTGGAACAACTAAATGTGATTAATTTATATCACAATACTTCTTTATCACTATATTATATCACTATAATTCTCTATTTTTTAATATAAAGCAAAAGCCAGTTGCCTATCTACCTATTTATTTCTATATCTAATCAATCATATATATAATATACATACATATACACGCATATATTTCCAGCCATATGAGATGAACATTTTTTTACTCCCCCTCCTAACTACTTTTACATTACAGTTTTTCCCATGAAATAAAGATTTGAAATTCAGATTTTATCACTATTGGTTATTTTATCAACACATTAAAAGCATGTATTGATAAAATAACCAATAGTGATTTAATAAGCTGAATAAAATGTCATAAATATTTAACAGTGAAAGCCTGTTAAATATTTATGACATTTTATTCTGCTTACTAACAACATCTATAATAATTCTCATACATAAAATAAATACCAGAAAAACCAAACCCAGAAAATCAACAAGGTAGTCCTCCCTTAATGTATGAAACTGTAGATAGTGTCAAACCACATATATACTATTATTTTTAGCAATACTTACTTTTGATAGTGATGACCATTCTAATCACTATCAAAACAAATCCAGTTTTTAGATCACACAATTATTTCTGAAATTAATATCAAGATTATGCCATCACCATATTCATGGAGTATTGTATTAGAAGTCCCAAAGCAATATATATGTTTATTTCATTAAATTTTCTGTAACTGCCAGCATGAGGAACAAAACAAAAATTACTTTAAAATACAGACTTATACAAAGCAAAGTCAAGTAGGTAACAGAACTGCAACCATTTCTGGTTTAGTAATTTCTTCATTTTCCTAGCTCACCAAATAATAGCTATTTTCTGTCTCTTCTTAAAATATGTTCATGTGGGGGGAAAAGCAAGCATTTTGGAGTCTAGGACAGAATCATAGAGATTGATTTCAATGAACAATATCAATCACCATTAAATAGGTTAATAATCTTCCATAAATCAAGAACAATTGATAATATTCAGAATTGAACTAACAATGCTTTACTTTAAAGAGACAAGAATAGCCCTAGCTGGTATTTTCAATGGTTAGAGCGTTGGCCCTTAGACTGAAGGGCCTCGGAGTTGATTCCTGATCAAAGGCACTTAATTCAGTTGCAGGCTGATTCCCAGCTTGAGTCAGGGTGTGTGAGGGAAGCAACCAGTTGATGTCTCTTTCACATCGTTCTGTTCCGGTCAAGGGCATGTATACCTTGGTTGCGGGCATATCCCCAGTAGGGGGTGTGCAAGAGGCAGCTGATCGATGAATCTCTCTCATTGATATGTCTAACTCTATCTCTTTCCCCTCCTCTCTGTACAAAATCAATAAAAATATATTTTTAAAAAATTAAAAAAAGAGATAATAATGCATTTCATATTTTTAAAAGTCAGTGTAGGTTAGGATTAAAACCATATGGCTTTGAGATCAAACAGTGGTGGATTGGGGTTTCAACATTTTGCATATTGTCTAAATAGTTCTGTAAAACTTAATTTCTGATGCTTCTACTTTCCACAAAAGGGTTAATTATAACAGCATGTACCAGCAATAAAGATTTAAATGATTAATGAACAAAAAATAATTTAGCACAATTTCTGGTTTGAACCAGCACTCAATAAATGCAAACTGGAAATGGAATGGCTGTTGTGACTTATCTTTATTTTTAAATAGTAAAAATACCCTTAAGGATCTATTCATTATGCATTATTTGAGGAGCTGACATTCAAAATATATAAAAAGCAGTGTAGTGTATTAACTATAGATATGTATCAGAACAGTCCCTTGGCCAATCAGAATAGTCCATTATGTCCTACTACTGGTGCCCAATTACTAATATTAGTAATTAAGAGATGTAAAATTTTTAAATTACATGGTGAGAGAAAGCTTTATGTATACATCATGTTATAGCTAGTGTCATGTCTGTTGTTTTATAGCTTTATAAAGGAATAAGTATATGTAATAAACAGTAGCCCTTTTGATTCTGAGCAAACAAAAACACAGATTTTGAAGAAATAACCATATTAAATAGAATAAGAGAAATAAACCAAATCAGAAGTCATTAACTTAATAATAACTATTTAATGGTATTTCTGTAATATACTAGTGAAAACTACAGGAAATAAAAAAATAACAATTTTTAAATTAAAATAATTTTTAAGTTCAACTATAGAAAAGGGAAAATTATAATTTAAATTACCTAGTGTAAAATTTGTATAATAATTATAAATACCTACATACAGCTTAGTATTTCAAACTGACTTTTAGAATATTGTAATAGAAGAATTTCAATATTAAATTTCTGTATTATGCTAAAGTTGCTCCATCAGGGTTTCAGTAAAGTGAGCAGGTGTAAGTCACCTGGGTTTCATGCCATAATACATCCCACTGACTATACTACCTGCAGTGAATCCTCTAAAGAAATGTTGAATAAAAACAATCTTGTCAGCCGAAACCGGTTTGGCTCAGCGGTAGAGCATCGGTCTGCGGACAGAAGGTCCCCTTTCAATTCCAGTCAAGGGCATGTACATTGGTTGCGGGCACATCCCCAGTAGGGGGTGTGCAAGAGGCAGCTGGTTGATGTTTCTCTCTCATCGACATTTCTAGCTCTATCTCTCTCCCCTCCTCTCTGTAAAAAAAAAAAAAAAAAAATCAATAAAATATATTTAGAATAATAATAATATTGTCAGTTGGATGTTTTTTATAAGAGTAAATACATTAGATTTTAGTAATGTTTACTTTGAATGATTTAGGTAATCTCTAGGCAGTTGCCTTTGGGTCCCTAGAGTTTTATTTAAATAAATATTTTAAATAGCAGGGTCTGTGCCAAACAAGAAAACAGGACTACTTGTTTGGAATTTACATTTTTAAATCATAGAATCCACAAAGGCAGTAACTTTTAAGGAAAGCAAAGAGTTCTCAAAAATTATTCTTTAACTCATTTTACTTGAAATGCATTAGCCAAAGCAACAAATGAAGCTATGTATAACAAAGAACAAGAATTCAATAATTAAACAGATCATTTTGAATTATAATGTTTTACTTCAGCAAATATGGCACCTTTTAAAATTTGTGCCCTCATAACTTATGCAGATTAATTCTGAATTTCAACCTATCTCAGTTAATAAAAGTAAGTACAGTGATTACAACTTAAAACTAACACCTCACATGCAAATTCTAGATCCTGAAAAAGAGTTATGTTAAACTGAGCTAGGAATGCTCTTACTATATAGGCTTAAAATTTATTATAGAAATAAAGAAAAATGTTGATGTGAACAAATAAAAGAAGGGATTATCAAAGACCATAATTATTATTGAAATATTTTAGCTAGCTATTTTAACAAAGAACTTGTTGCTGAAGATAATTATTTTCCTATTTATAATGTGAATCAATAAATTTGTCAGAAAGCAAACAAGGTGATCAATACCAATAAATATAGAATAATGAACTGAGGTAGAGTAATAGGCTACCTTGTTATTTTTTTAACTTTATTTGTGCATCTATTAGTAATAACAGGGATGGGGGGGACAGCCACATCAGAGAGTACACTTTGAGAGAATTGACTTTATGACTTCTTTAAAGTTTAAATCACTTCTTTTTAATGTAAATTATTTCATTATTATATTTGTGCATTCTAACTCATTTTGTTCTAAACCTAAGTTATCCTTTCACTGCTTCTCAGTGTGAAGCTGCAGTGTCCAGTGTCACTTCATCCATTAATAGATGGTTTAGACTGCCCTTGGCTTTCTGATAATGTAACGGTTAGGTTTTCCTTCTTTTCTATTCAGTTCTGTGCAAGTTTTCCTGTATCTCTTGAGCTTAATAGTTACATCGTTAGGAGATGACAACAAAAAGATCTGAATACAACCACTAATTTATTTATTTAAAAACTACCTAAACTTGAATACAATTAAACAATGGCATTCCTCATCTTATAGAATACAACTTAAATAAAATAATTACTATAATATATACAGCATAGTTCTGGGGAAATATTGCCCTAACTTAATAATAATGGCAAGTTTTCATTATTTCCAAGATGCTTCCCATTTTCCATTTACCTAAAATCAAGAATATAGTGTTCAAATCATCAGCTGTCTAGTTTGGTTGTATTTTGTCTTTTCTTTTAATTGCACAAATACTAAATGAACTGATTATTAGTGTATAAATTTTAAAAAATAGAATGAATATTAAAGTCCAATTTGACACTTCTATTACCAAATATCTCTCTTTAAAGGCTGTTTAGTGTTTTTCCTTCATCATGCTAATTACAAATTTTTGCAATATCCATTAAAGAATGCACAATACAGTTCTACCACAAAAACTCATCTCATGCACATAATTGCCCAATGAATACTGGTTGATATAATTAGTGTTATTATTACTGTTTCTATTACCATTAGCAGTTATAGTAATAACAGCACTTATAAAATATTAAGTCCTTAAACATAGTTGGAGGATAATCCAAGAAGGTTAAACAAACAAGAATGCAGGAAGAGAAATCCACATTTTTGTACTTGATTTAAAAATATGCATATACAATTAGAAATGTAAAGAAAAGTCTAATAAGTGCCTGGAATGACATTGTACGGCAAGATAAGCAAACTCACTCAACAGATATTTATTGAGAACTGAAGATGAAATATATTCTCCTACTATGTTCCAAATTTTATTCTCGGCTCTGAATATGAAAACGAGTTTGGACTCAGGAAACCCCTAAAGAATATACAAGAGCAGGCCAGATGACTTTGAGGAGCAGAGTAAACATATAGTAGGGTAAAGGCCAGTGCCAAAAGGAAGCAGAGCAGCTCAAAAATCTAAAAGTGACTTAGTTGGCTAGAGTACTGTATTTTCCGGCGTATAAGACGACCCCCTAGTTTTACAGTTAAAACATAGCTTTAGGCCTATATTCGCTGTATAAGACTACCCCCCACTTCCGAGGCAACACCAGTTCTTTTTTTAATAGACCGCCTCTCTAACTCAGCCAATCCAAGCAGGCTTTTTATGCATGCAAATTATACATGTTCTGTACCCAAAGCTGCACTGTGTTCTGGTAAAAAGCCTGCTCAGATTGGCCAGAGTCAGAGAGGCGGTCTATTAAAAAAAGAACTGGTGTTGCCTCGGAAGTGGGGGGTAGTCTTATACAGCGAATATAGGCCTAAAGCTATGTTTTAACTGTAAAACTAGGGGGTCGTCTTATACGCCGGAAAATACGGTACAGAAAAAGAGGAACCGTGGAGATAGAGAAACTAAAGCAGGTTACAACAGACACTGCAAAGCCATCCCAGGAAGTGTAACTATCCTAGTTACAGGGATAGCATGAATGAAACCCTTGAAAGACAAGAAGTGATAAAGTCACATTTTATTTCATTTTCCTTTTAGGGAATAGGCATGTGTCTGCAGATTATAGCTGAGAGACAAGGGACACATTTTAATATTTCAGAATGGTACCAGCATGGTACTTTTAAAAACTGGGGAGAAAAGAGCATGGAGTCTAAGCAATATTTAGTGGAGAAATGACAGCATGGAGCATTGAACTGGATATGGGATAACTGGATCCTGACTGGGGACAAAAGCAGTTCCGACAGATTACCCAACATTCTGATTTGGGGTACCAGTTGAATGGTAGTGGCATTTACTAAAATGGGGAAAACTAAAGTAAAGGCAGTTTGGGCAAGGGAGGAGTATTTGAGATACTCAAATTGATGTTCCCTGTGAATATTCAAGCGAAAATTTCACCTCACAATAGGATATATATCTATCTATATCTATATCTATATCTATATCTATATATATTTTCAAGGATGGGCAAAAGTAGGTATAAAGTTATCTGTATGAAAAAAGACCTGCAAATTATGATTATCACAATAATTTTATTAACCCAAAAAAAGTCACAATGACAGAGTAAATCTATGTTTACCCATCTCTGTGTATGTAACACAGAAGTTTTAGATATTAGAATTTATCAGCATAGAGATTTTATTGCTTATCATATACTTGAGAAAACCTCCCAGAAGTTGAAAATTTCCCAAAGGCAGGAGAGGGGAAGAGTCCCTGAGATTGATTCCTGGAGATGACAGCATTTAGAACTGTGAACAGGAACTTGAAACATGTCTATTCAGATTCTTTGTCCATTTTTTTTTTCATTTTTCTTTTTTTTAATTAAGATTATTTTTTTGTTTAAGGTTCACAGCAAAATTGAGGGGAACATACAGAGATTTCCCACATACCCACTGCTCCCAAACATGCAAAGCCTCCTCCATTACCAATATCCTACACCAGAGTAGTACATTTTGTTACAACTGATGAACCTATATTGACATATCTCTTCCCCCAAAGTCCATAGTTTACATTATGACTCACCCTTTGTGTGGTACATTCTATGGATTTGGACAGATGCATTATAATATAAGTATATCCTTAATCATAGTTTCATAGACCATTTTTCTTGCCCTAAAATTCTGTTTTTTGCATATTCATTCTTCTATCTCCTCAACCTTTGGAAACCACTAATCTTTTCATTTTCTCCACAGTTTTTTTTTTTTACCCCCGCCCCTCTCCACAGTTTTGCCTTTTCCATATGTCATATAGTTGGAATCATATGAGATTTTATAGACTGGCTTCTTTTACTTAATATACATACGTTAAGGTGTCTCCATATCTTATCATGGCTTGACAGCTCATTTCTTTATTACTGTTAATATTTCATGCCTGGAATTACCACCGTTTACATACCCACTCACATACTGAAGTACATCAAGTTTTGGAAATTATTAATAAAGAGCTGCTATTAACATCTGCATAGGTTTTTGTGCAGACACGAGTTTTCAACTGCTTTGGGCCAATGCCATGAGTCATAGTCTAAGAAAATATTTAGTATGGTAAGAAATCACCAAACTGTCTTCTAATGTGGCTATGCCACTTTGCATTGCCATCTGAATGAGTAGGAGTCCCTGCCGCTCCATATCTCACCAGCATTGCTGGTGCTGGTGTTGCAGATTTTGACAATTCTAACAAGACTGCAGTGGCATCTCGTTGTTTGCATTTTCATTCCCTGATAACATAATTTCCACAGGCCAACTTGCCATCTGCATATCTTCTTTAGTGAGGTGCCTGTTAAGGTCTTTGGGCCATTTTTTAATGGGATTGATTGTTTTCTTATTGCTAAGTTTTTAAGCATCCTTTGTATTTTTTTTTTTTATGATAGTCCTTTATCCAACGTGTCTTTTTGCAAATAAAAGTAAAACCATCAGTACTAGAAAGAAAAGGGGCTTCTCCATGGAGCTATGAGCAGCTTCAATCAATTAAAAAAGTGGCAAGCTGAAAGGCAAATAGTAATTGTTAAGAGTGGAACGGGATGAAGAAATTGTGTACGTACAAGAGCATGGGGGTGGGGGGAAATGTGCTGAGTACAAAACTAAGGGCTTAAGATTTTAGTCAGCAAACAACGGAGAGCAAAACTGGCATTCCAGCAGGGAAGTGACTCCTCAATTAGAGCTGAACCCACCATTTTATTTATA
This sequence comes from Pipistrellus kuhlii, assembly GCF_014108245.1. Taxonomy (NCBI): domain Eukaryota; kingdom Metazoa; phylum Chordata; class Mammalia; order Chiroptera; family Vespertilionidae; genus Pipistrellus; species Pipistrellus kuhlii. The sequence continues at coordinate 64,335,232 of NW_023425540.1, read as the reverse complement.
ATTACAATTAACTCTTGATTACATTGCGCCTCGTTAATTGAGCTTTAAGCCTGGCTGCTGGGCACTGCCAGAGAAAGTCACACAGATGTTGGAAGTAGAGCCACAACAGTGTATGTTCCTCACCTCAGCCAGGAGCATCAGCCAGCACTCCCTGTAAATCCTTCACACATTCCTGCTCAACTTTTGTTGTTTCTCCCCCAAAGCCTGGATGAAACGCTCAGTATGAAACTGCAGTTCTATAGAAGGTATAGAGTTTCATTTTTCATTTATGAAGGCCTAAATTCAGGTAAAACGAAAATATATTTTAAAGTAGTACATCTATGTAACATCAATGGGACCTTAACAAACTATTAATCATAGCAATGTCAATGATTACCTCAAATTTATTCTTTCTGAAGGAAAAATCATTTCTCATTAATAAGTGATATATGGCTGTTGGAGCCTTTTTTTGTTTGTGTTTTGTTTTGTTAATACATAAGACCTATTTCTATCTCTCAAGTGTCATAAAAAGGATTTTTTTTAAAAAGCAGAATATAATCACTTCTATGTGAGTGTTTTCATATTCAAGAAAGATTCAGTCTACCAGGGTGATTTTAAAAATTGCTTAAGTTACAATGAATAACTTGACACTGGGAAATGGGACAGTATTGCCCGTACTTAAGATACAACAACAAACAACTTGTCATATACTTCTAGCCCCAAAAATGGGAACAGTGAGCAGCCACCAACTGATATTTGCAATCTTGAAACCAAATTAACAATTTTCTATACATTGTGCAGTGGTTGGCACATTATTAAATTTTACTTAAGTCTATACAATTAGTAAGCACTCTAAAAATCTATAATGTATTCGCCAAAATACGAAATATTGCGATTATCCTAAAATATTTCCAACCTAATAAGTTCATTTCTCCCTTCTCCACAGGGGCAGGTGACATTTAAACTACAGATTTTTAGTTCTGTCAATACACACTATCTACATTGTGAGTCACTGCAAAGCAATGACTAAAGGAATATCCTTTATTTGTGGAAGACGGGAACTGTAGACATTAAATACTAAAACATACAAGCTCAAAAAGTGAAGGAAGCTAAAATTCTAATGAATTCTTGGAAATGTAATTGACTTTTCTTTGTCAGCATCAGCTCCATCAGTCAGAGTGGCTGGTGCCTCACATGATGTGATATGAGACAGAGCCAATCGCCACCAGAATATCTGTGACCCTGCTGACCTGAAATCAAATTTATCCGGCTCCCAAGAGGACTACTCATTCTACCTAAAGCATCACTCCTTAAAATATAAGTGTATTACTTGAAAATGGGAATTCACAAACTGGTAAGCATCTGCTAGTTCATATGTTTCAGAACTGTCCATCTATTTAGCAATGTCTGAATAACCCAAGAAGAAGGGAAATTGCTTTATTATAACCTACAACATTAAAAAAAAAAACTGCTTCATATTCTCACTAGAAGTCTCCACGTTAGTAGTTTTAACAGCAGAGAAGCACCTCTGAGCAGCACAGCTCCTATCCTCATGATCCAGCCAGAGCACTCTTACATAATCCTCACAAATGTGTTTTTTGCTCAGGAAAAGTGCCCCTTCCTTCCTTTGTGTTCTCAGCTATAAGAACTGAGAAGTAAAACAGATAACAAGAAGACATTCACAAACTCTGCTTTCAAAAATGAACCAACAAGGAGTAACGAATGGGGCAAAATTTTCAACCCTATAATCTCTATTATTCCTGCCTGCAGTTGAGGAAGAGGAATGTGAGTGCCAGAATGAAGCCCGCAGCAAGCATCTTGGGTTCTAATGGAGAAAGTTTAGTGATAGCTACATGTCAAACAGTTCTAACTTATTAGGTAATATACTGGAAAAAAGTCATGGGGTTGCAAAGTCAGAGTATTTCATATTAATTAAGTATAATGCTGATGTATCACATTCCAAAAAAAAGCAGTTGTCAAAATATGAAAAATAGAAATTGTAGCATATTAACCACTCAGATAAAAAGGAAACATAAGAATTCTTCTCTCATTAAGGAAGCTTTACAATAAATGGCTAGATGTTCTTTTTGAACACTTCCTACTAATTATTTATGTAGTATCACACAACAGTCTTAGGCTCACCATGAAACATGAAAATAGTATATGGATCATAATATCTAGATAATGTATTAGTGTTTGAGACCATCTTGGAGAAACAATGAGTATTTTCATATACAAGAAAGACCCAATCTAACAGAGTGATCCTACAAATTATTTGAATAATTATGATACTGGGAAATGGACAATATTGGATGTAATTAAGATGCAACAACAAACAACTTAAGCTCTGCTTATACAACATTATTTTCTGTGTAATTCAACATTTTTTGAAACCTAAATGTGAATTACAGGGGTATCATCAATTTTAAATCAGATGAAGAAAAATACCTACATGAACATACATTGTGAAATACGTCTGAAACAGAAATTTTATCAATCAAGTACCCACGATATGTGCCAATTTCTGTCCTAAATATTTGAGCTTTTGTTTTTTTACTAGAACTCCCTCAAACTCAATTATCTGAACTTTGCACTGAGCACTCTGAGTGCAATACCCTTTATGATGTAATGACTACACAAAAACATTCATAATTCATTATTTATTAATATAAAAGATTATTAGACTTTAAGTTTTCAAAACCAGACATTCTTCCAAATAAACTTCCATGTGCATATTTATTAATTTCTACCCTGATTTGGATTTCTATATACCTTTCATTTTAGTCTAGATAAATACGTTAATGTATAACAACACATTATTCTAATAAATTATTTTTTAAATATCAGTTTTTGTGCCACCCAAGATATTTATTGTAGGAGTCTGGAATTATACTTTACACATAATACTACTGATGTTTTTTACATTATTGCTGGATTGATCATCTGTTTTTGTAGGTTGACAGAGCAATAATGATAGAAAAGTTCCATTAAAATTATTTAAATAATTGTTTATGCATTTAGTATGCATACATTGTAATATGTGTATAGTATAATAGCTACCTAGCAACTTATCAGATTCTAAATATCATTTTTTGAAATTGTTCCTGGTCTAATTAAGTTATGCAAAATATAAAATAAAGCATATGGCCGAAGCCGGTTTGGCTCAGTGGATGGAGCGTTGGCCTGCAGACTGAAAGGTCCCAGGCTCGATTCTGGTCAGGGGCATGTACCTTGGTTGTGGGCACATCCCCAGTCGGGGGTGTGCAGGAGGCAGCTGATTGATGATTCTCTCTCATCGATGTTTCTAACTATCTCTCTCCCTTCATCTCTGTAAAAAATCAATAAAATATATTAAAAAAAAATAATAAAGCATATGGTTTAGAAATAGCCCTGAATTAATAGATAACTGTTGAAAAAGGAATTTGCTGATTCTTAAGAGCTTTAAAAATGAAGCCTTTTTTCTCTCATATTGAAAAGCAGCTAATGGAATGGTATTTTTAAATCTTGGCAGCACTCTGCCTTTAATTGCATATTTTGCCATGATATTGAATTGAGGAAGGGACATATGACCCACAGAACATCATTGTAGTTTTAAGTTGGGATGCTTTCCACCAATACACCTAGTTATAAATTTTGGTTCTGATTTTAAGTCATGCTGAAAAATAAAGATTAATTGGCAAAAAAAATGTGAACTTATGGAACTTACATATGGATATAATTATCATTGCCTCAGACCAAGCAAGGAAAAATGCACTGGTGGATTTAACCCTTCATCATCTTTCCATTGTCTACCTCCTTTTCTAAGAATTAAGAACCCACAGAATTAAGAACCCACAACACAGACATATACAAATGAAACGTATTTCCATATATAACTCATATAACTTAGAGGAAGTTTGTTTACTAAAATTTGACCTCCTCTCCCATACACTATCAATAAACTTACAGTAAAATAATAATGCTCCCATGTTGTGATGTGTCTTTTATAAAATAGCTCTACACAAGATTAAAAATAGCTATATTGACTCTATTTTATTTAATAAATTTTATTTAAAATTTAACATTAACGCAGGAAAATAAATTACAGTTATTTTTTGGTTATTCTAGCATTTGATTAATTTTATGTATAATTTATATTGCATTAGCTTTAATTGTTCACCATCATGCTAACATGTTAATGAGAAAAACATAAAAACAAAAGACATAAAACATTAGTTCACATTGAACTGATATCAGTTATTTTTTACATATTGTAGCAATTCTGATAAGAGATTAAGATTTTTTTTGAGAAATCCCCATACTATTGTCCACAGTGTCTGCACTAGTTTGCAGTCCTAACATAAAAACAGAAATTCCACTTCTAGTATTTATCCAAAGAAAAATGAAAACACTAAGTTAAAGATATATGCACCTCTATGTTCACTGCTGCATTATTTACAATAACCAAGATATGGAAGCAATTAGGAGTCCATCAATAGATAAATGAATAAAAAAGAGGTGGTTCATATAAAAATGGAATCTATATAATGAAGAGGTGATATGCTAATTGGTCGTAACAGTATCACAATCATGACCACGCTGCACCCTCAAAGGAGCTGGTGGGCGGGGAAAGGGGCAGGGACTTGTGGACATAAGGCTGCTGCATGGGGTGGCCCCCAGGGCAGGGGTGCAGGCAGGTCCACAGCACTGCCCAGCCCAGAGGGGTACTGCCAGGATGGGTGTGGGGCCTCAGCAGAGAGTGCCGGGGTGTGAAGGTGCAGAGAGGAAGGGAGAGCACATAGGCACTTAGGGGATTTAGGCCAGGAAGGAGAGTAGGTAGGCAGTTAGGGGGACCAGACAAGGAGGGAAGAGCAGTTAGGGCCATCAGGTTGGCAGGGGAGCAGTAAGAGGCATCAGACAGGCAAGTTGAGCGCCTAGGAGCCAGTGGTTCTGGATTGTGAGAGGGATCCCAGATTGGAGAGGGTACAGGTCAGGCTGAGGGCCCTTCTATCCTTGTTCATAAATGTCATGCACTGGACAACTGGTATTAGTAATAAAAATGAAATCTTGTCATTTGGGACCACGTGGATGGACCTGGAGGTTACACACGAAGTGAAGTAAGTCATATAAAGACACATACCTATGGTCTCACTTATATGTGAAATCTGAAGGAAAGAAAAAAAACAACCACAAAACACCAAATGCACAAACAAAAGAAATAAAAACAGACTCATTGAAACAGAGATCAAACTGATGAGGTAAAGGGAGTGGAGGGTTAGCTGTCATAATAAGCAATCTTAACTAAAACATTCCTTCTTATACAGAGAGGGAAAGGCAAAGACACACAGGATTGACTCCTAAGGCAAGAGTGTTAAGTGGTCACGATCAGATCTCATCATACATTAAAGTACAGGGTGCATTTGGGAAGACAGTTAATGTAAAAGTCCAACAAGTAAATACTTGGACTGCATAAATGCTGAAGTTTATAATGGAGAGTCTAGGTGATATAGGTGTACAGAGAAAGGTAACATAAGAAAAACCCTGTCAGCTTTTCTTCCTGTCTAGATTCACCATTCTAATTAGAAAAAGAACTCCAATGTAAAAAACACACATATATATGTACGTATATATAGGTATGCATATGAGTATATAATTTTGAAAATATATAAATTAAAGTATAAGCTATAAGTCATAAAGAAAAGCTAGCATTCAGTCCTTGAGCATAGCATAAAAATAAGTTACTTTATTTGGCAAACTTTAAAACTGGATTTATATTAGATAATAAAATAATTCATACTCTGACATTGCACTAGCAAAGTTGATTTTATTCATCACTCTACCCAGAAATACTGTGTTCTCAGAAGCACCCTATTCTGGGCACTGTATTTTCCCAAGAAAATATTTTTGGCATGTGGTTGGAAAGACATTGACTGCAACTATTTGCCAAATAAACAGCATCCCAGAAATGTTCTGCCACTCTGTCAGCTGTGCTTACTAAGGACTCCCAGACACATGAGGGACAGTGTTCAGACTCCCCAATGAAAACAGTGTGACCCATGGAATAGAGACTTTAGTCTCATTCACTCTTCAGTTGTTTACACTCTTCCCTTTGCCCCAGAAAGAAACATGCAAGATTAAAATAGACAGCACTCTCCAAATTCACCAAAGCTAGTAATTTAATTTAATAAAGCCCTTAGATGTAATGGAAGATTGAGTTTGTTGCATGCTAATCAGACACCAAGAGCTATAAACCAATTTAATTATGCCACATGCTTAAAAAACATTATAATTCAATCATTTAAGGAAACATACAAGAACATTGAATAGCTGTGTATTTTCTCAGCATGATGGGCTGGCTTGTGAATAAACTGAGGACCCAGCTTCACACGTCCACAGATGATTCTGAGCCATTCTTTACAGCAAAACTTACAGCACCTGTTATTTATGTAACTGTTGAGGGAGTGGGCCAGGTACAGGCAGTCTAAATTTGTATTTAACTAGTCCCAAGAGGGTGGAGTTTTAAACAAGCCAATGTTTCTAATCAGGTAGGTATACCACAGGGAAAATAGTTTTAATTTCACAAAATATTGTTTCAAACACAAAATGTGTGGAAGAAAATATAGAAAAAGTATTTTCAAACTTTAGAAAAAAAAATGATAAATTACACTTCGGCAAAATTAAAAACATGCTTTTTGGAAAATATGTTTAAAAATGGAAAGGCAGGTAACAGGAAATATTTCAAATACATTTTGTAACAAAATATTTATATACAAAAAATATGCAAAATGCTGGTAATTCAATAATATAAATTGCCCATTAAAATTGTGAAAATATTTAAGCAGAGACTTATAAAAGAAGATATGTGAAAAGTAAGCACATGAATAAGTACACAACATAACTAACCATATGAAAAATGCAAATTGAAACTACAATAAGATACTTCTACACATGCCTTGGAAAAATGACGTTAAAAGTGTTGGCAAAAATATAGAGTGACAACTCTCATGAATTACTAGTGGGAGTGTCAACTTTTATAACAATGTTCAAAAAGTACTAGGCAATATACACTGAGTGGCCAGATTATTATGATCTCTGAATGTATAATAATCTGATCACTCAGGGTATATATGAGGCCCGGTGCATGAATTCATGCATGGGTGGGGTCCGGCCAGCCTGGCCAGGGGGAAGGGATATAGGCGGTTGGCCTGCCAGCCTGCCTGCTGGTCAAACTCCTAGTCGAAGGGACAATTTCCACATTAGCCTTTTATTATATAAGATAGATACTGAGTGGCCAGATTCATTCAGAGATCATAATAACCTGGCCATTCAGTGTAAAATTTAACATATATTTATAATATGGCCCAATGAATTAACTCCATAATATATAAGAGGGCAATGAAAATATATGACCTGACAGAGATTCAGGCTACCCATTTATAGCAACTTTATTCATAATGCTCCCAAATTGGTCACAATTCAAAAGTCTATAAAAAGGTGAGTTTAATATTTCTAATTTTTGAAATAAAATATGCTACACTTGTATGAAAACCACAAATTTTTATCCAAAAAAATACTTATGCTGAGTGAAAGAAGCCAGACAGAAAATATTGCATCTTGTTTTATTTCATATATGTAAAATTCTAGATTAGGAAAAGTGAATGATGACTAAAACTATATCACAGGCCCCTGGGTGTGGGAGGGGAGGGTATCAGTTTATGAATTTAATGAGCAAGGTGCTCTAGATATTCAATATCTTGGAGATGGTGGTTAATGGATGAGTATATTTGTCAAAATTCATTCAACAGTACATGTTGAATGTTTGCATTTTATGTCATTTATCCAAGGGATTGAAGTTGATTACTAAAAGTTAAAATAAGAGATGGTTATAGTATATTTTTTAAACTATCCAAGAAAATTAAATATGCTATCATGTAGCTAGAAATGATTATAATTTTTTTAAAAAGCAATATACTGGAGAGAGACATAAGATATAAAACTGGACTGTGAATAAAATACTTCTCACCAAAAATGTGTAATAATATTTTAGAGTAATGACCACTATTAAGTAAAACTTGGTTTGTATTCATTTTTAAAATATCAGCTTTTTAAAAATTAGAACACTCCTTCTTAGACTCCAGCTTAAATAAATTAAATTTAAAATATCAAGTAGTAAAGACTGGAATTGATATGTTTTTTAAATGTCATGGTTTTATTTTAAAACTATTTTAGATTTAGAGTTGCAAAGATAAGAGTTTGTATAAAGTCTTATATAAGTATGCTACATATATGAAAACCACAAATTAAAAATTATTCAATATTATTAATTAAATTAGACGCTTTATTTGGATTACACCAGTTTTTCATTAATGTTTTTTTTTATTCCAGGATCCAATTGCTTTTAATCCTCTTCTTTCCTTAGTCTCCTCCAATCTGTGATGTGTATCTCAGTCTTCTGTTTTTTAGTACCTAGACACTTTTTTGAAGACTTTGGTTAAATGCACATCTATCTGTAGAAGTTCCATCAATGTGGATTTGTCTGTTTTCTCTTAATTATATTGAAATTATAAATTTGTGGAAGAAATATCTCAGAAGCTATGCACTCCTCTCATTTTTCCATTTCATGGGGTGTGTGAAACCAACATGACTTATTGTTAGTGACATTAACTTTATTTAAGGTAATGCCAGCCAAATTCCTCTCCTGGAAAGTTACTCTTTTTCCCTTTCCAAACTGTATTAGCTAGCAATAATTAACTATATACTGTCCATATTAAAGGGCAGGAATTTAAGATCTACCTCTAAAAGGGAAGAATATTTAAGAAATTGTGGACATAAACCAAAACGAATCTATACATATAAAGAGGTAATATGCTAATTTGTCCATTATGCTGTCCCAGTCAAGACCAGTCTGTGGGCGGGGATGGGAGAGGAGACTTCCACCCCCAATGCTAATGTCACCCTGCCTGTATGCATCCCCACACAGCGCTAGGGGAAGCTGCCTGCCTGCACTGACACTGCCTGAGTGGGTCCCATTCAGTGATGAAGTGACACCTGGGAGGAGGATGGGGGGTGGGGGGCCTGGGCTTGACGGGGGACCTCAGGCAGTGCCTCACACCCGGTGTGGCTTATAAGGGTACCTCAGGCTATACTCTGCCCAGCTAATCTTGACAGGGGACCTCAGGCAGCACCCCCCACCCCAGTACCCAGCCAGGGGACCTGAGGCTGTGCCCCTGCCCAGCGGGGCTTGACAGGAGACCTGAGACTGCACTCCCCAACTTGGCACCGAGCTGGGGGACCTGAGGCTATGGCCCCCATCTGGAGGGACTTGACGGGGGAGGGGCAGGCTGGGTCTGGGTCTCACCCAATGGGGGTGGGATCCGCCAGGTTTGGGTCTCCTGTGTTTTTGAAGTACATATGGGTGGTGGGTGAGACTTCACTCTAGGTCCCACAGAACACCCCGGACTCTGACAGGAGAAAGATTTTACATACATTATATTAATTTTCTTTCATCTCTGACACTTCTATAATAGAGAAAGGGCAAATAGCAATATTAAAATATTTCTTGTAATTAATTCAAAGTGCAAGAATTTCATGCACTGGACCACTAGTTATATAATAAATATCTTGGGGGAGGTTTTAGAAACTGCAAATATCCTAGTAGGTGAAACTTTAAGTTTCACCTACTAACTTTAGAAACTAACTTCAGCACTCATCAGTAATTGTTTAAAACATATTTCTTTTGATTTCAGAAAAGAAGGGATAGAAAGAGAGAGACAAACTTCCATGTTGAGAATCATTGATCAGCAGCCTCCTGCATATTCCTACTGGGGATCAAGGCCACAATCCAGGCATAGACCCTTAATTACAATCAAACCTGGGACCCTTCAGTCCACAGGCTGATGCTCTATCCTCTGAGCCAAACCAGCCAGGGCTCATAAGCAATTTTCACAGTGATCTTCTAACAGTGCTTTGCTATTGCCCTACTCCTATAACATGCTTCATGTAGAATTCCTCTTTCCATTTATGTATTTATTCAATCACTTATTTATATCAGTATGGGTTCATGGATATTTATGTCACTATTTGGTTTTAAGTTCTCTCTCTCTCTTTTTTTTTTTTTTTTTTTTTTTTTTTTTAGATCAAATTATTTCACCTTTAGCAAATGGAAATCCTTTCAGCTTGTCGGTTGAGTCCTTTTGAAATTCCCCATCATTTTTATGTGTTTGTTTTTATACTTTCTTATTTTGTCACACTATGAGAGGTTCCAGATTTATTTTACTTTTTCTTTTTACCCCAAACTTTGACATTTCTCCATGGGCCCAGTTTCCTTTAGAAACTGAGAGGGGAGCTTATTATTACTGGGATATCACTGTTTCCAGGTCCTCAAAGGACTTAACTCATCCTCCAACACAGGGTCACGCACATTTTTATCCTAGATGTTATCCTCTCTGGTTGCTTCCAAGACTTACTCATTTACCACATTTTGAATGTAATCTACCTACATTTTACATTCTCCTGCATGAAGTTCCCTGGGCTTGACTGGGGTTTGATGTTTTTATTAACTTTAGAAATTAACTTTGCGAACGTTTTAGCCCTTATATCTCAAATGTTGTCATTTTCTCTTTCCCGTTGCCTTTCTCTTCCCCAAATAGGACCTCATTAAGCATATGGTGAATTAGCTAATAATGTCCCCAAGTTTTGGACGCTCTGTTCACTGCCTGATATATCTGCTTGCTTGTTTGTTCTTCACATTTTGCACCGTTTGCATGTCAGTTGGAGTGGTTTCTAGTGACCTGTGGTTGAGTACACTTGTTTTTCCTTTGGCTGAGCCCATGAAAGGTATTTTTTACTTCTGTTCCTGCTTTTTGTTTCCAGACCATTTGATTATTTCTTGCACTTTCCATCTCTGCCTATGTGAACTATCTGATTCGATATGCCAGCTACCTTTTTCTCGACATTTAACACAGCAGTCATAATCATGTTAGACAAACACTCAGATAGTTGCAACAACTGTGTCATGTCTGAGTCTGGTTCTGATGATTGCTCTCTCTTTAGACTGCTCTCTCTTATTGTCTTATTCCAGTTATTTACTGAAATTTGAACAAATTGTATAGGTCAGTGGATATAGAGGGAAATATTTTTCTAATGACTATGTGAGCACACCTTTTCCTCTGCTAGGTCTTTACTATAAACACATTATTCTAGTCAGGAGGGAAGTAGGGAAGAATTGCAGTTGGTTGTTATGGCGACGCTCTGTAGTACACAAATATAAAATTCGTTAGTGTCATCTTGTTTTTCATATGGCTCCTCTGCGTATTTGCTTCTTTTTGGCTTGCATTTTCTCCATGCACTGTTCGCCACAGAAAAATATCTCCTCCAGGTCTCTCAGATATGCTACTGTTATTCTTTAAGAAGTTAGCGTGTTGGGAGAAGTGGAATAAAAAGGACATCCTCTGAAATTCTGATTGAACTTCACTATTAGACACTTATTCATCTGGGTCTTGAGAGTGTAAATTCCTTATCCAGCTACAATGATGGGTCCCACTAAGCTCTCCTGCTCTGCTCCTGGGGTAGATTTTTTTTTTCTTGTTCCCATCTTCCAGCCACAATAAGCATCCACTCGTGACTCAAACAACTACTCTCATTGCTTTTTCCCCGATAGAATAAAGCTTTTTCTTTCTTTCTCAGGGGAAAAAGGGGAGTTGGGTCTGGGTGGAATTTTGACAAGGATGCTATTCCCCTCCCAGGCAGAATCACAAAGGAAGATTTTCAGAATTCTTCCCCATCTTCCCTGCCTGTGCCAGGTGGGGTTAGTGGCGGACAAGCTTGAAAAGACTGTGCAAGCTCCGTGTCCTTGGCCTTCAGGACTTAGCACTGTCATCATGTTAGTCACAGTCAGCCTCTAGCAATATGTTTAAGTTTTTTCAGCTGAATCTTCTTCACAGCTTATATTCATCCAGCACACCTTCCCCTGCTACACAAATGCTTGGGTTCTATTTTTTTCCTACCGCTCCATTCTCTTCTCATACTTCAGCTTGTTAGCCTTATGCCTTCCATTCTCATATGAGCTAAGGACATGTCATTTGTTTTCAGTTTCCCCAGTTCTTTCCTTGTAATTAGGGTAGACGTAACACTCTGTCTAGCTCTCTGTCCCACTGAGCTGAACGGGGACATTGGCAATTTTTGAAACTACTGCAGCCTGGATGGAAAAACCAAATCATTAGAATGTACCTCTCAGTCAGAACAGAGTGAAAATCTGTCGCATGACTTAGAAGGTCCCACATGAGCCTGCCCCCAGCCATATTTCTCTCACCCCTTCTTCTTGCTCCTCACTGCTCTATTGCTTTGAGTTTTCTAGTCAGAGAGAGCGCTTCCTTCTGGGAACACAGCGTTCACGTTCCCGCCTCAGAGCCTTTACTCGGATGTACACAAGCCCGCAATTGCTGGTCCTCAGTCTGGCTACACCTCCTTAGGTATCCCAGCATCTCATTCAAGGTTTCACCAGTTTCTCTATTTAAAAGAAAATGCCCTACTGAATAATTCTGCATTCCCTTTTTAATGCTCACTCTTTTTTCCCCCAGAATTTGATGTGAGAGAAAAAACTCTAAGATTACTATACTAGGTTGGAAGACTAGAAGGATGAAATGCTACTTTAAGAAATGGGCTTTAAAATAAAAATTAAAAAACAAACAGAAGGACCTGCATAATTTGCCATGGTTTTTTTATTTATTTATTCCTATTATTATTGCCATTAGGCCTATGTCAATCTTCATTTACTTATCAGTCATCTCCACTCATAACAGTGAAAATTCTGTGAAACCAATGATTTCAGTTTATCTGCTTATTAAACGATTTTATTCTTCATTCTTAGATCAGCATCATGTATTGTACATTGTTGAACACCAATATCCCTTTAAAATCTGAATAGTACATTTCATTTTTTTGGGGGGTTGTTTTGGTGTGTGTTTTTGTAATTGCATCCCACAAATCTTTTTTCTCTTACAATATACAAAATAAATCTATTACCAGATTGTAGATAAAAATAATTAGCTATTTACATGCAATAAACATTATTTCAAGAAAAATTATTTTAAATATAATAATATTGCATGCAGTAAATATACAATAAATGTCAGACATTGTGCCAGGTAAGCACGAATAATTAAAATTCAAGACACAGTCTTCAATATGAAGGGCTTAATAGTTAATTATAGCATAAATTAAGTGTAATGGAATGTACAATCCTATGCGAAGAGACATTGGGGAGAAGTTATGTAAAATTCCCTGAAAGGAATCCTGGGATGAGCCTTAAGCCAATAGTGGCCCTATGACAGCTATTCTTCCAATAATGTTTTTACACAGGCAATTCAGATTAAGATGACTCTTTTAGAAAGATCATGCATCCAGATCTAAAGCATTTAAGTATGGAGTAAATGTCACTTTCAAAGCACACTAGAAATGGAAACTTTGAGTTTTTACTCTAGTTCACTAAACAGTGAGACTGATCTAACGTAAATTTGATCTCACCAAAGCTAACTAAAATACCTCATAGCATCCTTCAAAATCCAGAAGTAGCATACTCTTACATTCTTCATTTTTTCACTCACACCCTTTGTCCCTGCTAGGCTGCTTCCTTAATCTCCTCCCTGGCCACATCCTGAATGCCTCACCCTTTCCTACTGGGCTCATGGCCTCAGGACCCGCCAAGCTGCTCCCGAGGAAGAGAGCTCCTCTTCCAATCTCACCACTTTGTTGGCTGAATTCTAAGGTCCAAGATTATTTTTTCTTTCTTCCTTCGTTTTTTTTTTTAATTATTCTTTTCTCTGCTCTCTCCTTGCATTCTCTCCCTATAATTCACTTCCTTTCCCCATACCCTCATTCTGTTTGACAATAGTCTGAGAATTCCCAGAGGAGGGGGAGCAAAAGTAAAAGTTACTATGTGTTTTTGAATTATTTGAAGACAAGGCACAAGATCATGGACTCAACATGACAAGCCATGAGGGGATTTTGCGGGTTTATGAGAAAGATTAGCACAGCAAGTGTAGTGTTTTTAGGAGGTTCAGTCTGGCATCAGAAGGTAACATGTATTAGAGGAGGTAACACTGTTCAGAGAACTGCCAGGCAGCTATCCCAGGTGGTGAGGGTCATGATAGAATTTGGTGAGAGAGAGAAAGAATCCCAAGGTTTCTATGCTGTGATGCTGGTAGAGTGAACACAATATCTTAAAAAATGGATTTTAGACTTAAAAGTACAGAAGTATATGAGTGATGTATTTTCCATGATTCTTTTATTTATATCCTCTATGATAGCACAGTCACTGTAATGATTTAATAATTATATTATTTTTAATAAAGCGCAATGTTAATTATCATTTTCATGAGATGATTATAAATCTTACAGTATTATTTTTGGTAACTTAAGTGATATGTAAGCATAGAAAGCTTATATCATTCAATAGTACCCTTGTAAACAAATATTAATTCTATTTAATATGCTACTCTGGAACACTCCTGAGACCTACAAGGCCTAATATAAATTTGTTAGAGAAAATAAATCCAACTTGTGGAGGTTAAATATTAAGATACATTTTATGAGATAGGATATAGCTTATAGATACTAGTAATATATATAATTAAAAGAACTAAGGGCAGGTTAGATGGCCATTAGATAAAAATATAAATCTATTAATTGTGTATTAGTTAAATTTGCCAGGAAAGCATGTGTGTTTGTTATTCCCTGCCCACCCCACCAAAAATTACTTAGATCTCAAGGTTAGTCTACTTGTATTATCCAAACAACGTTTTAGGTGTCACATTTAAATAATAAATTCCCAATATCAACTGTGATTCGGTCTTTACTGTTAATTTAGAAAAATTTTATAAAAATTCCCAATATATGTTAGTGTTTAGAGTAATAAAATATTGCAATAATGTGTATGTAATCTGTATACTGACTTTATCAAAAGAAATTACAATTTAAATAAATAGACAAAATAAACTATATAGCCAACAGATGATTCCATGTATTTTTCATGTATGTCTTTTTGTGGATGTATAAATGTATTTTTCCTTATAATATTCAAATTAAGATGATAAATTCAATCATCTTAATGATTGAAATATTGTAAATATTGTTTCATTATAGGTATGATAAAAGTATTTCTATTGTAAAACTTGGATTTTCAGCCTACTAAATAACACTATCATTAAACCTATTATTTGGTAATACTACATATATATGTGTGGTTTTGAGTTTGTAAATAACAAAACTTACTAATACATACATATATGTATATTATGAAAAGATGAAAAGTGTAGCTCAGAAAAGGAAAATTGGTTCTGGTGTAGAGTCTGGTCTTAACACAAAGTGGCAAAATATTTTTCTTGTGTTTCAATAGCAGAATTTGTTGCAATCACTTGGCCAAGTGGGCACTGTTGCCCATTTCTTACTCTCTGCTTTGCCTTGACTAAGGCTTAGTTAGGCTTCTCTCTCCCAACCAACAGGTCCCTGGACTTCAGCATTTCCCCAGGTCTGAGCCAGCACTGAAATGCAGGACACCCTCCTTAGCAGCTCAGCCCAAGGATGACATTACCTCAGCCTGTCAGACCCGCAGCCATGCTGTCAGCTCACCCGCATTTCCTCGTTTCCCCTTAAAAGCACCTGCTAGCTCTGATTACCCTCTCTCTAAAAGGAAGTGCTTTTGGTTTCATTTTGAGGTGCTAAGTAGCCTACTATCAAAGTGGTCTCCATAGGGCAATTACTCTTTTTGAAAAAAATATTTTCTTTTCTAATTCTAGATTTGTTTTTATTTGACACTCAAATATGTACTCTTACTTTTCAAAATCCTTTCATATTTATAGTCTCTCCTTATGATTTTGTACATTAATAACTATGAATATTTATAAACATTGTCCTTATGCTACTGTCTGCTACTACTTTTAAAACCTGATTAGTTAAGCAACAATGCAGTGGAAGCTACAGCCATTTCTTATGTTCATATCTTTACAATTTCCAAGGTCAGGCTCCAAAGAAAAGTGTTAAGATTGGCAGGGTAAGCAGTAACCCAGATCATTACTGTTACTGTCCCAAAACAGTGTTTTTTTTCAACAAGAATTTTCCTGTGGGCCAGGATATGACACACAAGGACAATCCAACAATCCTGGGGAAGTGTCTCCATGACTGTTTTAGTTGTAATTTTCCCAATATTACAATGAGAACTCCCGTCATTTTCCAGGTTCACAGTGAAGGGGCGGCCATTGTTTCTTTTGAGACTTAATTAGCATTAATTTTATTCAACTGAAGAAGTTGTAATCCTTTG